>NC_080546.1:17280602-17600185 GCF_028640845.1 Ahaetulla prasina
TTGCCAAGAAAGGCCTTTGGCAGTTTGCCTAATTGGACCAAGGTCGGTGATAGGACTGAGGAATTGTATTGGGAGGAATTTGCTTTAATTTAGTTGAACTACACTGAGAATGAGTTAATTCTCAGCTGTTATAATAAAGTTTTTTTGTTTTTACACTGACTGAGTTTCCTACTACCTACTTGGGCCTGGGTCACAACACTGATTTTGGCATTTTTGTCCTTGCCAAGGACCTCGGACAGGCAGATATGAATGTTTGACATCGTTGCAGATATTGCTGCAGGATACAAGCTGTTCCAAGTAAAGCTGCCTTTTGCAGTTGACGGATGGTGAATCCTAACTAACCGCTGAATAACAAAGACTCTGTTAAAGGAGCTCTTCGCCTGTTTTTAATCTAGTCATGCCCTCAAATATTTAAGGTTGCATCTAAGTCACAAAATACACTTCAGTTTGAAACTAGTTTCAATCCCAAAGCCTCCACTGCATGGGGACTGGCTGCCAAAAAAATTAAGATGGCAACTGCAAGCATACTATCAAATCCCTATTCCTTTTCGGTGATGGCGGTGATGATGGATGTGATGTTTTTAACACTGTCCCAGTCACAATTTAATTTTTTTTTTAGGGATCTCTGCATCCCCACATGTGCATGCCTGTTACAACCATTAAAGTTTTCTTCTAGTACAGGGGTCTCCAACCTTGGCAATTTTAAGACTTGTGGACTTCAACTCCCAGAATTCCTCAGCCAGCTTTGCTGGCTGAGGAATTCTGGGAGTTGAAGTCCACAAGTCTTAAAGTTGCCAAGGTTGGAGACCCCTGTACTAGTACATTTGGGAAACATTGTCAAGCACTGATCAGAAGAATTATCTCATGGACTATCCAACAAATTATTAAGTTCAACTGCTGGGTCTTCTAGCTAGCAGGCTCCCTTAGCTGAGCTTAATATGACATATTAATGCTGGAAGGTGGTTTCATTATCCAGAAGATGACTAGAGAAGGAAACCATGGTTTGATAGATAGATAGATAGATAGATAGATAGATAGATAGATAGATAGATAGATAGATAGATAGATAGATAGATAGATATCGCAACTTCATTCCTAGACTTCTTTGGCATTTATAATTTCCACACTCTAGTTGGGTAATGAAATGTCTGGAAGCAAACCAACCAAGCCCAGAGAGCACTAAGGATTCTAAGGACTCCGTTTGTAAATAGGCCTAAATGCAGTAATTCTAGATCTGCCACAGATTAGCTATTTCAAAAACCACTGAAATAATATATACAGTTTATTTCATAATATATCAAACAGGAGGAGGAAGTCACTTTGTTTACCTGAGCTGTAGAATTTTGTGGATTGCCTATCAAATTTTTAAATGTGCGCCTGGACAGCCACTTGAGTTGATGAAAAAAAGGAGTGGAATATGGAAGTCCTTTAATAATTGTTCCCTGTCTTTTCTGCTCCTTAGACATTACATCCAGTTCTTCAAGCATTTTTTTGTAGAAATTGCATTTGGAAAATTGTACTGCTAATGTTAGAGCAATGGTCTCCTGTTCTCTCTCAGTTGCCTCAAGAACTGTTTGAGTGACAATGAAAAGCCAAATTAGTGCAATCAAATAAAATGAGAAGCCCATATAGGTTTTGCTGACACAGTTCTCTTTTTATTTTGGAGCTGGAGTATAGAAAAGAGAGAAGGCCCCTTGGAGCAGAACCTCCCTCCCACCTCCCATTGAGGGGGCTAATGAGTTAAATCTTTTTTCTGAAACAACCACCCACTTGCGGGTGGCTCAGGGCCAATGCACAGATGCTCCGATTTTTCCCCGCAGAATATCTGAAAAGGTTGGTCATTCATACCTGCACTGTGAATTGCCATTTTACTCGTTGCAACCGCCGAGGAATCCCCATTGATGATATCCAGAAAAAAATCAGCAGGGTTGTTGTACGGTTCACACACAAAACCTATAAGGAATTTTTTTTAAAAAGCATGTTATCACAACAGTCTTAATGAAAACTCATAAAGCAATTACAACTTGGTGTGTTTTTTAGTTACATCCAATTTGGCTACTTCATCATGCTTTATGAGGGATAGCCAAAAAGGGTACTGACAAATCTTTTTTTTTAATTAGACCTTACAACCATAACTTTCTAATTTACATAATTTTTTCAGAGATAGCAGGGTTTTACTATATTTAGATCCTAAAATTGCCCATCCAACCAAAGATGTTATAAAGGTAGACCTCGAGTTACGCCAGGGGTAGTCAACCTTTTTATACCAACTGCCCACTTTTGTATCTCTGTTAGTAGTAAAATTTTCTAACCGCCCACCGGTTCCACAGTAATGCACCGTGTGTTGTCGTCTGCGCATGCCTCTCGCACATCGTGGATTGGGATTGGGGGGGCCGCCGGCTACCAGCTCTGCTTGTCTGTTACAGATGGGTGGTGTGGGGGGAGATGCGCGAGCTATTCTGGGACGAGGCTCTTTTGTTTGCGGTCGCACTATAGCGCCATCTAGTTTCACTTACGTAACATGAACTAAACTTATGCGTGGGCAATACAGATAGTATATTTTCAGAAATTTAAATTGTCACAGGGAATTTTATGAAAACCTAATGAAAATACTTTTAAATAATGCTATGAATTTTTTTAAAAAGTCAATTAAATTAAAAAAAAAGGAAAGTGCTTCAGTATTGTACAAAACTTCTACCGCCCACCATGAAAGCTGGAATGCCCACTAGTGGGCAGTAGGGACCAAGTTGACTACCACTGAGTTATGCCTATAACTGAGCCCAAAATTTCTCTTGCTAAGTGAAACATTTGTTAATTGAATTTTGCCTCATTTTAAATGTGCCTCATTTCTCGCCACAGTTGTTAAGTGAATTGGTAAGACGGTTGTTAAGTGAATCTGGTTTCCTCATTGACTTTGTTTGTCAGAAGGTTGCAAAATATAATCATATGATCCCAGGACACTGCAACTGTCATAAATATGAGTCAATTGCCAAGTGCCCAAATTTTGATCACATGACTCTAGGGATGCTGCAACGGTTGTGTGAAAAATGGAAATATATGTCACTTTTTTCAGTGTTGTTGCAACTTTGAACGGTCACTAAATGAATTAGTCAAGGACTAACTGTATAACTATATTCTTAAGTTGCCCAAATAGGAAAATTAACTCCAATTATTGGCTTTTAAATAAATACAATCCAATAAAATAAAATAAGAAAATAAATAAATGATGATATAACTCCAGATTTGGAAAAGCAAATCCTCCCCCCCTCATTAATTGGCAACTGTTTATTTATTTTCCAGATATATAAACAGGAAAACATCCCAGAATACAAATATAAATCTAGGGATAATATTCACTTTGAGAGCACTGACTTTTCTCCAGAGAATGAGGTTTAATAACTCCCATCTATCCCAACACACCTGGAATATGTTAAACTTAAGATAAAAGGCTGTAGCAGAGACCAACTATTTGCCAGGCCCTAAAAGTTTTTTTCTATTCTATATGAACTTTAAATGTTTAACTTTGACTTGCTCTGGGCTTTCTGTGGTCCTTTTTCAGGTGGTAAGAGGTTGCTGTTCGTGAAACTGTACTTAGTACCACTGGCCACAAGGAGGCAGGGGAATTAAGGACATATTTTGAGTTTCCTCTGCAGGGATTGCTAACTTCAACTGAAACACAATTTTTCATTCAATAAGGCAAGCATGCAGCAAAGTAATTTATGACCACTAGACTCCAAAAATGTTTAACTTCAACAAATCTTAGTATCCAAAATTAGCATGTCCCAAAAACAGACATAATCTTGTTATTTTATGGATTTGTATTTTGGGGGGATTGTTTTTTTTTTGTTTTTTGGGGGGTTTTTTGCATTTAAACATTCATTCATTCATTCTGAAAAGGAATCTGCAGGTTTTATCAGACTCTCAAAAATTTCATGGCGCCAACAGGCAAGGAATCCCTGCTCCGAGAGATTTTTAAACTCTGATTATTCCTTCCGTTTTCATTCCCAGACACAAACACGTGAACCATTTTTTATTTTATGTTTTCTTACAACTTATTTCATCCCAGTGAAATACACTATCCCAATGTCTATCTCACTTCTACCCAGTGTAAAAGGAGAACGATTAGAGTTAAAAAAGCAATTTAAAAAAAAATTAAAAATATACACACTAGTGACATTTGCCAAATATCCATTCTGGGGAGAAGATTGTTATGAAAACAATCAGAACATCAAGTAGCTATATTAAGCCAAATTCCCCCATCCTATCTATTTACTTACCTAGCTAGCTACCTATCACACACACAGACAAACACACATACACCATCCAAAGTCTGCTGAAAAAGCCAGATCTTCAAGGCTTCACAAAAGCACAACACCATCAGGTACAGAGATGTTGTTACAGAGGTAAACAAAGCTCCATTTTCTTAGACTTTCCTCCAGATCGGCTATAGATAACTAGGTGCCAGGCTTTGCTTATTTCTGCAATGTATTTCCCTAAATAAATCTTTTTTCATTACTCATTTGCTCAAGATATATTTCTTGCTGTCCAAAATATTCACAGGCACATCCATAATGTGTAACTGAAACCACTCGCAAGTGATGGAAATACAGGGCCTTGTGTTCAGCTCCACTTTCTCCGCTTTTAAAAGGTAAAGTAAAGGTTCCCCTCGCACATATGTGCTAGTCGTTCCTGACCCTAGGGGGCGGTGCTCATCTCTGTTTCAAAGCCGAAGAGCCAGCGCTGTCCAAAGACGTCTCCGTGGTCATGTGGCCAGCATGACTAAACACCAAAAGCGCACAGAACACTGTTACCTTCCCACCAAAGGTGGTCCCTATTTTTCTACTTGCAATTTTTATATGTTTTCGAACTGCTAGGTTGGCAGGAGCTGAGACAAGTAACGGAAGCTCCTCCCGTTACGCGGCGCTAGGGATTCAAACTGCTGAACTGCCGACCTTCTGATCGACAAGTTCAGCATCTTAGCCACTGAGCCACCGCGTCCCAGCATCTCTGCTTTTAGGAAAGATCAAATTCTTCCTTTTCAGCCAGGCCTTTTTCACTTGGAGTTTGTATTCCACTGATTTTAACTGGTGTTTTGTGTTTTTTTAATTAAAATAATACCTTTTGCATTTTTTTTACTGGAATGTTAACTCCCCAAATAGAAAGGCAGAGGGCTATTGAAATTGGATAAGATGGGGAGCACCCGATTAAAAACTCACCAAGACTTTTGAAATAGGGAAGCGCGTTATCAGCTGGCCCATGGTACAATAGCCTTCCAGCAGCAAGTAATGTCAGGCTATCAAACAACTTGAAAATAGAGTACCGGGGTTGATGGATTGAAAAAATGATTGTCTTTCCTTGCAGTGACATCCTGGGTACAACAGAGGGAAGACCATTACCTCGTGTAAGAACTCTTTGCTTTTAATTGCTCTGCATTAAAGTGCGATACATACAGCCTGAAATGAGAACATGGATCAGGGTCTTGAATGAAGCTACCACAATCAAAAATTGCTGAGGTTCCTATAGCCTTACCCCTGCTCAGCTAAAACCACCTGTTTTAGCCCAGTTATGTCTTAACAATAGCCACTCAATCAATCAGAATAGAGCTGGAAGGGACCTTGGAGGTCTTCTAGTCCAATCCCCTAACTCAAGCAGGAGACCCTATAGTATACCATTTCGGACAAGTGGCTGTCCAGTCTCTTCTTAAAAACCTGCGGTGATGAAGCACGGACAGCTTCTGGAGGCAAGCTGTTCCACTGGTTAATTGTTGTCACTGTTAGGAAGTTTCTCTTTAATTCCAAGTTGCTTCTCTCCTTGAGTAGTTTCCATCCATTCTTTCTTGTCCTGCCTAAAAGTGCTTTGGTAAATAAGTTGACCCTTTCCTCTTGGTGGCAACCTCTCAAATACTAGAATACTGCTATCATGTTCCCCCCTAGTCCTTCTTTTCTCTAGACCAGCAAACCCAAATCCTGGCATTATGTGTATTAGTATATTATAACACTACACACATTTATTTTAGCAAGACATACAAAAACATATTGAACATTTATTCAATAAATGTACGTTAATACACTAATACACATAATGCAATAAATGCATTATATGTATTAATTTATTACAACACTACACACATTTATTTTAGCAAGACATACGAAAACGTATTGAACATTTACTTTTATTTTGGAAGAGAAAAATCTAAAGTAAAACATGTTCCTTCCTTAAACTGCTAAATTTACAACATGTACTAATCATCGCAAACTGAGTTTTCAAAACATAGCCATAGCACTTAGATTTATATACTGTCCCATAGTGCTTTACAGCACTCTCTGAGCAGTTTGCAAATGTCAGCATACTGTCCCTAACAATCTGGATCCTTATTTCACCGACTTCGGAAGCATGGAAGGCCAAGTCAACCTTGACCCTTTAAGGATCGAACTCTAGGCTGTGGGCAGAGCTTGCCTGCAATACTACATTCCAACCACTGTGCCATCAGGGTAAAGACATATACAACGAATTAATGACACATAATGGAGAAGATTATCCTGGCCACCAGGAATGACACAAGTACAAGTGGTTTTCAACATAATGAGCACATTTGAGCCTGACATTTCCATGGGTAAGCCAAGCAATTGTTTAAATGAGTTGCACCCTGTTTTACAAACTTTTTTTTTTTTGCCACAATGATTAAGCAAACGTCTGCAATGGTTGTAAGGGTGAGGACTGGCTGTAAATCAGTTGTTTTCAGTGCCGTTGTAACTTCAAAAGGTCGGTACACAAATGACAGTAATTCAAGCATCACCTGTGGCACGGATTACCTTTTTAAGAGCAGTAGGACAGCATTGGCTGTGCTAGCATCCAATCCTGTTGTTGGCTCATCTAAGAACAACACTTTGGGGTTAGTAATGAGTTCTAATCCAATGCTGGTCCTTTTCCTTTCCCCCCCTGAAACTCCACGAGTAAAATAGGTGCCAACCTGGTGCAGCAAAGGAAATGGCAAAATAAAAACTTCTTGGAAATGTAACATTTCATGAACAGTATGGGAAAAAATATATATATTTCAGCATAAAATACTTTAATAATGTCCGCTCCTGGTAACAACCGAGTTTATCAAATGGGACATCACTGAAAGAATATGGGATCCCAGAAAGGCAGCGATACATTAAGGCAGACCTCAATATTTTATCCCACCCCACTCCCAAATCTTACCCAGCCTTTTGACTGTTCCCGTCTGGCTTGCATGAGATCAATCAGAAATTAGAAATCAAATGTAAGTAAGTGCCCGCCATGCATGCAATACAACTGCATTGCTTTCAATTTGAAGGCAATTGCTTTTTTTAAAAAAAATTACGTGTGTGGGCATGTGGGCATGCGCGCCTATGCACCTTCATAAACCTATTGGTTCGGCCCTCCACAACTGTCCAGTTTCTCACGTGGCCCCCTTGAGAAGATTCATTACCCACCCCTGCGTTAAGAGTCCAAGATGGTCATCTTAAGTAACATGACCTCATGCACTGGTGAAAGAATGTACATTTATATGGAGTTCACTTGATCTTTTGTTGCCAGAAAGATCTATAACAGTGTCAAACTCAATTTCACTGAGGGCCGCATCAGAGTTGTTTTTGACCTCAGGGGGCTTGGGGGGTGTGGCCAGCTCGACATCACTCGTGTCGGGGCCACCTGTAGCAGCCAAGTGCTAATGCAGGACTTCCTTCAGACTCTCCCTCTCATTATAATCTCCTTCCTTCCTTCCTTCCTTCCTTCCTTCCTTCCTTCCTTCCTTCCTTCCTTCCTTCCTTCCTTCTTTCCTTTCCTTCTTCCTTCCCTCTTCATTCTCCTTTCCTTCTTCCTTCCCCTCTTTCCTTCTTTTTCCTTCCTTGCTCTCTTCCCATCTTCCCTTCTTTTTCTTTGTCTTTCCTCTTTCCCTTTCTCCTTTCCTGTCCGTTCTTGGATGCTCAAATGCAAAAGGGGAAACATTTCTCCTTTTGTTTTGTTTTTAGTTTGTTTTTCTAACCCTCTGCCAGCGAAATCAGAGCCCGGGGGGCCACATGCGCTACCCTGGGCTCCATTTTTGGCCACGACAGCCTCCTGCAGCCCTCTGCCACCGAAAACTTGAGTTTGACACCTCCTGATCTATAAGAATCCTGCAAGCTAAGACCTCACCTAAAGATAGCAATAGCAATAGCGTTATATACCACCCTCCCTAAACAATCTGGGTCCTCATTTCACCCACCTTGGAAGGATAGAAGGCTGAGTCAACTTTGAGTCAGTGAGGATCGAACCCCTGGCAATCAGCACAATTAGCCTGTGATACTGCATTCTAACCACTGCACCACCATGGTTCTTTTAAGATAGGCAACCTCTTTGGACCACTGGGTGCATTGTATGTATGTATGTCCTTGAGGCACTCAAAAAATGGCCACCTTGAAAATTTTCCCTCACAGTTTATCACAGTTTTCGGAGTATAAGACACACTTGTCCCCCCCTAAAAGGTGAAAATTTGGGTGCGTCTTATACACCGAATGTAGCCAAAAATGTGAGGCATGGAAGAGGCGATGATCTATGGCAATCCCTACAGCCTGGAACAGCTGATTGGGGATATTCCAGGAGGCCGATCCCCCCGTCAATCAGCTGCTTGTGCTGAACAGTGGTGGGGTTCAAATTTTTTTACTACTGGTTCTGTGGGCGTGGCTTGGTGGACGTGGCATGGCTTGGTGGGCAAGGCTTGGTGGGCGTGGCAGGGGAAGGATACTGTAAGGATACCATTCCCTCCTCAATCCAGGGGAAGGTTACTGCAAAATCCACATTTCCTCCCCATCAGCTGGGCCTCGGGAGGCAGAGAATAGATGGGGGCAGGGCCAGTCAGAATTTTTAGTACCGGTTCTCCGAACTACTATTTTCCGCTACCTGTTCTCCAGAACTGGTCAGAACCTGCAGTAACCCACCTCTGGTGCTGAATCAGGCTGCAATAATGTGCTGAAGCTGACCTGGCTGGTCGCTATTTCCTGCAAGGACTGTTGGAGTTTGGAGCAGCAAGCAAAACACAAGCAGAGGAGAGGAGTTTCTGTTTCAGTTTTAGTTTCAGAGATCAGCATAGCATGCAGCTTTAGAACAATTGACCTAAGCCACACCCAGGCTCCTTGCTGTCTCCTTCCTTGTTGCTCACACAGCAAATACTATTTCCGTTTCCAAACAGTCTCACATACTGACAGGACGCTAGCCAGATGAATACCGATGAATGCTGATAGGCAGAGACAGATTTTTTCTTATTTTCCTCCCCTACGGTGCATCTTATATTCTGTAAAATACAGTAGTATCTATAATGAGGGTGTCCAGTCTCAAATTACACCTTTACAAAAAAGGGAGACTTGTAAAGTTGCTTCTTTCTCTTCCCCCAGTACTCATCTACACATGTGGTTATTTCCCAGCCTTTCTTCTTGTTATATACCATATAAGGAGTGTGCTATAGTTTTCACTCAGGTCCTCCAAAAAGGCGGGAAAATACTTGAATCTCATTGGCTAAGCTGTCTGGTAGCCCTCTATATAAAGAGGACACTGCCAGACAAGCACTCTGTTGCGTTGTACTGGTCTACTAATAAAGAGCTGTTGTTATGAAAGAGCTGTGTCCGTCTCTTCCATCATCAGATCTAACACTTCTCTTGCTTCTCTCCAGCCCAGATCAGCTGCCCCGTCTCTATGCAACCCCAGTTCTGTTGCTCTGCTTGCACTCCTTCTCTTTCATGCTCTTTTCCCTCAGATTGCCAGAGATCTCTCCAACAAAGGGCTTGTTTGCATCCCATCCCATAATCTCATGCCCTACTGCATTCTCACTTAACCTTTCTTTCTTGGTTTTTAACTAGTTAAGTCCAGTTTTGCCACCAAAACACAGTCAGCCTGTGCTATTTTCACGTGGATCCAAGAACGGAAGCAATGCGGATGAGATGATCCCCAATTCCTCATTTTTACAGGCCCTTCAGCGGCTACATTATGTTAAACTAAAGAGTGATACAGCAGCTGCAGACTGGATGCTTTCAACAAGCTCAGCACAGCCCCAACTGCAGTTCCTATAAATCTTAGGGACCGTCATTCTTGCAAAATAGAGTAATACTAATGGACTAAAATTTCTCTCGTGTTCTGATTAGGTCAAAGATGGACAAACACCAAGCTGTAGCTTACATACAACCCCAGACATATTTTTGTGGATTCCAGAAACAAAACCGCCCTTTCTAAATAGTGGGTTTGTACCAGTAGTGGGTTGCTACAGGTTCACCCCGGTTCGGGAGAACTGGTAGCAGCGGCGGCAGGAGGCTCCACCCACCCGCCCGGATGTCATTAAATACAATCTGTGCATGTGCAGAAATAGCGTGCATGCGAGCGAACCGGTAGCAAAGGTAAGTGAAACCCACCCCTGGTTTGTACCATTCTTTATAGGCATAAATATTTATACCGCTAAATGTTGGTACCTCATTTGGGATTAAAAACTATGCTAATATATGTACGGATACCTTAGTATCTGCAACTTTGGACAAATCCAATTCCTTGAGAACCTGTTCAACCCTCTGCTTCTTTTCATATTTGCTCGTAGATAAAGGTAGCCGAAGGGCTGCTGAAAACATTAAATTTTCTCTGACTGTCAAGGTCCCCATCACAATGTCATCCTTAGAGATTAAAAAAAAACTGAATATTTTTATTTGGACATTAGACTTGCTTAGATTGCTATAGTACAATCGTTAGTGGACACTTATTCACAGCGTTCCTTTAAAAACCTCTCAAAGCAGAGATAGATTTTATATTATGACATGCCTCCACATGCATAGGATTTTCTAAAATTTCTATCCCGACACCCCTAGTGTACAGGTAGTCCTCGACTTACAACCACAATTGAGCCCAAAATTTATGTTGCTAAGTAAGACAATTGCTAAATTAATTTTGCCCCATTTTACAACCTTCCTTGCCACAGTTGTTAGGCGAATCACTACGGTTGTGAAGTTAGTAACATCACTGTTAAATGAATCTGGCTTGCCCTATTGACTCTGCTTCACAGGTGAGTTTCAGCAGGTTCTGACCCGTTCTGGAGAACCGGTAGCGGAAATTTTGAGTAGTTTGGAGAACCGGTAGTAAAAATTCTGACTGGCCCCGCCACCATCTATTCTCTGCCTCCAGAGTCCCAACTGATCAGGAGGAAATGGGGATTTTGCAGTATCCTTCCCCTGGAATGGGGAGGGAATGGAGATTTTACAAGATCCTTCCTCTGCCATGCTCACCAAGCCACGCCTACAGAACCGGTAGTAAAAAATTTTGAAACCCACCACTGCTCTGCTTGTCTGAAGATGACCAAAGATATTCACGTGACCCCAGGACATGGCAACTGTTATAAATACGTGTCAGTTGTCAAGTGTGTGGATTTTTATCACGTGATCATGGGGCTGCTGCAATGGTTGCAAGAGTGAAAAACCGTCGTATCATTTTTCTTTTCCATTGCCTTCATAACTTGGAACAGTCACTAAATGAACTGTTGTAAGTCAAGGACTACTTGTATTTATTTCTAATTTTACAACCTCTGAACATTCTTTTAGATTTGATTTCCTCTTCCTGCTTAAATGTTCAGCATCTGTATATTTTGTTTAACAATATTCTACGTTAGATTCTACAATAAAAGCACAGAGGATATTGGAACGTATTCCTGAAGCAAACTATTCTATTTGGCCAATTTATAATCAATAAACAGCAGTGATTGAGAAATGAAAAGGGGTTCTATACTACAGGCTGCTGGGAAATAAAATACGTGGATTATACATAGCAACAAAAGGCTTACCTGAACTACATATCCAGACATGCATTTAAAATGTGTTGGCAGGCCCATGCCATCTAACAAAATATCCCCAGACAGCCCCTGGGGATCTTTCCTTGTAGATAAAATGTCCAATAGCCTAAAAGAAAAATAAAAGCAATTTCAATTAAAATGATTGAGACCTACATTTCAGGAACACATCAATTGCAGCTATGCAATCCTTCAAAATCATAATTTATCTGTGCACGTATACACAACTGCATGCAAACAGGATCTTTCAAAACAGCTACATTAGCAGAAGAAATATGGAGTTGTTTTAACTGTTCAAGTATTCAATTGTTCGAAAGTCCTATAAATTTCTAGCTTGGACTGAAACTCTAAAACTTATGAAGAACAGTTTCAGGAATTGGGTATGTCTAGTTTAATGAAAAGAAGGGCTAGGGATGACATCATAGCAGTATTCAATATTTGAGGGGTTGCCACAAAGGAGAGTGGTTCAAACTATTTTCCAAAACATCTGAGGGCAGGACAAGAAGCAACAGATGGAAACCAATCAAGGAGAAAAGCAACCTAGAATTACAAGAAATTTTCTATTTAGAACAATTAATCAATGGAACAACTTGCCTCCAGAAGTTGTAGATGCTCCAATACTGGAGGTTTTTAAGAAAAGATTGGACAATCATTTGTCTGAAATGGTATAGGGTTTCCTGCCTGAGCAGGGAGCTGGACTAGAACAGGGGTCTTCAACCTTGGCAACTTTAAGCCTGGCGGACTTCAACTCCCAGAATTCCCCAGCCAGCTCCAGGCTTAAAGTTGCCATGGTTGGAGACCCCTGGACTAGAAGACCTCCAAGGTCCCTTCCAATTCTGTTATTCTGTTATTCTTAGAAAGGTGCCATTTCCCCCGATTAATAAATATATCCTTGGTCATTGCTAGGACTCACTCAGTGACTGTACGAAGTTGCAATATACATTTAATTGGATCATAAAATAGGGCTTTTTGTTCCATTGTTTTAACACTTACGAAGATTTGCCACAGCCAGTGGGTCCTAGAATCGCATTAAGACCAGGTTTCATGATACCACTGTAAAATAAAATTAGTTTGTTACTCTGGAGATCTTTACTGTATATATATATTCCAAACTACACATTTTACTTTGTTATCTTAAATTCACAGGCAGATAACATTTGATTATTAGCTATATATTTCTCATCATTTGAATTGATTACCTTCATCGGTTTCAAAGTTGCTTCTAAATACCTACTGAGTGGTTCTTCAGCATCACTAATGGCACTAAATCGCTGAAGGCAGGCAAAGAAGCAACAGATGGAAACTACTCAAGGAGAGAAGCAACCTAGAACTAAGGAGAAATTTCCTCATAGTTAGAAAAATTAATCCGTGGAACAACTTGCCTCCAGAAGGTGTAGATGCTCCAGGACTGGAAGTTTTTAAGAACAGATTGGACAATCACTTTTCCTGAAATAGTATAGGCCAGGGATCTGCAAACTTGGCTCTTTTAAGACTTGTGGACTTCAACTCCCAGAGTTCCTCAGCAAGCAAAGCTGGCTGAGGAACTCTGGGTGTTGAAGTCCACAAGTCTTAAAACAGCCAAGTTTGCAGACCCCTGGTACATGATTTCCTGCCTGAACAGGGGACTGCAAGACCTCTAAGGTCCCTTCCGACTCTTTTATTTTGTGATCCATGTATGGAGATGACACAGAACCCTAAAGTTCAAACAGTACTTGGGCATTTACTAATTTTGGTTGGACGTTAAAAGCCTAGATCAGCAGTTTGGTTTGTGTTAAGATAAGTGAAGATGGAATTGTGCATAGCTGTCAAAGGTTCAAGCAAAAAAATCCTGCCAAACTTTTCAGGATGTTATAGAGCTCTTTCCCTCATTTTGAAGAGCAAAATGAAACTGATAGGAAGCATCAGAAGATACCTCTGCACGTGGAAGCTTTAGGAAGGAAAAATGAAGCAAACTGGATACTTCACTTCACTACGAGGGACTGTGTGGCTTAACTGAAGCAACCTCAAGGGGATTTTTCACTCAGACCTATCGATTTGCAAGTGTCAGAAATGATAAAGAGGATTTGGCATTGCTTCCTGGAGGGCCTCACTGTGCTGGCACAAAGCCACGTTACACAGTCTTATCTCATGTGAAAACTACATCCTACAATATCAGGGTAAAGGGAATTACCCTAAACAACTGTCCAGGGGTGGGCTTCAAAACTTTTAGCAAGGGGTTCTCTGCCCGCTTGCTGGGTGGCCATGGCCATGGTGGGCGTGGCCGAGTCGGCCTCCTGCACCAGGCTCCGGAGGCTTTCCTTGAGCCTCCAGGAGGGCAAAAATGGCCTCCCCAGGCTCCAGAATTTTCAGTAGGCCCATTTTTCACCCTCCCCAAGCCTCCGCACGTGCCCTGCACTTAACTGTATCCAAAATAGGCTGCGTGGAGACTCCTGGGTGGGGAGGGGAGGGGCAGGGTGGTGGAGTCAGCCAGGAGTGGGATTTGGGGGTTCTCTGAACTGCACAGAATCTTAGCTAGAGGTTCTCCCAAACCCCTGCAAAACCCCAATAGCCCACCTCTGCAACTGTCCTTCAAACCCAAACTCATTCTAGAGCACGGGTGTCAAACTCACGGCATCATGTTGCAATCACGTAATGTATTGTGACGTTTTTCCCCTTTGTGGAGCTGGGGTGGGCGTGGCATGACACACCCGGCCCCCAGGCCGCCAGTTTGACCCCCCTGTTCTAGATCAATGAGAAATGTGCCATGATATTGTGATGAATCTGAAAGATACTGAGAATTAAAAGGACTAATGGAGCCAAGGATACTCTTTCTCAAATTCTTTTTGTGTGCCTGCAGATAAACACACACATACACACAGCCCTAGGGATAAACAATGATAAGATGACATTCTATAGACCAGATAATATTATTCCAAATTAAAAAGCTGTATGAAAATATGTCCAACCAATTTAAATTTGGCAATCGTAATCATTTCTCAAAATTCAGATGCATAAAGGAATCGACCAGAACTGCATTCTGCTCCTCTCCTTTTTAACCATTCTTTGAAGTATATAGTTTCAGGTTTGATTAAAAGTGAGTTACATGGCAACAGATCAACAGCTCTATTGTGTCCGTGATATTAAAAAGGCTGGACAAATAATAAACATTCAAAAAGTTCAATAACAATAATATTAAAAGGCTTGGCACAAATAATACATTTTTTAAAGGAAACAATAAACCACAATTGAATCGGATTTTAAGGAGGGGAGGGGCTGTGTATTTTTTGTTTGGCAGAAATGGCTGGCCATTGTTTTATTTGTTTTATAATTTATAATTACATTTCTGTACCGCACCATCTCCCGAAGGACTCAGGGCGGTGTACAGCCAATATTAAAATACACACACCAATATAATATAAATAAAATAAATAACACTATTTAAAAACAATTAAAAACAGATATTTAGTGGCCGAATCACTAAAACGGTCAAAGACCAATTAAAACCCATTAAAATTTCGCTAAAATATGTCTTTACTTTTGGAATGTCTTTCTTATAGCCAGGTGTGTCTGCACAATGTGCTCAAAACTGTCAAGATGGCAGCCACAATGGTACAGTGTGATGGAAGCTCTGCCCCAATAAAGCAGGCGGAGCTTTCATTGTACCGTTGTAGCTGCCATTTTGGAATTTCATGGTGCTCCCCCATCCAGTGGTGAAATTCAGCTGGTTCTATC
Source organism: Ahaetulla prasina (assembly GCF_028640845.1). Classification (NCBI taxonomy): domain Eukaryota; kingdom Metazoa; phylum Chordata; class Lepidosauria; order Squamata; family Colubridae; genus Ahaetulla; species Ahaetulla prasina. The sequence continues at coordinate 17,296,129 of NC_080546.1, forward strand.
TGGCTCAGGCGAACCAGTAGCACTGGTGGCAGGAGGCTCCGTCCACCCACCCGGACATCATCACATCTCATTTTTGATCCTTTGAATAGAATAGAATAGAATAGAATTTATTGGCCAAGTGTGATTGGACACACAAGGAATTTGTCTTGGTGCATATGCTCTCAGTGTACATAAAAGAAAAGATACGTTCATTAAGGTACAACATTTACAATACAATTGATGGTCAATATATCAATATAAATCATAAGGATTGCCCTCAACAAGTTATAGTCATTCAGTCATAAGTGGAAAGAGATTGGTGATGGGAACTATGAAACGATTAATAGTAGTGCAGATTCAGTAAATAGTCTGACAGTGTTGAGGGAATTATTTGTTTAGCAGAGTGATGGCCTTCGGGAAAAAACTGTTCTTCTTAAGGCTCTGCGCATGTGTGGAGGAGGTGCACGCAAACGCTCACATTTGCGAACCTGTAGCGTAAGTGAATTTCACCCCTGCCCCCCCTCCGAATCCTAACCAAGCCTGAACCTGTTTAGCTTCCCACTCCAGACAAATTTAACCCACTGCAATGCACTAAACCCCCTCCTCAGTTAAAACTTACCTGACATTGAACAAAATGTTTTTCTTAATTTCTTTTCGAAAGCCAAGGTAGCCCGTCTTGAATTTCACAAAATAGGAAACATTGTAAAAGGTCACGGTACTTCCTTCTATAGTCATCTTGCTTGAGAAAGTAACTCTTCTCTTCGATATGTCAACTATACTTTTCTCAGGATCTTGAAAAAAACAGAAGGAATGATTGGAAACACTATGGCAGATCTGGAGAGAACAAGCTGGCGGAAATAATAATTGGCTATTGGATATACACTATGGAATAATACATGCCTCATGCTAAAATAAAGGTTGAATGAACCACGGCTTACCATCATAAAAACGATTAGAATGATTAGATGTATTATTTCTTATTGTTTTGGGGGAGGTTAGGATATGATGAGAGTTGTAGGAGTATAACTGAGTTAGGAGGGAAATTTTTTTTAGCATATGTTTATTTTTAACTATACCTTGTGTTTGTTCCGGGAAGTCAGGGGGTGGAGGGAGGTTTGTGAAGGGAGGGGGGAGGGGGGAGAGGGAAAGTGGGAGGGAAAAACTTTGTAAAACTTTTTCAATTAAAAAAAACAAAACGATTAGATATTTGTATCTGGGTAACGTATCGCCTTTGAAAAATGGCCTCCAACGAAAGCCTTAATGCAATATTTTACATCTTGCATTTCTTTCAAAACAAAATATAATAGAAGTGCTTGTGGGAGGATGTATGTGGCTAACAGCCTAGCCATACATAAAACAAACATACCTTAATGGCTGGAAATACCCAGTGTATTAAACTCAAATCAAACATCTATGGGTTTCTTGCAGAAAAATCTATCTGCATGACATCCTTATGTTTGCAAGTACTTGGATACTTCTTTTATAATTCTGTGGCACCTCAGCTTATGCAAGTGTGACATGGGTGCGACCAGGGAATTAGATGATCAAGAATCAGGCACAACAAGAGTTTTCAATTAATCAGGAAGCCTTTGTACACCTAAAAGGTAAAGGTAAAGGTTCTCCTCGCGTATATGTGCTAGTCGTTGCCGACTCTAGGGGGCGGTGCTTATCTCAGTTTCAAAGCCAAAGAGCCAGTGCTGTCCGAATAAGTCTCTGTGGTCATGTGGCTGGCATGATTCAATCATTGGCTCAGACTGGTAAGACAGTCTGTTATTAACAGCAGCTGCCTGCAATTACTGCAGGTCCAAGCCCCACCAGGCCCAAGGTTGACTCAGCCTTCCATCCTTTATAAGGTAGGTAAAATGAGGACTCAGATTGTTGGGCGCAATAAATTGACTTTGTATATAATATACAAATGGATGTACACTATTGCTTGACATAGTGTAAGCCACCCTGAGTCTTCAGAGAAGGGCGGGATATAAATGCAAATTTTAAAAAAAGGCAGACGGAATGCTGTTACCTTCCCACCAAAGGTGGTCCCTATTTTCCTACTTGCATTTTTTACGTGCTTTCGAACTGCTAAGTTGGCAGAAGCTGGGACAAGTAATGGGAGCTCACCCTGTTATGCGGCACTAGGGATTCGAACTGCTGAACTGCCGACCTTTCGATCGACAAACTCAGTGTCTCTTACCAACCAAGCCACCGCGTCGCTTAAATTTGTACACTTATCAAATATTATTTATTTATATTTCTGTACAGGTGGTCCTTGACTTACAACAGTTCATTTACCTGATTGTTCAAAGTTACAACGGCACTGAAAAAAAGTGACTTACAACCATTTTTTATACTTATGATCATTGTAGGATCTCACGTGATCGAAGTTCAGACTTTTGGCAACTGACTCATATTTATGACAGTTGTGGTGTCCCCGGGGGTGGTGGTCATGTGATCCCCTTTTGCAGCCTTCTGACAAGCAAAGTCAATGGAGAAGCTAGATTCGCTTAACGACCTTGTGATTCACTTAACAACTGCAGTGATTCTCTTAACAACTATGGCAAGAAAGGTCATAAAACGGGGCAAAGCTCACTTAACGAGTGTCTCAGTATCAATTGTGGCTCAATTGTGGTCGTAACTTGAGGACTAACTGTCTACACCTTTGGAACACAGAGGCTTGTGATCCTTAGCAAGCAAGGAGCAAAAAGCAATAAAATATTCACCCCCCTGTTAAAGAATGGCTCTTCCTGAAGATCTCATTACTAAAATATTACATTGTTTACCCTTCTGTCCCTAACTGATAAGGCTGGTCATTAAGCAGAACTGTCTAGCTAATTAATCTGCAACAGAAAAGGGGAGTAAACCCTCACTCGACTGCAGGCCTGGTAAAGCCCTTTGATAAGACTATCATGTAGCCTTCCGGGAATTTTAGGTCAAGGATGTGAAGTTCAAGAATGAGAGGCCCAAAGAGAGAACATCTAAGAACAGAAGCGAAGCAAAATGAAGGGGTTTTTTTCCCCCCTCAACAAAATGGAGTTGCTCTGGCAAAAACTAACTATACCAGAGTGTTATGAGTTAATATGAATGTATGTGTGTGTGCATGAATGAATGAATGAATGAATGAATGAATGAATATATAATGTGTGTATGTATGTGTGCATATCAGTGGTGGGTTTCAAAAAATTTTACTACCAGTTCTGTGGGTGTGGCTTGGTGGGCGTGACAGGGGAAGGATACTGCAAAATCTCCATTCCCTCCCACTCCAAGGGAAGGTTATTGCAAAATCCCCATTTCTTCCCCACTCCAAGGGAAGGTTACTGCAAAATCCCCATTTCCTCCCCACTCCAGGGGAAGGATACTGCAAAATCTCCATTCCCTCCCATTCCAGGGGAAGGTTACTGCAAAATCCCCATTCCCTCCCACTCCAGGGGAAGGTTACTGCAAAATCCCCATTTCCTCCTGATCAGCTGGGACTTGGGAGGCAGTCCCAAGTTCTTCTTCCTATCGTGTCACCCCTGGTTGATAGATGGGGGTGGGGCCAGTCAGAGGTGATATTTACTGGTTCTCCAAACTACTCAAAATTTCCGCTACCAGTTCTCCAGAACCTGCTGAAACCCACCTCTGGTGTGTATATAATTAATAATATGAATTAATAATAAAATTATTAATAATAAAATATAATAAATAATAAAAATTGCCACTCAATGCATGCACAGATTTCAGGCAGAGGGGAAAAAAATGCCCGACTCCAGATGAGCCAGGGATCTATGAAGACCACCTACTGAACCTGGTGAATGAGCTCACCCATATTCTCAATTCTCAGCATATAGTGTATCATAAACTAATTGAGTTCACCACCCAACGCACTCGGTGATTGCGCAAATCAAACAAGCCTAAAAGTACGAACACCATTTTGAATATTGTACGGAGGTGCCTTTACAAATCAAAGCAGTGCCTCAAAATGAACTTTTAAGAGTACAGCAACAGTAAGGGTGGCCACCGGAGCCTTTTTTTCCCCCTGAACTTAGCAACTTTTTCATCTGTGTGGACTTCAACTCCCAGCATGGGAATTCTGGGAGTTGAAGAAGTCCAAGACAGCTTTAAAGTTGGCAAAGTGGAGAAAACGGAGCTCTGGAGAGAACAGAACAGAACAGAACAGAACAGAATAGAATAGAAGCAGCAAAGAGATACAGACAAACTGTAACTTGGGGGGGCGGAAAAGCGTGATCGGCGTACATGGAGCGTTTTTCTCCATCTCGTTCATCTCATCATCTTAAATTGCCGTCCGGATGAAGGAAGACCGGCCAAGGCACCAGATTGCAGAAGGCTGGGCTTAATCGGGCAGCAATCCAGAACCGACTCCTTGCCCTTCGCCTCCTACGGTTAAGCCGCCTGGCCGCCCTCCCTCTTGCTTTTACCGGGATGTTAAGAAGCGACTGACGGGAGGCGGAGAGGCGCTCCGAGCGAAGGCGGGCCGCGGAATTGAGCTCCCCCCGAGCCTTGCCGGGGAAGGCGGGAGATACAGCCGCCTGGTGCTACCCAGGCTCGGTAACGGTTGTCCCCGTGGCCGCGTTCCAGCGGCGGCCCCTCCCTCCCTCCCTCCGTGCAGCCTGCGTCCGAAGGCTGGGCGAAGCCGGGCACCGGAAGCGCAGCGCTAATGTTAACTCATCATTAATGTTCATTAACCATCAATTGTTAACGCAGCCCAGGATTGCAGCTGGCTTTTTTTGGGGTGGGGGGAGACACAGCTGCAACGTGCTGCCAAATGCGATCCTAGGCTGCATTAACAGAGGGATAGAATCAAAACCAAAGAAGGGATGCTACCGCTTTATAGCAAACGCCTGAGTTGTTCTAAAGTAACGACTAAGACCGTACTTGGAGGAGTGCATCCAGTTTTGGCCACCCACCGCAATATGAAAAAACAAAAAATGTTGAGACCCTGGAAAGAGTGCAGAGAAGAGCAACAAAGATGGTTTTGGGTGGGTGGGTGCTGAAGGCTAAAACGTACAAAGAATGGTTGCAGGAATTGGGTATGGCTAGTTTAGTGGAAAGAAGAAGTAGGAGTGACATGATAGCAAGAAGAAGTAGGACCGACACAATACCAAGAGGAACTAAGGCTGACATGATAGGAAGGAGAACCAGGGGTGACACAATAGGAAGGAGAACCGGGGTGACACGATAGGAAGGAGAACTAGGGGTAACATGATAGCAGTGTTCCAATATTTGAGGGGCTGCCACAAGGAAGTGGGGGGGTCGACCTATTTCCCAAAGCACCAGAAGGCAAGACAAGAAGTAACGGATGGAAACCGAATAAAGAAAGAAGCAACCTGTTATAAGGAGAAATTTTCTGACTATAAGTACTATCAACCAGTGCAACAGCTTGCCTTCAGAAGTTGTGGGTGCTCCAACACTAAAGGCTTTTAAGAAGAGACCAGACAGCCATTTATCTGAAATGGTATGAGGATCTCCTGTTAGAATGGGATTGGACTAGATGACCTCCGAGGTCCCTTCCAACTTTGTTGTTCTGTTGTGGCTGCACCAATTGTCTGTGGAAGATGTGTACCAATGGTGAAAGACTTCTTAGGATGTGCAGAGCTCTGAGTGTTAATGTGGTTAAGATGCCCAGAAGCAGGGGGATTAAACCCTTCTCCCCCCAACCTTAGATCTTGACAACATGGAATATCTGTGAGGTTTTTTTTTTTTTCATTAGGTCAAATGAAAATGAATTCAAGGCCAAGTGAATGAATCCATCATTCCAGGTCTGTAAATCTAGAGTGGTGCTGTCTTTTCATTATACTAAGATACTGCAGTCTTTTTGTTCAATGACTCCAGTGTTCAATGTTGTTCAGGAAATCCATTGCTTTCATCTAACCCAGGGGTCCCCAAACCTGGCAGCTTTAACCCAGGGGTCCCCAAACCTGGCTGGAGAATTCTGGGAGTTGAAGTCCACAAGTCTTAAAGCTGCCAAGTTTGAAGACCTCTGATCTAACCGATGAGCTCCAAATGTTTGGTATGAAAAACCACATCGCATCATTAAATCTTTTTTTTTAAATAAAATGTTTTATTGTTTTCAAGGTAACAGAAAAAGAAGGAAAAGACACAAAGATACATATATTATCAAAATAACGCATAACAAGTGCTTAAAAAATAAGTGAAAGAATACAATAGAAAAACATTAAAATGTAGAATATATCAGTAGTCTTAACTTGCTAACTGCTCCTTTGTACTGTTTAAAATTACAACAGACTTTTAAAAAAAGCTACTTAAGAGCCATCCTTGAGGTTTTGACTGCAGCCCTCCCTTACTTGATTGCATTTCAAGTGGTTGGCAAAATGGCTTGCATTTACAATCAGTTGCAGCTTCCTCTGGTCATGTGACAATCATTTGTCAAGTTTTTTTGTTGGTTTCCAGCAAAAAATGTCTACTGGATAAACAGGATTCACTTAAGAACCACGTGATTCACTTAGCAACTCTGCCATTTGTTACATAACCATGGTAAATTGCTTAACAACCATGGTAAAAGTGGCTGTAAAATCCGGTCCTATCACCGACATAGTACAGGCTCTGTGGTGGTTGTAAGGCAAGGATTACCTGTAATACGTTGTTACAAAAGCAAACCTGAATAAACTTGCTATTTTTGAGTGGGTTACCTATAAACGTAGAATTTGTATGGCTAAAATATAATGAATAGTATTGAGGTAGTCCTCAACTTACAACCACAACTGAGCCCAAAATTTCCATTATTAAGCAAGGCAGTTTTAAAATAAGTTTTGTTCCATTTTATGACCTGCAATGTCATAAAATCAGTGCAATGATTTTGCTTAGCAGCTTATTAAGTGAAGCATGCAGTCATTACATATGTGAACCTGGTTTCCCCCATTGACTTTACTTGTCAGAAGGTTGCAGAAGGAGATCACCTGATCCCTGGACATTGCAACAAGCGCCCAAATTTTGATCGTGTGACAATGGGGATGCTGCAAGGCTCATAAGTGTGAAAACTAGTCAGAAGTCACTTTTTTCAGTGCTGTTGTAACTTTGAACGGTTACTAAACAAATGGTTTGTAAAGTGAGGTCTACCTGTTTGGAATTTATTTGTACAAAATAAAAGGTAAAGCTAAAGCTAAAGGTTCCCCTCGCACATACGTGCTAGTCGTTCCCGACTCTAGGGGGCGGTGCTCATTTCCGTTTCAAAGCCAAAGAGCCAGCACTGTCCGAAGACGTCTCCATGGTCGTGTGGCTGGCATGACTCAACACCAAAGGCACACGGAACGCTGTTACCTTCCCACCAAAGTGGTCCCTATTTTTTCTACTTGCATTTTTTATGTGCTTTCGAACTGCTAGGTTGGCAGAAGCTGGGACAAGTAACGGGAGCTCACCCCGTTACATGGCAGCACTAGGATTCGAACCGCTGAACTGCTGACCTTTCGATCAACAAGCTCAGCGTCCTAGCCCCTGAGCCACTGCGTCCCTTTGTATAAAATACAATAGGTTAAAAAAAAAAAGCATGGTAGTTACACACATTCTTGCATAATGATTGTATTAGAACAGGGCTGTCAAACTCCCAGCCTGCGGGCCACATGCGTCACGTGCTGGCCACACCCACGCCCGGTTTAGCGAAGGGGAAGTCCCGCGACAACGTGAGTTTAACACCCCTGCATTAGACAGTTATATATAGAATTGTAACTGTTCGCTATTGTAATGACATATTATACATTAATATCTTTAAATCTCATTACTCCTTCTAATGCCTTGTAACAAATTTTATAACATTAAATCGTATCAGGACAACGACTGCATAACCTTTTATCAATTCATACTTCTAGCCAAATGGAGCTGCTGGCCAATTTTTTCTAAACCTTTTCTTCTATGACCAATAAACATTAAAAACCATATTATAACAAGGAACCTGATTAATAATTTAAGACATTTCTTAACTGTTGATTATTAATGTAGAATATTCCATCTCTCTTTTGCAGAGTTTTTACAAACAACCAATATCAATCATAATAATATACTTGCCTAAAGAACTATAGATTTGGAATTGTAAAGTACATTTTTCAATAATAATAATAATAATTCTTCAAGAGTTGTAGACCTGGTAATAAGTCTGGACCAGACTATGAAATCGAAAGAAGCTTTAATCAAATTGCCCTTCTATAGCTTTAGAAAATCCAAATGCTTTTTGCAATAATAAACTCCAGATGGTTGAAAAGTTTTGTTGGCAATAAGTGGAACTAAAGTGCAGTGTTATTAATCCATGATCTTTCATACATACATACATAGATACGTGAGCTTTGTAAAATAGAATTAGCCCAAAGGTATAAAATTCATGAACTAAGAATCAACATCATACTTCTTTATATGCCTAGCACCCTTCAGTATTGGAAATACAACTGAATTTTGGCCAGAAGAAAGAACCAAGATACTGCCAAAGTATTAAAAAGTTAACATAGTCATATAGTTTTCATTTCCTCAGTTTTAAATTCCACAACAAAAATAGAAAGGAAAACATATGCTTAGCGATAAAACTAAAGATTGAGGAAGTTAAAATTTCCATTATCGTGTAAAACTCATCAATGCCACAATTAGGCTTGTCCTTCCCAAATGCTAAAAATCCATTAAAGGTAGTAACAAAGGAATCAGTATAAATCTCAGTCTTAATGCAATGTTCATTTTTTACATATATCTTTACCTACCCATGAAGTCATTTTTAATCATCACTTTATATCAATGTTGATGTGAGGCAGGGGCATATATCAGGGCTGCCAATAATGTCAGAAAGTGATATGCATCACAAGAGCCAGTTTGGTGTAGCGGTTAAGGCGTCAGGTTAGAAATCTGAGGGATTGTGAGTTCTAGTCTCGTGCTGGACATGAAGCCAGCTGGGTGACCTTGGGCCAGTCACTTTCTCTCAGCCCTGGGAAGAAAACAATAGCAAATCACTTCTGAAGAAATTTTGCCAAGAAAACTGTTGACTTCTCTAGGCCAGGGGTCTCTAACCTTGGTCCCTTTAAGACTTGTGGACTTCAACTCCCAGAGTTCGTCAGCCAGCTTTGCTCTGGGACTCTGGGAGTTGAAGTCCACAAGTCTTAAAGGGACCAAGGTTGGAGACCCCTGGCTTAGGCAGTCTCTGAGAACTGGACAAGATCGAACAAAAGAAAAGAAAAAACGCATCGTATATGTTAAAAAGGGGACAGCTTCGATCAACCATTTGTGCCTTATATTGACATTGGTGTTGGACACCCTTAATATATTTTGATATAAAGCAGGGATTCCTTGACTTTTCATTACCAAATGGTTAAAATGCAGTGTTTTTCTATTCATAGGAGATCCCAAGGATCACTGTTTTAAATTTAAGGTACGGTAATTCAATCGCTGGCTTCCAAAAAGGTACTGAGAAAAAAAAATACTCCATGAAGTAAGCTTAAATGCAACAGTGCACGGGAATAAAACTTGTATGCTATACCTATAGATAATATGATCATTTGAATTGGAAACCACCTGACTATTATCCCACCATACTATGCACATTTTTATATCGAGGTTTTCCCATATATTCACAGGTTTTTAGTGAATAGAAGGGTAATTCTCATTCTATGCATTGCACACAAATTACAATCCATAACAATGGATTGAAAATGTTTTACAGGCTGTAAATAACAAACAGAAATATCATGTCTTCATACTTGTGTGGCAACTAATAAAATTTGTAGCAAAATTTGAGAGAAAAATAGTGTTAGCGTGTTTTCAATTTATATGTTCTACTTCGTGGATTGTATCCTCTAGGTTTTATTTACTAAGACTTACTTGATCTGGATCACTGATCTGTAATACAGAATTGGATTGGTTTGGTTTGAATTGGACTGGTTAGTTAAGCAACCTTTTGTGCAATTGTAGCGCAGTACGGAGTACTGAAGAAAATATATGGCTGTCATTAAGAAAACATGAACTCAGGAAAACAGGAAGGTGTAAGAAAGATATTCAAGATTGCCTTGCCTAGAGTCTCTTTGATGTAAGAGAGAACACAGAACTGCTGCCAAGCTTTTGGGATTGTGAATAGAATAGAATAGAATAGAATAGAATAGAATAGAATAGAATAGAATAGAATAGAATAGAATAGAAATTTTTTATTGGCCAAGTGTGATTGGACACACCAGGAATTTGTCTTGGTGAATTTATAGTCTAAATCAGGGATCTCCAACCTTAGTAACTTTAAGGTTTGTGGACTTCAACTCCCAGAATTCCTCAGCCTGAACTCTGGGAGTTGAAGTCCACAAACCTTAAAGTTACTAAGGTTGGAGACCCCTGGTCTAAATCAAGCTATATCTTATCTGTACATTGCCCAAAGTCAATGAGGAGATGGGCAATTTCAAAATTTGATAAATAAAAATTATAAACACTACAGTGGTGGGATTCCATTTTTTTTATTACTGGTTCTGTGGGCATGGCTTGGTGGGCGTGGCATGGCTTGGTGGGCGTGGCAGGGGAGAATACTGTAAAATCTCCATTCCCACCCCATTCCAGGGGAAGGTTACTGCAAAATCCCCATTTCCTCCTAATCAGCTGGGACTCAGGAGGGAGAGAATAGATGGGGGGGGGACAGTCAGAGGTGGTATTTACCAGTTCTCCGAACTGTTCAAAATTTCCACTACCGGTTCTCCAGAACTGGTCAGAACCTGCTGAATACTATTCTGAAACACTATCAATAAGGTAGAGTTTTAGTATTTCTTGTGGTATTGTCACCAGTCCTGGTTTATCTCCAATGACTTGGTTACACTTCATGGTTATACTTCAGACCATGAATCAGTTACTATCCTGTTTGTTGAGAAATATGATTAATCTGGAATTCTGCATTTCAGAACCATTTAGTATCTGGAGAAGAATTAAGCACATACAGTGGTACCTTGGTACTCAACTGCTTTGAAACTCATAGAATTTGGTACTCAGTGCATTTTGACGTAAAATTTTTGTCCTGGTACTCATCATTTGTTTGGTACTCAACACACAAGCTAGTTGTTGTTGCTGTCACCTGTCTTATTGGGGAAAAATTTGTTTGGTGCTCATTATTTTTGGTAGTCATCATGCCTCCTGAAACCAATTAACGATGAGTACCAAGGTACCACTATGATTATTTGAAAATAACCCGAGAACCTATTTTTAAATGGTAGCATTCCCTTCTAGAAGTTATTTATGTTTGAATCAAGGATTAATTTTGTTTGGGATACATTTGATGTTATTGCTATTTATTGATGGGTGGGTCCATTTATTTAAATAGGTTATTATCATTTAATGTTGTGAATCAGCATGGGCTACGTCAGGAGTATGCGGAAACAAATAAAATATAAATAAAATCAATGCCACCGATATTAGTCTCTAGACTTGTAAGCAGGAAATAACTGACATTTGATTTTTCAGACTTTTTGACACGCAACCAAACAATATATGAGGGTATTATAAAGGCAAACATCTTGGCTGAAGGCTGAGACTTTTCTTGTTTGTGAGTTCGAAAGAATACAGTTAGGAGAGAAATAGTCTTTTTTTTTTCTCATTCTCCTCTTTAAATTATTCTGGATTGGAGTAACTGGATTGGACCTTTGACAACTTTGTGGACTTAAGAGAACTTTTTCATGAAATATAGCTTGAAGTAAGAAATGGTAAGGAAAATGATGGTCATGCAAGCCAATGCCACATAATTCTGCCATAACCCCCAACTAGTTGCATCAATCCCTTGGCTTTCCAGATATTGTTCTCCGGTGCACCTAGAAAGAAACACAAGCAGAGATTTTTAATCATCAGAAGCTCCACCACAGATGTCAGAAGTTTGTGTGGTACCAATAGAGGAGAATATTTGTAGTTCAGGGTTGAAAATGAGGAGTCCTTGGTGCTCTCTGAGCTTGGTTGTTTTTTTGCATAACCCAAAACTAGGTAACGTCATCATCAGTACATCTCATGGTGTTACCTAGTCTGGGTAATGAAACATCTGCAAACAACCAAGCTCAGAGAGCACCAAAGGACCCTCGGTCTTGTGTGGACCAACAACTGCAAACATGGAGGTGGCCAATTTAATTTAATTTAATTTAATTTAATTTAATTTAATATTTATATTTCTGCCTATTCACTCATAGTGACTCAAGGTGGCTTACAGAATATAAAATCTCATTTAAAACAATAAAACTAACAAAAAGAATCAAATAAATTAATATAATATAATAAAATTATTATATAAATATAATATAATAATAATTATAATTATAAATAGGATATGATAAGATATATGATAACCTAACATAATGTAACGTAACGTAACATAACATAATCACACTCCACCCCTCACTCCCCACCCTGGCAACAACAGATCACACAAGCCATTTAATGGGTTCCATCCCGCTCTGGTTTCCCCAGGCCTGCTGGCAGAACCAGGTCTTCAGCACCTTCCAGAAGAGTATTAGAGTGGGGACTGTTCTAATCTCTGGGGGAATGATGTTCCAGAGAGAGGGAGCCACCACGGAGGAGGCCCTTCTTCTGGGTCCCACAAGGTGTATCTCCCTCGGGGATGGGACCCGCAGCATTCCCTGCCTCCCCGTTCTGATGGGTCGGGTAGATGTGACCGGCAAGAGATGCTCCCTCAGATCACCTGGTCCCAAGCCATGAAGGGCTTTAAAGGTGACAACCAGCACCCTGAATTGCACTCGGAGCCAATGTAGCTCCTGCAGGAGAGGTGATACATGTGTACACCGGGGTCTGCACAAAACCATGCGGGCCACTGCATTTTGCACCACCTGGAGCTTCTGAATGCTCTTCAAGGGCAGCGCCATGTAGAGCGTGTTACAATAGTCAAGACAGAAAGTGACTAAGGATGGATATGGATTGGTTTGAGGGCGGCCTTAAAACCAACACATAGTAATATTGTAAAATCAGGCTAGTCATGCGATGAGCCACTTAATGACTAACATGATTTACAACTATAATTCCAAACTCAATTGCGGTTGTAAGTTGTTGGTATTATCAGTGCAAAGTCTTTACATAGGAAAATATATTCTGGGGGACCTGATCAGACTTAGGTGCTTTTCTCCTCCTGATTCCCACTTTACAGGATTCAAGACTTCATTAACAATATTTAAAGGATAAAATGTAATTTCTTTCACTTAGAATATCTCGTACCAGAATTGCCTCAAGTCTTTAGTACTAGGCAGAGTTAAGAAAAACAGAGATCCGTACTTACATCCGAATTGTGCTAACTTCTGTGCAATTGGCGGTGCTCCCGTTTTTACTGGTCTGCAAATTGCAGAAGTCAAGACCCACAAATTCATTAATCTGCAATGCCTTTGAAGATGAGAAAACATAACACAATAGTGTTTTTGAAAACATACACAAAGCAAGCACTATAAACACAACAATATGTGTATGCATTCAGAAGTATCGCATATTACGTGTGTTAGACTTATAATGAAAAGTTTTAATGAAAACATCATTAAAAAAGGACAACAAAGAATGTTCTTTCTGCGCCAACTCAGTAAGCTCAAACTGCCCAAGGAGCTGCTGATCCAATTCTACAGAGGAATTATTGAGTCTGTCATTTGCACCTCTATAACTGTCTGGTTCGGTTCTGCAACCCAACAAGAAAAACACAGACTTCAGAGGATAATTAGAACTGCAGAAAAAATAATTGCTACCAACTTGCCTTCCATTGAGGACCTGTATACTGCACGAATCAAGAAGAGAGCCGTGAAAATATTTGCAGATCCCTCGCATCCTGGACATAAACTGTTTCAACTCCTACCCTCAAAACGACGCTATAGAGCACTGCACACCAGAACAACTAGACACAAGAACAGTTTTTTCCCGAAGGCCATCACTCTGCTAAACAAATAATTCCCTCAACACTGTCAGACTATTTACTGAATCTGCACTACTATTAATCGTTTCATAGTTCCCATCACCAATCTCTTTCCACTTATGACTGTATGACTATAACTTGTTGCTGGCAATCCTTATGATTTATATTGATATATTGATCATCAATTGTGTTGTAAATGTTGTACCTTGATGAACATATCTTTTCTTTTATGTACACTGAGAGCATATGCACCAAGACAAATTCCTTGTGTGTCCAATCACACTTGGCCAATAAAATTCTATTCTATTCTATTCTAATATACCCACTGCTGTTAAAATTGCCCCTTTGTCGACCCTGATGATGACATATGTGTAGCCATTTTTTATTGTCTATTTTTTTTCTTAGCTTTTAGGTCTGCTGGTAAAGAAATGTAGTATTACTTGAGGCTCACCACTCTGTAACTGCCACTCTGTAACTGTTCAGAGGGGGGGTTATAGAGATAAAGGGGGAATGTGTCTAGGTGGCATTTCTTCCTGTGGGAACAGAAAAAATGCCTGCAGTGGGAGGAAGGTGGAGTTTGGAGTCCCCAGGACTGATGGACTGATAGTTGACTGGAGATTGTGACTCAGGGGCGAAGTTTCAAACTTCAAACTTTTGCTTTTTATTGGGTGTAATTCCGGATCCAGATTAGAGTCAGAATGGCACCGAGTCCTTGCCAATTTGATATGTTCCTAATAAATAGACTCTAATGGAAAATGGATGCCTTGGATTTTATTTCATGGGACATGTTACTTGGGAGCGTGACACCCTTTAGTCAGTGGTGGGATTCAAAAATTTTTACTACTGGTTCTGTGGGCATGGCTTGGTGGGCGTGGCAGGGGAAGGATACTGCAAAATCCCCATTTCCTCCCCGATCTGCTGGGACTCAAGAGGCAGAGAATAGATGGAGGCGGGGCCAGACATAGGTGGCATTTACCGGTTCTCCAAACTACTCAACATTTCTGCTACCGGTTCTCCAGTACTGGTCAGAACCTGCTGAATACCACCTCTGCTTTAGTTGTATGTTTAGCTGCACTGGAGTCATAACCAATAAAAGATATATCAATATTCTCTTCTTGTATTATTAGTCTCATGAAATTACAGAACAGAGATTCTGAGGTCTTGAACTGATTTAATTTATTTGCTATTCACACTATTGTGGGCTAGAGAATGTGGATGGATGTGTGGATGGATGGATGGATGGACGGATGGGTGGATGGACGGATGGATGGAAAGGTACATATTAGCCCATTCTTCTTTTCAAGATGATGTAGCACTTACTGTCATGCCATATCGAGGGATGCTGAAGTACTGGAGCCAAGAAAGCCATGGCAGAATACTGGTGAGATTTACCAGCAACCCGGAGAAAATCTGAAGATCAAATCAAAGATGCAAAATTCATTGAATAAAGGAATGTAATTTTTGAAACTATAATCAATAAATGATCAAACATCTCCCAGAATGTTAAAAGACTGTTCTGTTTTCTCAACTAAATCCTTTCGCTTCCTTCTGCGTGTGGTATCTTCTGTATCCCATCTTGGGTTTTCAAACTATTTATCATCAAATTAGTGGTAAGAGAAATGCCCATATTTGGGCTTGAATGTTGATGTGTAACCTACACAGCCTGAACCTGAATAGCATTATGTGGGATAAGGATGATAACAGGGAGGGGGACAAGCGAATGGTTAAAGATAAAGGTAAAGGTTCCCCTTACACATATGTGCTAGTCATTCCTGACTCTAGAGGCAGTGCTCATCTCCGTTTCAAAGCCGAAGAGCCAGCACTGTCCGAAGATGTCTCCGTGGTCATGTGACCGGCATGACTAAACGCCAAAGTCGCACGGAACGCTGCTACCTTCCAACATTTTTAAGGTGCTTTCAAACTGCTAGGTTGGCAGAAGCTGGGACAAGGAACGGGAGCTCACCCCGTTGCGCAGGTTAGGGTTAGGGTTAGTCAATAGGGAAGTCACAGTCAAGCAATGGAAACACCATCTTCTTATGTGTGTTGTGGCAACAAATTCCAAAGGAAAGGGCTTTGATTCCATGTTTGGGGTGGTTGACAACTTTTTTGACCCCTTGGCTACCTCTGAAGTTGGACAAAGTAGCCTTAATGAGACTTCCGTTCAAGGTACTCACAATCATAAAAACAAAGCTGATTGTCACCAGGAGATTGGCGACAGCCACCACATTGTGTCCTGTAGCAATAGCAAGTGCCATAGAGGTTGCAGTGTATGACACCATCATCAGAGTGAACATCATTATAAAGAAAGCCTCTACGGTGGGTTTCAGGCCTTGAGAACAAGAAAAGCAGGATTGGAATGTCAATCTTGTTATATTGTCAAACATTATTTTACCCTGAAGATTAGATTAGATTATTTTTTTTGGTTACATAATTCATTCCGATTTGCATAAAGATGCCTTTTAGTTTTTATAATGCCTACCATATAGTTTTATAGTTTAGTTTTATAACATCTATCCACAAAACATTTGTTTGCAGATATATATTTTTCCAGATAGACGAAAGATGATAAACTTACCTAGCATGAAATAAATTATGCAGGTGAAAATTATGCTGGGTAAAGTCCTCATAGGTATTAAATCAGCCATTAGTTTAGAGAAGAAGTATGCAGAAATTCGGTAGTATCCACTGATATATTCATGTCTATAACAAAACAGTCCAAAAAAGTATATCAGATACTCCAATAACTTTCACTCATTATAAATATATAGGTGTCATGAATTGCAGCAGAATGACCATTCCTTGGAAATTATCCTGACTGGAATAATTGCATTTGCAAAAGATCTACAGTTTTAGTTTGACCTCTTACAATAAGTGTACACAGTACATCGAATAATAATGTAACTACTGTTTATGGAATAAATCAGAAGCTGTATTTATGCTCTATACATAAAACCTAGCTCAGCATTTCAAACCTCTATGGCTAAGTTCACAAACTAGATAGATCAGTAACAGTAACAGAGTTGGAAGGGACCTTGGAGGTCATCTAGTCCACCCCCCTGCTCACGCAGCAGACCTGTACTAGGGATTCGAACCACTGAACTGCCAACCTTTCTGATCGACAAGCCCAGTGTCTAAGCCACTGAGCCACCTAGTCCAGGGGTCTCCAACCTTGGCCACTTTAAGACTTGAGGAATTCTGGGAGTTGAAGTCCACAAGTTTTAAAGTGGCCAAGGTTGGAGACCCCTGGCCTAGTCAGTAAAGCAATAAAGAAATCAAAAAATAAATATCACATTTTGATATATCCTAACAACAATATTTATTCAAATCACAAACTCTCATGCTTAGAATAGACATATCTATTTCTGCGAAAACTGTGATTCCTTGTAATTTAAGACATTTCATATTTGCCCCTATATATTTTTAAAATTACAGATTAAAGCCAGCATTCCAAACTTATTAACCTGATCTTTTGTTTCAGGAAGACTTTTTTTTTTATCTCTTGCATATCAGTTATGCTTGCAAATTTGTTTTTAATGAATGTTTTGAATATTCTTTTGCCTACCCATGGAGCTGTGGTGGCTCAATGGTTAGAATGCAGTATTGCAGGCTAAATCTGCCAACTGCCAACAGTTTGATCCTGCCAGCAGTTCAATCCTGACTGGCTCAAGGTGGATTCAGCCTTTCATCCTTGGTGGGCGTGGCAGGGGAAGGATACTGTAAAATCTCCATTTCCTCCTGATCAGCTGGGACTTGGGAGGCAGAGAATAGATGGGGGCGGGGCCAGTCAGAATTTTTAATACCGGTTCTCCGAACTACTCAAAATTTCCGCTACCAGTTCTCCAGAACTGGTCAGAATCTGCTGAAACTCACCTCTGCTATAGATACACACATACACACACACACACACACACCCCACAATGAGGTTCAAACTCGCACACCCCTTGTTTTATTTATTTTTATTTATTTATTTTATTTTGCCATAACATCATACAAAAAGATTATATAGCATATAAACATATATATGAGTAAATGTTAGGAGGTATAAGCATATATATGTATATGTATATGTATATATATATATATATATATATATATATATATATATATATATATATATATATATATATATGAAGAAGAAAAGAAAAACAATAGGACAGGAACGGTAGGCACATTTGTGCGCTTATGCACGCCCCTTATGGTCCTCTTAGGAATAGGGTGAGGTCAATAGTAGAAAGTTTTTGGTTAAAGCTTTTAGGATTATGGGAAGAGACAACAGAGTCAAGCAAAGTATTCCAAGCACTGATGATTCTGTTACAGAAGTCATATTTTCTGCAATCTAAATTAAAGCGGTTAACATTAAGTTTAAATCTATTGGTTGCTCTTGTATTATTGCAATTAAAGCTGAAGTAGTCTTTAACAGGAAGGACATTACAATAGATGATTCTATGAGTTAAACTTAGGTCTTGTTGAAGGCGACAATAACATTCTTGTGGCCTAGAATGTTCCTATCAATTCCAAGGAGACTATACTGCAAGTGAAGAGCTAACAGATTAAAAGATTTATCACCAAATAAAGAATTCTTTTAGATGTTCATCACCTATTATTATTCCTATTTTGTCTAGGAATGCTTACTTACATAAATATTTTCTTCTCTACCACGAAGAGTTCAATTGCTGAAATGCTGCTGAAACACTGATTAGTAGTCATAAAGAACATGGCACCAATTCTAGCAAAAAAAACAACAACATCAGATTGACATTGTGAGAAACTAGTCTTTTCAAACGGCTTTTTAAAAAATAAAATAAAATAAGTGAGCCCAGTGCTCCTAGGTTTTATTTTCTTAGCAAAAAAATGTTCTGTCATTTGTGTTCTAGAACAGGGGTCTCCAACCTTGGCAACTTTAAGCCTGATGGACTTCAACTCCCAAAATGCCCTAGCCAGCTTTGTTTTGCTCAGCTTTGCTGGCTAGGGCATTCTGGGAATTGAAGTCCACCAGGCTTAAAGTTGCCAAGGTTGGAGACCCCTGTTCTAGAAGGTGAATAGTAGATCAAAGAGAATGATTCAGAAAAGAAAGTTTCACTGGATCTACAAAAGAAACTGGCTGAGGTTTTAAACTTTAAAAGGGAAATACAAACGATAAACCAAGAGAGTGACCTATTTTTTCCCCTAAAAAGTTGTCAAAAAAGGAACAAAAATCTTGCTTTAATCTTGATCAAAAAATGCACGTTTTATCAAAATTAAAACAAGAAAAGTTATTTCTTCTGGTAACCTTTTATCTCAGTTTTGTGTGGGTGGTGGGTTTTGTTTTGTTTTTTGGCTTTCTAAGCAACAGATCTTGCTATTAAACAGTGAAGGTGACAGATGTCACCCTCTTTTATGAAAAGCACAACTTATTTCCATATTTCTAGCCTTTTTCATAGCAGAATTGAAGCACTATCCCCAAAATATAATTTGTATAATGATGCCATTATGCAAAAATATGTACTGTACATAGTGATAAATATCACACAAAATAGTGGAAGCCTCTCCACTTCCCCATACATTTTTCTGTAATTAACATGTTCAATCTGTCAAAATAAGGCTTCACTTTATTTCAAGTTATCCTTGTTGGAATTTGCAATCAAAACAAATACCAGTATCACTCATTTAATTTCCTTATTATCCCCAAAGGACTCACCTATTTTGCAAACCTTTGCCATCATTTGTTACACCAAAGAATATGGCACCCACGACTAATCCCAGGAAAATTGTAACCAGTAACTGAAATATAAATATGTCATATTATGTTCAGTTGTACATCATCATGGTGCACAAATTGACATCATCAAAACGAAAGACAATTTTTGCTTATTTTTCTCCCCCAAATGACTTTCATTCATTCTTTTAAAAATCGAAGCCATCATGCTATAAAAAATGAATTTTCCAGTCATCATTACTAACTGTGTTTAAGATAAGATAGCCTTTTTTGTCATTTTTTACTGCAAGCACACTGGCATACATTAAAAATGAAATTCTGTTGCCTGCTCTCAAAAGAAAGTATATACAGTATCTACCTATACCTATACATAACACACATAAAAAGGTGTTAGTCATTCCTGACTCTAGGGGGCAGTGCTCATCTCCGTTTCAAAGCCGAAGAGCCAGCGTTGTCTGAAGACATCTCCATGGTCATGTGGCCGGCATGACTAAATGCCAAAGGTGCACAGAACGCTGTTACCTTCCCACCAAAGGTGGTCCCTATTTTTCTACTTGCATTTTTTACGTGCTTTCAAACTGCTAGGTTGGCAGAAGCTGGGAGAAGTAACGGGCGTTCACCCCGTTACATGGCAGCACTAGGGATTCGAACCACTGAACTGCCGACCTTTCGATCGACAAGCTCAGGGTCTTAGCCACTGTGTTCCTATATAACACACATATACACATGTATACACACACACACACACACACACACACACATTACTTTACGTTTTGAATATATAGCAAAAAGAGGAAACTTGAGAGTTCAAAAGGTTGATGTGCGAAGGGCTAGTTTTAGCAATAATTGTTAGTTTCAGGAGAAGTTTGGAATTATGTAAGTAGCTAAGATAATTGATGTTTCACAAATTAGAATTTGCGTGGTCTCTACACTAGCATAAAAACATTGGAAAACACTTGTTGTATGATCTGCTGACTTTATGCAACCATCTCAAGCTACCAATAAAGGAGAATATGTGTAGCTCAGGGTTGAAATGAAGAATCCTTGGTGCTCTCTGAGCTTGCTTGTTTTCTTGCAAATATTCCATTACCCAACTATGTAACATCATCAGTGCTAGATTAGATTAGCACTGATGATGTTACCTAGTTACAGTAATGAAATGTTTACAAGAAAAGAAGTACCAAGGACCCCTCATCTCAAGCTGCGTCACCATAAGACCACTGGTGGGTTTCAGAATTTTTTATTACCAGTTCTGTGGGTATGGCTGGGGGTGGGGGCTGGGGAAGGAAACCGTAAAATCTCCAGTCCCCCCCAATCCAGGGGAAGGTTACTGCAAAATCCCCATTTCCTCCCGATCAGCTGGGCCAGTTAGACTTTTTACTACTGGTTCTCTGAACTATTCAACATTTCCACTACGAGTTCTCCAGAACTGGTCAGAACCTGCTGAAACCCACCTCTGGACAAGACAGATATGGTGTAGATTTCTCACCCTTCCATAGAAATGTGGCCTTAGAATGCTCCGTTATGTTAGCTCAAGTATTCTGGACGCTGTAATCCATATGTGGAGAACAATAATACTTGTCCAAGACAAAAGGGGCCTTTGGTCTTTACGCAGGGAACAAAACATATTGTTGAAATAATTGAACTACAAGTTGAAGTACAAGAACTACACGGCATTGTTTTAAAATTGCAGCCAATGTAACGGGATCAAGCCATTGAGAGTCGATCTTGAAGAGATTCCAAAAACTGCCAAAAAGACCTAATGTCAAAAATCGTGCAACTAAGCCAATTGTATTAGAGACCAAGGATCATAGCAAGACCAGTCTGAGAAGATTAACCCGAAGGTTTAAAGGCATACCTTGGGGCATTTACAAATTTCATTTCAAAACCATTCCTAAGGAGGTTAGGAAGATCAAAACAACCGTGAGGGGCAGGAAGTTAGGACTCTCAGCCCTTGGGGGATTATAAGGCTCTTAAAGGGCATAATTCTTGTCACAAGGTCAAGCTTTTACAATGCAATTAAAAGGGATTTTCATAACATCAGCATACCACATCAAAGGCCGTTGTGATGAGGCGATTATTGCCCCGTGGAGAGCAAAGGTTTAACAAGAAATCAAACAGATCTAATCATTTTATTAAGCGCCACTTCTAAAGTTTCCCAACACCACCAAATCTCTAAGAAATGACGGTGAAAGGGGGCAGATTTTATCTCGCTGCTATTTGTCCCTGGCAATTACCTCTAAAACATAATTACAGCTCATCTACACGTACAGTAAGCGTAAGACTGGATTGTCAACAGATAGGATGCTTGAAACTTTTGAAATTACCTGTGCTATGGAGGCTTGAGGATTACCTATTAAATTTTTGAACATCCGTTTGGAGACCCATTTCAACTGGTGAAAGAAGGGAGTGGAATAGGTGATTCTTTGGAAAGTGGTCTCTTTGGTTTCGCCCTTTGAAGACAGCTTTTCCAATTCTGTTTTGGTTTCTTGATTGTAAGAGGAACTGGAATATTTCTCTACCAATTTCTCCGCCAGTGTCTGATCTTGAGTACCATCTTTAAAGAGATAAGAGGAAAATTAATTACGTTGAATATGGTTTTGCATTCTCCGGGTGGGACAGCAATTTGGCTTGAATGTTGTGACAATATTGTTGCTTAAATATCAGTAGTCCTCGTCTTGTGACCACAATTGAGCTCCAAATTTCTGTTGCTAAGCGAGACATTTGTTGTGAGTTTTGCCCCATTTTACAACTTTTCTTGCCATAATGAATTGTTGCAGTTTTTATGCTAGTAACAAGGCTGTTAAGTGAATCTGACTTCCTCATTGACTCTGCTTGCCAGAAGTTTGCAAAAGGTGATCATGTGACCCAGGGAGCTACAACCATCATAAATATGAACTGGCTGCCAAGCATCCAAATTTGATCATGTGACCAGGAGGAAGCTGCAACGATCATATGAAAAACAGTCATAAGTCACTTTTTTCGGTGCTGTTGTAACTTTGAACGGTCACTAAATGAACTGTTGTAAGTTGAGGACTACCTATATTTATAATAATAAATCCTGGACATAAATTGTTTCAACTCCTACCCTCAAAATGACGCTATAGTAGACCACTGTGCACCAGAACAACTAGACACAAGAACAGTTTTTTCCCAAACACCATCACTCTGCTAAACAAATAATTCCCTCAACATTGTCAAACTATTCACTAAGTCTGCATTACTATTAGTCTTCTTGCCGTTCCTATCACCCACCTCCTCTTACTATGACTGTATGACAGTAACTTGTTGCTGTATCCTTACAATTTATATTAACTGTTTCCTAATATGATTTGATTGCTTATTTGTACCCTGTGACTATCATTAAGTATTGTACCTTATGATTCTTAACGAATGCATCTTTTCTTTTTATGTACACTGAGAGCATATGCACCAAAGACAAATTCCTAGAATAGAATAAAATAGAATAGAATAGAATAGAATAGAATAGAATAGAATAGAATAGAATAGAATAGAATAGAACAGAACATAATAGAATTCTTTATTGGCCAAGTTTGATTGGACACACAAAGAATTTGTCTTGGTGCATATGCTCTCAGTGTATATAAAAGAAAATATACGTTCGTCAAGAATCATAAGGTACAACACTTAATGATAGTCATAGAGAACAAATAAGCAAACAAATCATATTAGGAAACAGCCAATATAAATCGTAAAGATACCAGCAACAAGGTTACAGTCATAAAGTCATAAGTGGGAGGAGATTGTGTGTCCAATCACACTTGGCCAATAATGAATTCTAATCTAATCTAATCTAATCTAATCTAATCTAATCTAATCTAATCTAATCTAATCTAATCTAATGATGATGACAGAAAACTGTACAAACTATAGATCTCAGCAAACCCACTTCAGAACTGTTTGTTTGTTTGATTTATATCTGCTTTTCCTTTACGAAAGCGAGGTAGCGTACCTCACCTTTTATCATCTTCCTTTTAATTTCCCCCATA
Organism: Ahaetulla prasina; assembly: GCF_028640845.1. NCBI lineage: Eukaryota > Metazoa > Chordata > Lepidosauria > Squamata > Colubridae > Ahaetulla > Ahaetulla prasina. Next base: position 17,319,644 of record NC_080546.1, read on the forward strand.
ACAATCTTGGGAGATAAATTAATCTGAAACAAAGTTACTGAGTCAAAGTCACCCAAAGAATTTCTGTGTAGCCAAGTTCAAACTTTGACTTGCATCTCACTGATCATGGTCCAACACCTTCCTAGTCACCCACAAATCGGTGGGAGTGTATATATCCTTTTATTTATTTTGAATTTTTTTACCACACTTTTACATCTAGTGGTGCATACTAAAATCTAAGATGAAATAACAATACCAACACTAAAAGGTTGGTAAAAAGACAGAAATAGTAGAAGAAACCTAAGTCAGTCAATGATGGCCAAAAAAAAACAAAACCCTCAGAGTCTGCTTGTACCTTACCAGAAGGCAAGACAAGAAACAATGGGTGGAAACTAATCAAGGAGAGAATTAAGCTAGAAACTAAGGAGAAATTTATTAACAGTGAGATCAATTAAAACGGCTTGCCTCCAGAAATTGAGTGCGTTCCACTACTAGAGGCTTTTAAGAAGAGTCTGGGCAGCCACTTGTCTGGAACGGTACAGGGTCTCCTGCTTGAGCAGGGGGTTGGACTATATGACCTCCAAGGTCCCTTTTAACTCTGTTATTCTGTTATTCTTTTTGGGGTAACAACTTTTATTAAAAGGTACCAGCTTTTGTGGATTGTAGCTCACTTCACCAGATGCATAGGGGAGCTAGAGGTTTGAGAAGGCTATGGTTTTAATGCAGTCCAATTAACCCTGTGGAACAAAGTGTTATTCTGGCCAATTTTTCTGGCATTAGTTTGACAGGGCTGGTATTAAAATATGATCTATGTAATGGTGGATGCAGCTTTCCCTACTTTCTGTGGCACCACGACTAGCAAAAGCTATGCAGCATTTGGGAACACTGACATACAAATGTATCTAATGTACTTGGATAATGTTTCTTGCTGGGCCATTTGCACTATCCAAATCCTAAGGGAGTTCAATGACAGAGTTGACAATGCAAAAAAGCAGATTGTCTCTCCATATAACATACCAGATTTTGAACAAGGAGCTATGGTTTGCACACTATACCTTTGTCGGTTTCATTATGAGAAGCCACAGCTGTCGAGTCTCCATTAATGATATCCAGGAAAAAGTCAGCAGGGTTATTGTATGGTTCACACTCATAACCTCAAAAAGAAAGAAAAGAAAACGCTTCTGGATCACTACAACTGTTGGTGAAAATATAGGGCAACACTTTTCTGACAATACCACAAACATCTACATCAGGGGTCTCCAACCTTGGCAACTTTAAGTCTGGAGGACTTCAATTCCCAGAATTCCCCAGCCAGCTTTCTGGGAGTTGAAGTCTTCCAGACTTAAAGTTGTCAAGGTTGGAGACCCCTGATCTACATTACTGTTTGCTACAGTTGGCCCAAAACAGGCTTCCTAGATTTACTCATAAAACTGAGGACAGAGAAATTGGGTAAACATTTTCTCTGAATTTCTCCAGGAGAAGCAAAAAACTTACCCACCAATTTCAAAAATGCAGGACACCATCTTAGAAAAGATAGTAGGATCGTCACTGCTGTTTTCCTTTGGGATTTAATGCTGGTGACAGGAACCAGGGAGGCCACAAGTCAATGGAGAGTTGTTTGTTTATAGCAGGGGTCCCCAACCCCCAATCCTGGTCCACAGCATGTCAGAAACCAGGCCACGCAAACAAGCAAAGTCCCATCCATGAGATGCAGGCAGCACGCAAAACCACACCCCTTCTGGTCCACCAAAAAAACCTCTCCAGGGAACCACTCCCTGGTGCCCAAAAGGTGAGTGGGGGGCCACTGGTTCAGAGAAGGACTTGACATTTCCATACATATACCCCGTGGCTTGTTGTTGTTGTTAGTTGCGAAGTCGTGTCCGACCTATCGCGAACCCATGGACAACGTTCCTCCAGGCCTTCCTGTCCTCTACCATCCTCTGGAGTCCATTTAAGCTCACACCTCATGCTTCAGTGACTCCATCCAGCCACCTCATTCTCTGTCTTTCCGTTCTTCTTTTGCCCTCAATCATTCCCAGCATTAGGTTCTTCTCCAGTGAGTCCTTCCTTCTCATTAAGTGGCCAAAGTATTTCAGTTTCATCTTCAGGATCTGGCCTTCTAAAGAGCAATCAGGGTTGATTTCCTCTAGGACTGATCGGTTGGATCACCTTGCAATCCAAGGGACTTGCAGGAGTCTTCTCCAGCACCAGAGTTCAAAGGCCTCAATTCTTTGGCACTCAGCCTTTCTTATGGTATATAGTATAATATAGTAGCCCCCGTGGCTACTTATTAATAAATGTTTCTCCAAAATTATTTCAATACATAACAGCACATTGTTAGACTCCAAAGTTTCCAAGATACATGTACAGTATTTGGTACCCCTTATTAATACCCCTTATAATAGCACTGTGGAAAGCCTTTGGACGGTGACTTCTGAAGGCCACATTTCTACAAAGCACATTTCAGACTTTTTCCTCAGGTTTCTGAACATAAACACGCACACAAAGATGGAGCACTAAGAAAACTGAGGGAAGGCCTCAAAATACGATGAGCTTCTGAAGAACAAGACCATCTGTGGTTACTTTATCCTAAGCCTCTCCAAATACATTACCAAGATCTAATACATAGGTTTAAATTAAGCAAGGTAATTTATAATTTTTTTATATTGATACTCCATGTGCAATCCTGTCCTTTACTGTTGTCTTTGAACTAAGAGTCATATTGGATCTCTGGCAGATTAATCTGCAACCCAACAAGACAGACACAGACTTCAGAGGATAATGAGAACTGCAGAAAAAAACAATGGCTACTAACCTGCCTTCCATTGAGGACCAGTATATTGCACGAGTCAAAAAGGGGGCTGTGAAAATATTTACAGACCCCTCACATCCTAGACATAAACTGTTTCAATTCCTACCCTCAAAATGACACTATAGAGCACTGCACACCAGAACAACTAAACACAAGAACAGTTTCTTCCCGAATGCCATCACTCTGCTAAACAAATAATTCCCTCAACACTGTCAAACTATTTACTAAGTCTGTGCTACTATTAATCTTCTCATCGTTCCCATCACCCATCTCCTTCCACTTATTGGAGGTCCACCCGCTCCGAATCTGACCGGACACTACTGCGGTCTCAAATTCAGACCTATCTGGTGGCAATGAAGGTGGTAAAACAGGAGTATTTTTCCACCCTCATTGCATCTGCAGATAACCACCCAGCCGCCCTGTTTCGGGTGACACACTCTCTTATCCATCAGGGAGCGTTGGAAGATCCCCTGCAGGGGTGAGCTGAGGAGTTTGTACAGTATCTGCAAGATAAAATCGCTCAGATTCTGGAAGGGTTGGACGCAGATTGGGTAGGACCGGGCGAGATGGCGGAGGCTGGTCTTGATGTTTCCATCTGGGATGAATTCGATTCTGTGCCTCCTGAGGACATGGACAGGATACTGGGGGGGCTGAATGCGACCACATGTTTATTGGACCCGTATCCCTCCTGGTTGGTGCTGGCCACCCGGGAGGTTACACGAGGCTGGCTTCAGCGGATTGTTAATGCTTCTTTGATGGAGGGTGTTTTCCCTTCCGCCTTGAAAGAGGCGGTGGTGAGGCCCCTCCTCAAGAAGCCTTCCCTGGATCCAGCCATTTTATCTAACTATCGTCCTGTCTCCAACCTTCGCTTCACGGCGAAGGTTGTTGAGAGTGTGGTCGCACGACAGTTCCCTCAGTACCTGGATGAAACTGTCTATCTAGACCCGTTCCAGTCTGGCTTCCAGCCCGGTTACAGCACAGAGACGGCCTTGGTCGCGTTGGTTGATGATCTCTGGAGGGCCTGGGACAGGGGTTGTTCCTCTGTCCTAGTCCTATTAGATCTCTCGGCGGCTTTTGATACCATCGACCATGGTATCCTGCTGCGACGGCTCGGGGGGATGGGAGTGGGTGGCACTGTTTATCGGTGATTTTCCTCCTATCTCTCCGACCGGTCGCAGACAGTGTTGGCAGAAGGGCAGAGGTTGACACCAAGGCGCCTCCTATGTGGGGTGCCACAGGGGTCGGTCCTCTCGCCTCTTCTGTTCAACATCTATATTAAGCCGCTGGGTGAGATCATCCGTGGCTTTGGGGTGCAATGTCATCTGTACACTGATGACACCCAGCTGTACATATCCACCCCAGGCCGCCCCAACGAGGCCGTTGATGTCATGTCCCAGTGTCTGGAAGCCGTACGGGTCTGGATGGGAAGGAACAGACTTCAGCTCAATCCCTCGAAGATCCGAGTGGCTGTGGATGCCGGCTTCCCAGTACAGCCAGCGTACTCCATTGCTGACTGTTGGGGGCGAGTCGTTGGCCCCCACAGAGAGGGTACGCAACTTAGGCGTCCTCCTGGATTCACGGCTGTCTCTTGAAGATCATCTGACGGCCGTCGCCAGGGAGGCTTTCTATCAGGTCCGCCTGATCCGCCAATTGCGTCTCTTTCTGGATCGGGTTTCTCTGCGCACAGTCACTCATGCCCTCGTTACATCTCGCTTGGACTACTGCAACGCTCTCTACATGGGGCTCCCCTTGAAGAGCACCCGGAAGCTCCAACTGGTTCAGAATGTAGCCGCGCGGGTGATAGAGGGAGCACCTCGTGGCTCCCATATAACACCGCTCCTGCGCGGGCTGCAATGGCTTCCGGTGGTCTTTCAGGTGCAATTCAAGGTGTTGGTTACCACCTTTAAAGCGCTCCATGGCTTAGGACCGGGCTATTTACGGGACCGCCTACTGCCACAAACAGCCTCCCATCGACCTGTGTGCTCCCACAGGGAGGGCCTCCTTGGGGTGCCATTGGTGAAACAATGTCGACTGGCGACCCCCAGGGGTAGGGCCTTCTCTGTGGGGGCTCCTGCCCTCTGGAACGAGCTGCCTCCGGGGCTTCGCCAACTCCCTGACCTTCGGACTTTCCGCCGTGAGTTGAAGACTCTTTTATTTCATCGAGCTGGGCTAGCCTAAGTAATTTTAAATGGGGTTTTAGTTTTTTGTATTAGTTAGTTTTTAAATATTTTGGCCATTATTTATATAAATTTTAGTTTTTTTTTAATGTGTATTTATTGTATCTTTTAAATTGGCTGTAAACCGCCCTGAGTCCTTCGGGAGAAGGGCGGTATACAAATGCAATAAATAAATAAATAAAATATGGCTGTATGACTGTAACTTTGTTGCTTGTATCCTTACAATTTATATTGATATTGTTTCCTGATTGCTTGTTTGTACCCTATGACTATCACTAAGTGTTGTACCTTATGATTCTTGACGAATGTATCATTTCTTTTATGTGCACTGAGAGCATCTGCACCAAAGACAAATTCTTGTGTGTCCAATCACACTTGACCAGTAAAAAAAATTATTCTATTCTATTCTATTCTATTCTATTCTATTCTATTCTATTCTATTCTATTCTATTCTAATCTCAGAGGTAACTACTTCTCCATCAACATTATGGTTCCAAATTAAATCAGATCCCAGATCGGTTATTTGAATAAATAAAAAGAAAAGGTGATATTCAAACATTCATTAAATAGTCTTCTGGACACTTACCGATGGTCTTGAAGTATTCTAAGGCATTTTGAGCAGGTCCATGATACAAAAGTCTTCCCGCAGCCAACAAGGTCAACTTATCAAACAGTCTGAAGATGGAGTAGCGTGGTTGATGGATGGAAAAAATAATGGTTTTCCCTTGCTTGGACATCCTGCACAGAGAGCAGAAATACGTTAAAGAGCTAAAGTTAAGTCGTTAAGATAAAAGACCCTGAAAATTAATATTGATCACTCAAATCCTAGGTTTTATTTTGTTTTTTGGGGGAAAATGAATTAGCAATAGCACTTAGACTTATATACCATTTACAGTGCTCTGTAAGCAGTTTACAGAATCAGCATATTAAAACATCCATCCATCCATCCATTTATCCATCTGTCATTTTGTTTGGCTGTGCAAAAAATATTTTAACTGGTCTCTTTCTTTTCATTATTCTCTCTTTTTTTTTCTTTTCAGGAAGTGGGTGGGCTGTCAAGAAAGCTGCTTCTGAATTATATCTTGATCCTCTCAAGTGGATGATGCTGTAGAAAATGGCCTTCTTTTATTCAATGTGTGGTCTTTGTGCATAAATACTGTAGCATCATTTCCGTTAATAGAATCATAGCATCAAAGAGCTGACATGGACCTTGGAGATCTAGTCCAACCAATAGTGGAATTCAGCTGGTTCGGGCTAGTTCGGGCAAATTGCTGGCTGGCCCTACCCTGCCCCGCCAGGTTCTTCCAGGAGTCCCCACACACCCCGTTTTTGCTCCCAGGAGGCTGCAGGGCGGCCTACTAGACCCAAAATGGGGCACAGCGGGGCCCCGCACCTCCTACCCCTCCACCCCGTGGCCCATTTGGGGTGTAGGAGGCCAAGTGCTGCTGCCTGTCACACACCCCTGGCCACACCCACCATGGCCACGCCTATCCAGCTGGTCATTAGGGCAGAGAACCTGGTTGTTAAATTATTTGAATCCCACCACTGAGTCCAACCCTCTGCTCAAGGCAGGAGTCTCACAGCCAAATGGTTGTCCAGCCTGTTTTTGAAAACCTCGAGTTATTTTCTGTGTAGTTTCTGCATGGAGCACTTCATCTAGCAATTACCTTTTTAAGAGCAGCAAAACGGCATTGGCAGTGCTGGCATCAAGACCAGTGGTTGGCTCGTCTAAGAACAAGATGGACGGGTCAGTAATGAGCTCCATTCCAATATTGGTCCTTTTTCTTTCTCCTCCCGATATACCACGAATGAACTGAGTTCCAACCTAATGGAAAACGGGAATGCCTATGATACTGTCTTCTTGAAAACATTTTCAGGCAGAGAGATTATTTAGGACCCAACAATACAAGACTCATATTTGAATTTGATTTAAAAAAAAACAAACCTGGAAAATAAAGGAGAATATTTGTAGCTCAGGGTTGAAATGAAGTCCCCTTGGTGCAGGGGTGAAATGCTTCCGGTTCGGATCGGATCGGCCAATCCGGTAGTGATGGTGGCGGGTGGTTCGGAGAACCGGTAGCAAAAATCCCTGCCTCCTCCCCACCATGCCCAACTGAGCCACGCGATCGTCAGAGCCTTTTTTGTTTACTTTTAAAAGCATGGTTTTTTATAACCTTTTCAGCCGAATAGTGACACGGTGATAATTTTTGTAAATCTCGTTTTTGTCTATGGTGATAATTTTTGTGCATCTCATTTTTTCTACTTGTTTCACTTTTCTTCTTTATACCGTAACTGCTATTCTAATAGCAAATCCTTCATAAAAGTTATTGCATTACATTCTTGATTAAATTATCTTTCCATTGATACATAATTTTACGATATTAATCCAGAAAAAAGTGGTGTTATTAGCTAGTTTTAGAAAATACATTTTTCCAAAAAGGTTTCCATAATTTTGGCCACTACTGTATAGCTAGATATATGGAGATAGAACCAGATCCAAATATAAATAATTGAAGACAGATCTTCTATATGCATGTATATGTATGTTGCAGGCAAAGTTCTGAATATAGGGTATCTAGAAAATCAAGATATACTGCTGACAAATATTCCTAAGTAATAGGTCACCAAATGGAAAGATATATCAATTGACATTATAACACCTTCTCCAGAGCAGGGGTCTCCTACCTGGGCAACTTTAAGACTTGTGGACTTCGGAATTCTGGGAGTTGAAGTCCACAAGTCTTAAAGTTGCCAAGGTTGGAGACCCCTACTCCAGAGGGTGTTTATGTCATTTGGCTGCCATGATGATGATAGGACATGAAGTTAGGCAAGGCAGTTCTATCTAATGCAGGGGTCCCCAACCCCTGGCCCTGTGGACCAGCACTAGGCCACGGCATGCCAGAAACCGGGATGCAGGCAGCACACGAAAACAAGCTCCCTCCGGTCCATGAAAAACCTCTCTCCATGGAACCAGCCCCTAGTGCCCCAAAGGTTGGGGTGGGGGGCACTGATCTAATGTATCTGGCTTGAATACTTTCATCTGTCTTATTATTCAGGAATTCCCCTGAATTATCAGCTCTGATATTCTGGCAAAAAACATCACTTACCATCATCACATAAGTGAAGGCTAGTCCATTTCTAGTGCTCCCTTTATAGAACTCAAGTCAGTGGTGGGATTCAAATTTTTTTACTACCAGTTCTGTGGGCGTGGCTTGGTGGGCATGGCAGGGGAAGGATACTGTAAAATCTCCATTCCCACTCCACTCCAGGGGAAGGATACTGTAAAATCTCCATTCCCACCCCACTTCAGGGGAAGTTACTGCAAAATCCTCGTTCCCTCCTGATCAGCTAGGGACTCGGGAGGCAGAGAATAGATGGGGGTGGGGCCAGTCAGAGGTGGTATCTCTGAACTACTCAAAATTTCTGCTACCGGTTCTCCAGAACTGGTCAGAACCTGCTGAAACCTATCTCTGAACTCAGTCCTCCAGGAGATTTAATTTCATTACCTTTGAATCTGCCACTCTTGTCAATCCCAACTCCTTGAGGATCTGGTTGATTCTCTCCTTTTTTTCATGAGCTTTTACTGTTTTTGGTAGTCTGAGTGCAGCTGAGAACTGGAAGTTTTCCCTCACGGTCAAAGTCCCCATCACAACATCATCCTGGAAATACAAAGGAAACATTTAGCCTATTTCCAATTATTTGCTTCAAACCAGAAATTGTTTTTGTATTTATTTGTCAAATTTCTACACCGCTCATTTTCACCTGAGTGGGTACTTTACAAATAAAAACACACAGTGGTGTAAAAGCATAATTAAAAACAGAGTTAAAAATATAATTAAAAATAGAATTTAAAACATTTTTTAAAAAAATTAAAACATAATTGAAAGCAAAGTTAAAATTAAGTGACTCTGGTTCAGGGGTGAAATGCTCCCGGTTCAGACCAGATCGCCTGATCTGGTAGCGATGGCGGCGGGTGGTTCAGAGAACCAGTAGCAAAAATTCCTGCCCTCCCCATGGCCAGCTGAGCCAATCAGAGGGGTTTTTTTTACTTTTAAAAACATTTTTTCTTCGGCCGAAAAAATGCTTTTAAAAGTTAAAAAAAAGCCTCTGACGATCAGGCAATTTTTTTCTACAACCTCTTTGGCCAAAGAGGTTGTAAAAAAATGCTTTTAAAAGGCTCCTCTGACGATCCCAGCTGAGTTGCCTGATCGTCAGAGGCTTTTTTTTTTCTTTTAAAGGCAAAAAAATGCTTTTAAAAGAAAAGAAAAGCTTCTGACGATCAGGCAACTCAGCTGGGATCATCAGAGGAGCCTTTAAAAAGCATTTTTCAGCCAAAGAGGTTGTAGAAAAAATGCCTTTAAAAGTAAAAAAAAAAAGTTGGCCACGCCCAGCCAGTCACATTACCCCCCACCACCAAGCCACGCCCACAGAACCGTTAGTAACAAATTTTACATTTCACCATTGCTCTGGGTACTTTACAAATAGAAACACACAGTGGTGTAAAAAGATAATTGAAAACAGAATTTAAAATATAATTAAAAATAGAGTTAAATTTTTTTAAAAAGAAAATTAGAACATAATTGAAAGCAAAGTTAAAAAATTAAGAGGGTAAAAATGTTAAAGAGGCAAAGGCGGTGCCCTTAAGCCACCAATGACACCCAGAGTTGCATCTCACTCTTAGACCCACATGCCAATGGGCAGGGACAGGTCTTGAAATTCTTCCTGAAGGACAGGAGAGCGAAGCCCCCGCATCACCTTTGGAGGTGAGATGTTCCAAAAGACGGGCAGTGACAAAGAAGGTTCTCTTCCTACATCCCGCCAATCCTAATTCTTTAATCAATGGGATCCACAACGTATCTTCCCTGTCTAAGTGTCGATATAATTGAGACAAGATGTTTCCTCAGATAACCTGATCCCATGCGATGAAGCAGTGGTGAAATGTAAAATTTGTTACTATCGGTTCTGTGGGCGTGGCTTGGTGGGGGGTGGTGTAATGTGACTGGGTGGGTATGGCCAACTTTTTTTTTAAAAGCATTTTTTCTACAACCTCTTTGGCCAAAGAGGTTGTTAAAAAATGCTTTTAAAAGGCTCTGACGATCAGGCAACTCAGTTGGGATTGCCAGACTCTTTTAAAAGCATTTTTTACAACCTCTTCAGCCAAAGAGGTTCAGAGGCTTTTTTTTTTACTTTTAAAACCATTTTTTTGGCTGAAGAAACTTCTGTTCCAGATTCTTGTGGTGCCAAAAGAAGAAGAAGAAGAAGAAGAAGAAGAAGAAGAAGAAGAAGAAGAAGAAGAAGAAGAAGAAGAAGAAGAAGAAGAAGAAGAAGAAGAAGAAGAAGAAGAGGAGGAGGAGGAGGAGGAGGAGGAGGAGGAGGAGGAGGAGGAGGAGGAGGAGGAGGAGGAGGAGAAGGAGAAGGAGAAGAGGAGGAGGAGGAGGAGGAGGAGGAGGAGGAGGAGGAGGAGGAGGAGGAGGAGGAGGAGGAGGAGGAGGAGGAGGAAGAGGAAGAGGAAGAGGAGGAGGAGGAGGAAGAAGAAGAAGAGGAGGAGGAGGGGGAGGGAGAGGGGAGGAAGAGGAGGAGGAGGAGGAGGAGGAGAAGAAGAAGAAGAAGAGGAGGAAGAGGAAGAAGAGGTGGAGGAGGAGGGGGAGGGGGAGGGAGAGGGGGAGGAAGAGGAGGGGAGGAGGAAGAAGAAGTAGAAGAGGAAGAAGAAGAAGAAGAAGAAGAAGAAGAAGAGGAGGAGGAGGAGAAAGCATAGTCTAGTCTATACATATTTAGATTTTTTTTGCATAAAAGAAATTTATATGTAACCGTTTTGATTTTTCACTGTATTTGATGAACAATAAGGTGTGGGGAGGGATAATCAATTTACCTGTACTACATAGCCAGAGATGCATTTAAAATTGGCAGGCTGGGGGGCACCGTTGATGAAAACATCTCCACTTAAGCCACGGGGATCTTTCCGTGCTGCTAAAATATCCAGTAATCTAAAACAGAAATCAGGATTGCATGGTGGTTGCCACATTTTGCTAAACCGAAAAGCGCACAAATGCAACCAAACGTTTGCATGGTTTTGGTTATAAAAAAAAATATCTGCAACTATGGGGAAACCCTCAATGAAATGCAATTGAGAGGTTAGATAGAGAGATAGAAAGTTTGGCAGACATAATAAAAACCCATCTCTCTCAGCCTAATTTTACATGCAATTTTAAAGAATGTAAACCAGTGTTTCTCAACCTTGACAACTTTAAGATTTCAACTCCCAAAATTCCTCAGCCAGGATTACACCATCCTTCCTCACCACAGCTATGATCTGATCTCATGTTGCAAGATTGGAGGTAATTAAGATTTCAAAGGAAGTAGGACATCATCAAATTATTAAATTATGATTTGCATCAAAGTAATTTCTGTTATTCTGGTAGCAAAGGATTACAGAAAACCACGTGTAAGATGGTGGCTCTTGAGGATAGAAGGCTGGGTTGGAGGTTAGCAAGCCTGTGTTCGAGACCTGAGTGCTGCTCGGTGGGGGGAGGTGTAAGCACCCATCCTTTGCTCCAGCTGCTGCTGGGGACATGAAAGGAGCCCCCCAACTGGGCGTCCCCTGGACAATGGTGTTGTCACCAGCTAATCCTTTCAACCTTGAAGCACCACGGCTTCTGACACAAGTGCACCAGAGGTGGTATTCAGCAGGTTCCAACCAGTTCTGGAGAACCAGTAGTGGAAATTTTGAGTGGTTAGGAGAACCGGTAGTAAAAATTCTGACTGGCCCCACCCCCATCTATTCTCTGCCTCTCAAGTCCCAGCTGATCGGGAGGAAATGGGGATTTTGCAGTAACCTTCCCCTGGAGTGGGGTGGGAATGGAGATTTTACAGTATCCTTCCCCTGCCACGCCCACCAAGCCATGCCACACCCACCAAGCCACGCCCACCGAACCAGTAGTAAAAAAATTTGAATCCTGCCACTGGAATGCACATATAAAAAAACCACATTTGTCCACTGCTGTAAAACTTACGAAGATTTGCCACTGCCTGTTGGCCCCAGAATTGCATTCAGTCCTGGTGTCATTATTCCACTGAAAAACATACCAACATAACAGTGTCACTTTCTAAGCCAGTAGAAACAAGTACCGTATTTTTTGGAGGATAAGACGCACCTTACTTTTTGGGGAGGAAAATAAGAAAAAAGCTGATTGGCAGGTGGATTGGCCTCCCAGAATACCCACAATCAGCTGTTCCCAGAGGTGAATTTTAGCAACAGGTTCCTTGGTTGTGAGCTCTGCGCCTTGCTTTTTTTTTTTTGCTTTTTTTTCTGCCTCTAAAACTCTGTTTCAGAAAAAAAAAAATTCTGCCTCTGAAAGCCCCTGAAACAGAACTTCAGAAAAAAACCCTCTGAAGCTCTATTTGGGAGCTTCTTTTCTGAAGCTTCGTTTCTGATGCTTTTTTCAGCCTCTGAAACCTCCGTTTGAGAAGCTGGGTAGGGCTACATTCGGAGTATAAGACACATCCAGATTTTGATCCTCTTTTTTGGGGGGGAAAGGTACATCGAATACTACAAAAAATACGTTATCTTACGTGAGAAATGCATTGCTCTGGTGGTATGGAATACCCCAACAGCTGCACGCTAAAGGCAAGCTGTAATTCAAGGAAGCTTTTCTGCTGAACTTCTTGAAAAAGATTTTTTTTTAAAAAAAATCAGAAGAATCCTCCCCAGTGCAGAAGAAATACTCTGTGCGTTACAGGTAGCCCTTGAATTACAAGCATTTGCTTAGCAACCATTCGAAGTTACGACGGCACCCTGGAAGACTGCAACTGCCATAAATATGAATCAGTTGCCAAGCGTCTGAATTGTGGTCACTATGAACCCTGGGATGCTGCAAAGGTCATCAGTGTGGAAAGGAGTCGTAAGTCATTTTTTTCAATGCTTCGAACAGTCATTAAATGAACTGTTGTAAGTTGAGGACTATTGGTAGTGGGAGACTATTTTACCAAAAAAATGTTGCCCAAATATCCTTTTTATTTATTTATTTATTTTATTTATTTATTTTATTAAATTTTTATACCGCCCTTCTCCCGAAGGACTCAGGGCAGTGTACAGCCAAGATAAAACACGAAATATATACAAATTAAAACATTTAAAACCTAGCAAATTACAAAAAGGCTGATAATTAAAATTTAGTTTTAAAATTTTAGAAATATTAATAAAACCCCGAATTAAAATTTAACACTATTATGCCAGTCCCGCTTGAATAAATAGGTGTGTTTTTAGCTCACGACGGAAGGTCCGAAGATCAGGCACTTGATGTAAGCCAGGGGGAAGTTCGTTCCAGAGCGTCGATGCCCCCACAGAGAAGGCCCTACTCCTGGGGGCCGCCAGCTGACACTGTTTGGCGGACGGCACCCTGAGGAGACCCTCTCTGTGAGAGCGTACGGGTCGGTGGGAGGCAAAGGGTAACAGCAGGCGGTCTCGTAAGTACCCGGGTCCTAAGCCATGGAGCGCTTTAAAGGTGGTAACCAAAATCTTGAAGCGCACCCGGAAAACCACAGGAAGCCAGTGCAGGCTACGGAGTAGTGGTGTTACGTGGGAGCCACGAGCGGCTCCCGTTACCACTCGCGCAGCCACATTCTGGACTAACTGTAGCCTCTGGATGCACCTCAAGGGCAGCCCCATGTAGAGAGCATTGCAGTAATCCAACCTAGATGTAACCAGAGCGTGAGTGACCGTGCATAAGGCATCCCGGTCAAGGAAGGGACGCAACTGGCATCCTGCATGGACTTGTCCAGATATTGCCAGTCAATCATTATGAACTTGAAGACACATGAACACCCACAAAGAAGAGCCAGTGTGGCCACTAATGGTGCTTGTGGCAAATACTTCCTTACTGACTCACTTTTTTTTTTATTTACATTTATATCCCGCCCTTCTCCGAAGACTCAGGGCGGCTTACAGTGTGTAAGGCAATAGTCTCATTCTATTTGTATATTTACAAAGTCAACTTATTGCCCCCCCAACAATCTGAGTCCTCATTTTACCTACCTTACAAAGGATGGAAGGCTGAGTCAACTTAATTTCAAGACTCTATATTTTGTATTATGTGAAGAGCAAATCTTGCCCACACTTTCCATACAAACTATGACTTTTGTATTCTCCGCCTTAGTTGCTTTTTTTCTTGCTAACCTAAGAAAGGAAATTCAACTCCTTCTGCCTTTCCTTGTATAAATTGTCTACATCCCTCTCATTGTTGCCTTTCTGCATCTTACAATTTAAAAATTGGACAAGTAAATGAATTGAAAGTACATCTAGATACTGAAGAATTGAAGAAGCTTCTTGGATGGGAAGCACAATGTCTTCAAGGAAAAACAAAGGAAGTCAAATTCCCTTTTGAAAAAGCACCTTTGGGACAACCATGCCCTGGATGATGGAGAATCTCCACAGCATCTAGCTAAAGATAGTCCTTAACTTACAACAGTTCATTTAGTGACCATTCAAAGTTAGGGTTCAAAGGGCACTGAAACAAGTGACTTATCATCATTTTTATTACTTAGGATCATTGCCACATCTCCATGGTCATGTGGCTTATATTTTGGACAACCGTTTCATATTTATGGCGGTTGAAGTGTCCCGGGGTCATGTGATCCCCTTTTGTGACCTTCTGGCAAGCAAAGTCAATGGAGAAGCCAGATTTATTTAACAACCATGTTATTAACTTAACAACCATGACAATTCCTTTTAACAAATGTGGCAAGAAAGTTTGTAAAATGGGGTGAAACTCACTTAACGAATTTCTCACTTAGCAACAGAAATTTTGGGTTCCATTGGGGTCATAAGTCGAGGACTACCTGTAGTAATAAATTGGAATCCATCGATCCAAATGTGCAGAGACTTGAATCCAATTTTCAGGAGTTTTTGTGTGAAAAATAATAATCTTGATTTCAAAATATAACTATGACCTTTGAGTTTACACTGACTTTTTATGGTGTCATTAAGTGATTATTTCTGCCTCCATGAAATATTGTTTCTAACTACCTATCTGTATTTTGTTGGCTATTCTGCAGGGAGTAACCTTTTACTTTTCACCCAGAGAATAATACAATTCAGTTAATTATTTATAGTATCACACACTGATCCCATATCGTAATGAACTTCTGAGTCTACACAGGTCAAAAATATGATGGAAAGTTAACATTTAAAGGGAGATCCAAACAACACCCAAGGACAGCAGACAACGGAGCCTGATGTTTGAACCTGGATTACCCTACTTCGTGTTTGCTTAATACTTTCCAAGCTGTTGGAAAGTCAACCAACTGTTAGATCTAGACAACGCCTTACTTCTCGTGTCTTTTCCTGCATTATCTAGTGGTTACACGTCAGACCCACAGGATTTTGTAGATTCATCTCATATTCTGTTTTCTTCTACCTGATTCTGAGGATAAGATTGTTTTAGGATCCAATCTGAGTCGGTCAACGAGACTAGAGGTTTAGTCTTCTGAGCTTTGGGACTTGTGCTGGAGTCTATCCTCAGGGAACTTCTCTCTACTGGACATTCTGAAGATGAGCTCCAGCATGAGTCTGAAAGTTCAAAAAATTAAACTTCTGGTCCCAGTGACCGACCCAGATTGGATCGATCCAGGGGTGGTATTCACTTACCGTCGCTACCGGTTCGCAAATGTGAACGCACGTGCGCACCTTTGCGCATGCGCAGGGCCTTATGCGCATGCGCAGAGCATCAAAAACGTGGATAAGTGGGACGTGATTATGTCCGGGCAGGTGGGCGGAGCCTCCCACAGCAGCAGCTACAGGTTCACCCAAACTGAATACAACTGGATGAATACCACCACTGGATTGATACTACATCATTATCTTGGGACACATCTATTTCTTTTGATTTGTAATTTTTTAAAAAAAAAATAAGTATGGGATATAGCCTAAAAGACTATAGTACACCTTGAAAAAGATAGCACTTTTTTCAATGCTGCGCAGCTTCCACTAGACTTAATCCACTGAAATTTACCAATGGCGATCATCTTAATTATCTTTCATAGAATGAGTAGTCAATAAACATTTGATTAGATATGTCCTAGAACTGGAGTGTCAAACTTGATTTCATTGAGGGCCACAGCAGGGTTGTATTTGACTTTGGCAGGCTGAGTGGGCATGGCCAGGGTGGGCGTGGCCAGATCAATGTCCTGCACCCATGTGCAATCCTCCCAGGCTCTGTTTTTGCTGGCAGAGGCACCAGCCTATATATATATATATATGTCTTTGGTTGTTCGGGTTTTCTCCCATGTAAAATTGGAAGTGTCTTGGCGACGTTTCGACGAAGTCTCATTCGTCATCTTCAGGCTTCAGCTTCGTGCTTCTGGGAGCAATGTGTGATCGCAGCTGTTTCTTCCTTTTAACTGCTAGTGGGGGTTTGAACTGATTGGGTGGGAGCTTGGCTGTGCTCTGATTGGATGGGGTTTTTTCTGTGCTCTGATTGGATGGGGGTGTGTCCTGTGTTGGTGGGGGCTTGGTTGTGCTCAGTCTAGTCTGTGCTGCAGGGGGATTTGAGCTGGTGAGCTGCATAGCTGTTGTTTGGCTTTGTGGTCGTGCTACATCTTCATAGTGGGTGTCAGTCTGCTGCATGAATGGATTGGAGGGGTTTGAAATGGCTAATGTTGCAGCTGCGGTCTGGCTTCTGGTCCTTGGTCGTGCTTCATGATCAGTGTGGGTTTGGGTCTGCTTTCTGGGTGGATGTGCGGTGGTGACATCCTGTGTGGACCTTGTGAGTGTGGGTCTGGTGTCATTCCTCGTGTTAGGGACTCGTTTGTCAATAAGGGCGGGTTTCCAAATGGCTGGTAGGCGGGAGGTGTCATCTCGTTTGTTCATGCTGTGTGAGCGTTTCTCTATCTCAATGGCTTCTCTGATTATTCTGTTGTTAAAGTGTTCAATTTTGGCGATAGTTCTGGTCTTTTTAAAGTCAATATCGTGTCCTGTGACTTTAAAGTGTTGGACCAGGGAAGAAGTTGGTTCCTCTTTTTTGAATGAGTTCCTGTGTTCTTCAATGCGTGCACTTATTCTTCTGTTGGTTTGTCCAATGTATGTGATGGGGCAGGCGGTGCATGGGATTTCATATACTCCTTGATTTTCTAACTCAGAGCACAATCAGAGCACAGCCAAGCTCCCACCCAATCAGTTCAAACCCCCACTAGCAGTTAAAAGGAAGAAACAGCTGCGATCACACATTGCTCCCAGAAGCACGAAGCTGAAGCCTGAAGATGACGAATGAGACTTCGTCGCCAAGACACTTCCAATTTTACGGAGAAAACCGAACAACCAAAGAGATATATATATATATATATATATATATATATATATATATATATATATATATATATATATATATATGTCTTTGGTTATTCGGGTTTTCTCCCGCGTAAAATTGGAAGTGTCTTGGCGACGTTTCGACGAAGTCTCATTCGTCAACTTCAGGCTAGGTGTTTACAGCTTCGTGCTTCTGGGAGCAATTCTTTACATACATATCTATCACAGAAAGAGTTCAAATATTGACTGTCCAGGAATAGACTCAACTAGTAGATCAGCTGAAGCTGAAAAAAGCACTCCTTACTATGGAAGCCACTGGGGCGTAAATGAATCTTTGCAAGCCCAAATTATGACAGTCAATTTAGTGTAGTGGTTAAGAATTAAACTAGAAATCATGAGGCCATGAGTTCTAGCCCCACGTTGGGCGTGATCTTGGGCCAGTCATTTTTTCTCAGCCCAAGGATGGAGACAATGGCAAACTACTTCTGAAATCTTTCCAAGAAAACTAATTCAGGCCAGGCCAGGAGTCTTAAAGGCTCGCACGCACCCCCCCCCCAAAAAAAGAGAGTTCAAATTATACACCTGATGCTTCAGTGGAGCAAATAGACAAACTCCAAATCCCAGGGATATTATCCAAGTGCCACCATCTGGTCCGAAAAGTTCCCAAAATATTGCAAATGAGCCATGTTAAAAATCCTATGCAAATGCTAAGGATAACTACAAAGAAAGAAAGCTGAGCACGCAAGCGGACTTACTAAACGTACGTACTTGATATCTCTCAAAATTTCTTTTTCAACTATTTTTCGACAGCCTATAAATCCACTCTTCGTCTTCACTCTGTAGCAGATGTTACGAAAGGCGACGGTGCTGGATTTTGTTGAACTCCAAGACTGATTCTGGATACCATTTGTATTGCAATCTGCCATCGGGACAACGACTTCTGGGCTCTGAGACATCTTTCTGGATTATATTTACTCCTAGGAAACACAGACATGTGTTATTTTTCAGACACACACTGGCTTTCATTTAATGTTTTCCTTTATTGTGCAAATAAAAAAATGTATAAATGCATAAACAGTATTAAGCAATCAACACACCAGGTAAAAATTAATACGCCCTGAAAAATTATGTTATAAATTGAACCGTTTTTTAAAATATTGGCCATATTGTTCAAAAGATTTTACTCCTTTTCTAAAATAAAGACTAGTTCAACTTCAAATGTTAACAACTTGCAATTAAGAACAATCCAATGCTACAAATCCATTGCAGCTTTCTGCATTCTATGATGTGAAAATTATTTCAGGCAATGCCCTTTAGGATATCAGGATCCTGAATCCTAATATCTCCCAAATACTAAGAATATACCCATATGCGTTCTTAACATTCATTGATTGTCCCAGAGCAGGATAAATAGAATATAAAAATAATAATGAATCAAAACTGTATGAAAAACAGTTATCATTATACACTGGAACTTTGCTTTTTAAACATATCATCAAAGACTCCCGGATTTAGTTATTGATTTTTGAAAAGTTTTTAGATTTTAAAAATGAGAAGATGAAGCAATCCATTTCCAAAGGTCTAGATTTAACAAGCTTATGGATTTAATTAATCCCATATCAACATTAAATGGATTTTATATGGATTTTAATTATTTTTTTTCTTCTGTAATGTTCAGTTTCTTTTAAGCCCTTATCAATGCTAAATGGGTTTTAATTATTTTTTTTCTTCTGTAATGTTCAGTTTCTTTTAAGCCCTTATCAATGCTAAATGGGTTTTAATTATTTTTTCTCTTCTATTATGTTTATTTTAATCACTACATAATACATGTCATTTTTAATTAAAAAAAAATACATGCTACCTGGGTGCATGTATAGATAGAGTTAGAAATATAATGGAAAGGAAGGAAGGAAGGAAGGAAGGAAGGAAGGAAGGAAGGAAGGAAGGAAGGAAGGAAGGAAGGAAGGAAGGAAGGAAGGAAGGAAGGAAGGAAGGAAGGAAGGAAGGAAGGGGGAAACTATTTTCTACATTGTGGCTTTAAATTTGTTCTCCTTTTTCAATGCCAGAGACAATGCCACCATGATTCAGCAAGAGTTAATGTTTCTTGGCACTAAGCAACAACACAGAGCACAGTCCAACAGATGTTAGCTATGTGAATCAAATTGTCACCGCAGTATCTGAAAAACACCTTTTGCCAGACATTCCTACTTATAGCTTGGTATACTGCAATCAACAGACACTCTGCTCTCGGTGTCTCAGCACATGGCAGATGGCTGGTCAAGAAAAGGAGAGGTTTGATGGAGACTTTTGAATTCCTGGCTGACATGCCAATAGCTTAAAGTCCTCTTGACATTAATTCTTCTCCCATGGCCAGCAAAAACAATTACGGAAGTCCTAACTTGCTGTATAAATTTAGAAGCAGTCAGAGATGGGCTATTTGGCAGCAAGGATGTCCTGCAGGCATTAAATAACATAGGAGGATAGAAAAAGGCAAGTGAACGATTAAAAAAAAAATACATCTTAGGCTAAGTGAATAAGAAGACAGGAAGCAAAATAAAGAGAGATGTGAAAGAATAAGAACGACATTGATCTGAAAGCTTAGAATGAAAATTTTGAGAAATTCAGGGAAGATATTTCTCTGTCTCTTTCTTGTATTGGCAAGAAAGTGGAGATATTGAGAAGAAAGTATTTCATAAATGATTCACTAATATTACACTGAATGTCTATGGAGATTATCAGTCATCCAGGTCATGGTTGTCCCAAAGGTGCTTTTTCAAGAGGCAACTGGACTTTGTTTTTCCTTATATGAGAAGATATTTCGCTTCTCATCCCAGAAACTTCTTCGGTCAGAACTTGAAGAAGCTTCTTGGATGAGAAGCGAAACCTCTTCAAAGAAAAAACAAAGAAAGTCTAAAAACATGGTTCTTTCAAGTACTAGTAGCATAATCATAAGGAAAGTCATCTGTACTTATTTCTGAGCTGATATGATGGAAAGAATACTTAAGGAGTGAAGATCATTCCATTTCCCTCAGAATTTTCATTTCTAAAATCCCTCATTGCTTTATTTATTTATTTAAAATGTTTCTATGGCTGCCTATCTTATAACCAACGCTGGGTGGCTCTTTAACTTTTACTTATTTAATAACACAAAGCTAATGAGGATGGGGAGGAACAATCGCAAAAAAGAAAAAAAGAGGATAAAGAATTTTTGTTTTAAAAAAATTGATGTATACATGTGTACGAGAAAGAAAGAAAGAAAGAAAGAAAGAAAGAAGGAAGGAAGGAAGGAAGGAAGGAAGGAAGGAAGGAAGGAAGGAAGAAAGAAAGAAAGAAAGAAAGAAAGAAAGAAAGAAAGAAAGAAAGAAAGAAAGAAAGAAAGAAAGAAGATAGTCTTTGTATTGATTTCTAAAGTTTCTTCTTGCAAAGTAGAGTTTTCCCTGGCTTGGTTCCTTCAAGATATGCTAGGAACATCCTGAACTCCTAGGACAAAAGATTCATCTAAAAAACACCTTGTTGGAAAAATTACATTATTAAATTAACGCATGACAATCATGTCATGTACCAAAAGGAAATATTTAGACGATTAGGAAGAGGTAGAATAAAAATAGTGAAGAAAAGAGAAGTGAACAAATCAAAAAGCAAAGAAATATAGAATTGTGCACGGATAAACATGCTTTGGTTTCCTTTTCGGCTCTAAAAACCTATTGATCCCTTTATTATCAAAATGTAGACAGCGAAATAAAACAGAACGAATGAAAAATTAATACCAGGATGAGAAATTAAAACGAAAGCAAATTATGACAGGCTGACAGTGCAGATCTGTTGTGCCTCAAACAATACTTATTTCCAAATCGATTCATAAAAACTGTATTCTGAAAGGGCTATTTTTCTGTATGGAAAGGTTTCGCCTTTGTGCTCAACAGCCCCCATTTGCCCTTCCGAGCATAGAATTGTAGAGACAGGATGCCGCCAGCAAAAAGGCTTTGATTTCTTAACATAAGGAGTCAATCTCGGAGCCCCAGATGCACACATGGGAAAAGCCCAAAACACCACACACACACACACACACACACACAAGCAAAGAGCTGCACTGCACATCAGAGAGAATCATATACTTACTTTGTGGGATTCATCTTGGCTTGCGTGGATGGTGTTACCTGCTCCATAACGACCTTTGGTTTTAAGCAAATAAATGATTTCTGCCTAGCATAACCCACCCGGACGACAATCCCTTGAATCAGACTTAGCTCCCTGAAAGCTTCTGCTGCAAAGCCCGCCTGAGTCTTTAAAGTGCTATTAAGACTCCTTTTGTGTCTTTTCGATGCCAGGGATGGATAAAAACTGCCTTTCTGGAAATGGCTGATGCTATTACAGGAGCCTAAATTGTAAGTCTTGAATAGCCCAGGGTAGGTCTAAAATTTTAAAGGCACGCTGAGATTTTGGAGACATTTCATGACTCCCTTAAAAATAGGATGGGGATGGGCAGGTTTTTTCTTTTTTTTAAAAAATGCCCTGAATTTATTTTAAATGGATTGATTAAAAGTGATTTGGATACCTTTCCAGATGGGGAGAGCTATGGTTCTGATGTTCTTAATACTCAGTATAAAGTACATTAATGCAGGTAATGTTGTTGTTATTGTTAGTTGCAAAGTCGTGTCCGACCCATCGATAGTTTCTACGCTACAGGTCTATATACACAGACAATCTTGTTAATAAATCAGCCTAAATAGATCCATATTATTGACACAGGGAAGGAAATGAGGGGGGGGAAACACTGTTAAACTGACCCTTGTGATAACTAGTTAAAACGTTACACTTTAATATTGGATTCACATTCCATAATATGCCTAGCTTACTACACTGGCAGAAGTAACAATGGGAGGCTCTTCAAAATAACGTGGGAAGATAGTCCCATTTTTTTTTATTCTACTTAGTTTAAAAAATATATATAAATGGGAAGACAGTTAAGTTTTAATCGGACCCTAAAGAAGTTGTTGCATTTCTTCCAGATTTTAAAGGCATCACAATTAGTTCTTTAAAAAGAAAAAATCCTCTTGGTTTTTTTTTTTTTTAATATTTAGTGCATTAAAAAAACCAATCAGGGTTACTATTCAGTATGATCAGCTAGGTTTAATATTCAGTAAGATTAAGTGTTGGTTAGATTCATCATCATTTGTTAAATTTATTGGCTGTCTGACTTCCGGTGACTCCTCACGGTTATAGTTCTAGCTCTTGCTCAGTTTTATTCCAATCTCTCTGTTTTATACATTACTGTAATTTTCAGTTATATGACAGTCTCTTCCTTTTATAGTTATGTCTTTCGAGTCTGGCCATTGCAAAACTTGAGTACACTTGGGTATTTTGCTGTGTGAATCTATTAGGAACATTCCTATCCTACTTAGAATAGTTGGTATTTGTAAAAAAAAAAACCTGTTGAGTTTCAATCACAGGAGCTAGGAACTGACTTATTATCAGTTCAGAACAACTGTAAGGAAACCCCCAAATGCTGATGCTAGGCAAGGACCATTTCTTTCTGTTCTTTCGTTTCTTTCTTTATTCATGCAAGCAACTGAGAAGTTAGAAACCCAAACAAATTAACAAACAAACAAAACTCATCTATCACAAAGGAAAGCGGAGGGGGGGACCCCAGATGTCCATTTTGGACTTACCTTCAATGAATGCAAGAGGCAACAGAAGCAGCAGGAAAATAAAATAAGATGTTCACGGCACATCTGGGGCTAAAGTGTGGAATGCGACTTGCAGACCTGACTGGGGCATCCAAGAGACCCGCTTTGTACAACAAAGAGAAAGCAGTGAGTTTCTTCTCCTTTTCAATTCAAGCAATTCCTTTTGCACCCGCTTTCGTAAAAGAGATCACGGTTCATCCCTCCTCCCCCTTCCAGCTGCAATTAAGGGAGGGGTGAAAGGTCTACGTTAGGGAGGGACTAGCTAGCACCGAAGAACACTTTTCGCCTGGCTCTATTTTCAGTGGCTGATAATGCTCCAAGCACAATGCAGAAGGCGCACGTGGACATTTCACATTTCACCATGCACCCAGATCTGCCTCACTCTAAATACATTCAGAGGAAAAGCTCCAGAGTCATCCGGGCTGCCCACAAGTTCATGCCCATGTGAGATAAATTAAGGAGAATGCTTAGGCAGATGTATTTTCCCACTGCCTCCAGCTCTGTTCAAAAAGTAGAAATTCTAAAGGGAGTAAACAGCCAATAGATCCAGACCTCACCCATATGTAAGCACAGAAGAAGCAAAGAACAAAGAAGGGCACGCAATCCTAGGCTGCCAATCCAGGCTGAAAAAGAACGTGGATCCATTTCTGGAAAACCAACCAGCCAACCAACATGAAGAGTTTGTTTGGAAAACAGAAGACCATCTCCATTTATAACCTGCTGTTTCAAGAATGGCAGTTCCTCCATTTCTATTGCACAGGTAGGAATCCCTACGCAATAAATTATAGAAGAGAGACAAATGCAGAATAACCAAGGACATTGTGATCCAATCAGGGGTGAAATCCAGCAGGTTCTGACAGGTTCGGGAGAACCGGTAGCGGAAAATTTGAGTAGTTCAAAGAACCAGCAAATACCACCTCTGGCTGGTCCCAGAGTGGGGTGGGAATGGAGATTTTGCAATCTCCTTCCCCCAGGATTGGGGAAGGAATGGGGATTTTGCAGTATCCTTCCCCTGGAATGGGGTGGGAATGGAGATTTTGCAGTATACTTCCCCTGGAGTGGGGTGGAAATGGAGATTTTGCAGTATCCTTCCCCTGCCATGCCCACCAAGTCAGACCCACCAAGCCACACCATGCCCCCAAGCCACACCCACAGAACTCGTAGTAAAAAAATTTGAATTTCACCACTGGATCCAATGCCAATAGGGTACGTTGAGGAACCTCTACGGCCAATAGGGTACATTGAGCTAAAAACATAGGGAAGTCAAACTATTGACTATTGAACAAAGAAGAGGGAGTTAAACTATTCTCCAAAGCACCTGAGGGTAGAACAAGAAGCAATGGGTGGAAACTAATCAAGGAGAAAAGCAACCTAGAACTAAGGAGAAATTTCCTGACAGTTAGAACAATTAATCAGTGGAACAACTTGCGTCCAAAAGTTGTGAATTTCCAACACTGGAAATTTTTAAGAAGATGTTGGATAACCATTTGTCTAAAGTGATGTAGGATTTCCTGCCTAGGCAGGGGGTTGGACTAGAAGACCTCCAAGGTCCCTTCCAACTCTGTTGTTATTAAGTACATGAGGCAGGTTTCTAGTAGTTCAGGCACCAGGCTAGAAACCAGGGGAGTGTGAGTTCCCAGTCCCTCCTTAGCTAGGTGACCTTAGGCCAGTCCCTCCCGCTCCGCCCAACTCACCTCACATGGTGGGGAAAATAGGGGGAGGAAGGTGTGTTGGAGTTTTTTGCCACCTTATTTGTAAAATTAATAAAGGTAGGATATAAATTAAATAAATAAATTCTGTAGGAGGTTGAAATAAATTAAATAAATAAATTAAATAAATAAATTCTGTAGGAGGTTGAAGAGCAGTACTAGGGTGGTTTCCCCAACTTGTTCCCCTCCCAATGTATGGGCTTCCAACTCTTAACTGCTACATCTAGATCAGGGGTCTCCAACCTTGGCAACTTTAAGACTTGTGGACTTCAACTCCCAGCTTTGCTGTCTGAGGAATTCTGGGAGTTGAAGTCCACAAGTCTTAAAATTGCCAAGGTTGGAGACCCCTGAGCTAGATGACAAAAAGCTACAACAATATTTCTGTTGTATGAAAACTGGATCTGAGGTGCATTTTGACCCTCAAGTATAATTGGTATAATTACATATATACTTACATGATGTACAGCTACAATCAAGCTATTAGAAACTAACCAGCTTAAATAGAGAGAATTAAATTAGCTAAAGAAGACAAGTCCTCCTTTTTTTCCAAACACATGGGATCTTTCTTATCAATTTTCCAAAGGAGGCAACGGATTATTCAGGAATGTCTGCAGGCGGAGTCTCTGTTGCATATTTGTATTCATCCCTGAGAAGCAATGCTTAGCATGGCCCAAGCCAGTGGTGAAATCCAACTGGTTCGCACCGGTTCGGATGAACCGGTAGTGATAAAAGCTACCAGTTGGTCTGAACCGGTATTTCTGACGCTCAACAGTGCCACGCGATTTACATTCGCTAGAAAGCAGGATCCTGCTTTCTAGCGAATCTGAATAGCGTGGCACAGCTGTTCCCCCCCTCGCTGTTCTACTTACCTTGTTAAGTGTCCTTTTTCCAAACACATGGGATCTTTCTTATCAATTTTCCAAAGGAGGCAACGGATTATTCAGGAATGTCTGCAGGCGGAGTCTCTGTTGCATATTTGTATTCATCCCTGAGAAGCAATGCTTAGCATGGCCCAAGCCAGTGGTGAAATCCAACTGGTTCGCACCGGTTCGGATGAACCGGTAGTGATAAAAGCTACCAGTTGGTCTGAACCGGTATTTCTGACGCTCAACAGTGCCACGCGATTTACATTCGCTAGAAAGCAGAATCCTGCTTTCTAGCGAATCTGAATAGCGTGGCACAGCTGTTCCCCCCCTCGCTGTTCTACTTACCTTGTTAAGTGTCCTTTTTCCATGTGAAGTGTGCACATGAGCGTGCACACAGCATGCATTTGGCGTGCACCGCGCATGCATAGGCAGCAAACCAGTGGCAAACCGCGGAGGATTTCACCATTGGCCCAAACCATATTCTAAATTTCTGGGAGGGCTATAACTCAACATTAGGGCAACATTTAGCATTTATAAGACCCCAGTTTTAATACCCAGTATTTCCATTTAAAGGTTCTTGAATAGGAAGCACATGTTAAAGAGCCAGCTGCATTCAGAGTACACCGAATTTTGATTAGTCAACTCATTGCTTGATGCAATATAAGGAAAATGTGTAGATCAAATATAGAATGGCAATCATTCTTCTCTTGGGTTTCTGCTGTTGGAATCACCCAATTGCAACTTTTCATTGAAGAATGAAAAAAAGCCAAACAATTAATTATCTTCATTTCCCTATCTAAACTGTGAGAAGTGGTGACAGTGAAGAAGGACATGACATGTAACCTAGACCAGTGATGGCAAACCTTTGCAGTGCCCAGTGCCCAAACTGGAACG
The DNA here is from genome assembly GCF_028640845.1 of Ahaetulla prasina. Taxonomy (NCBI): domain Eukaryota; kingdom Metazoa; phylum Chordata; class Lepidosauria; order Squamata; family Colubridae; genus Ahaetulla; species Ahaetulla prasina. Next base: position 17,346,066 of record NC_080546.1, read on the forward strand.
TGCATGCATGTACACGCATTGGACCGCCAGAAACCTGAAGACCAAAATGTTTTCAGGACATTTTGGGAACATTTTTCAGACTGTTTTCAGGCTGTTTTCCGGTGCTCCGGTACCTGCAAAGACCAGCTTGCATGCCCAAAACCACAAGAGCAGCTGGCGATGGTGCGTGTGCCCACAGAGAGGATTCTGCATGCCACCTCTGGCACGCATGCCATAGGTTCACCATCATGGGCCTAGACCATTAAATGGGAAGAGGAAACTATAGTAATCTTGCTCAATTCATGTTTAATAACTTAGGGACCTCTCTTGTTCTGTAGGGGTCTAGGACTTTTCAGCTCGAACCCTTCGCCTTGCCTGTTTCGCCTTAAGGTTTTCGCCTCTGCGCTATTAGCCATAAACTTTTCTCCTCGGCTGGCCCTCCCCCAGTCTTTCGCCACAGCACTTCAGCCACAGCCAATCCCTCCCAGTCTCTTCCCCGCAGATCATTCATTGAAGTACAGTTAGCGTCGGGCTTTTGCCTCCTCCCCAGGACAATTCGCAGCCAGCCAATCGGTGCAGGGACTCGGGGGCTTTGGGAGTGGAAGAGTGGAGGGCTGCAGTTCTGCCTTTTGTCCAAAGTGCCTGAGACAAGGGCAAGTTTGCATCTCTTTGCAAAAAGAAAGTGGAGAGAGAGAGAAAGAAAAAGAAAGAGGAGATAGATATGAAAGAAAGAAAGAAAGAAAGAAAGAAAGAAAGAAAGAAAGAAAGAAAGAAAGAAAGAAAGAAAGAAAGAAAGAGGGGGGAGAAAGTGGCATCTCTTTGCCACAGAGAACTGGGGGAGGGGGAGAGAGAGGCTGTAGAAGACGAGGGATCCATCAGGTGGAGTTCTCCGGGCCTCTACCTGTGGAAAAGGGGGCTTGGAGGGGCCAAAGGCTGCCCTGATTAGTAGCACTTGGGGCTCTGCCCACCCCCTCCGGCCATGAGCTGCTAGCCTGTCATTTTGGAGCCTCCTGAGGCTTCTGAGAGCAGCTCAGGGGGGACGGGGGGGGGGGCTGTAGAGGACGAGTGATCCATCAGGTGGGGCTTTTGCAGCCAGCTGGTGGGAATGGCTGGCCTGATCTTTTGATTTTCCTTCTCCTGGTTTCTGAAGACCTACCTGTCCCAAGAGCCCTGCTCTCCTCTAACCCCCATCCCTACCTCTTCGTTCCCTCTCTGCTTCTCCCAGGTTTCTGGGAGTGCCCAGCTGGGCTCACAGGTTTGCCAGCAAATATTTGACCAGTATCCTTTGTTGAGATTATTTGCCCTGGGTGGGCTAGCTCATGCCACAGGCTGTCAGGAGCAAGGGACCCTCTGCCTTTGTTGCCCCGTGATTCCTTGGTCAAAGCCGCCTCTCCTCACGGTTTGCCAGGGTTCCCTTGTGTGGCAGGGCTGGCATCGATGCTGCCTTCTGGTGTGCCAAGCCTTGCCCCCTCAGCATCGAAGGCTGAGGGGGGGGCACTGCTGAATGCCACCACTCCCTCTGGCAATCTTTGTTTGGTGTTCTGGGCTTCAATCCTGCTCGGGTGCTGAGCAGCAAGAAAGGCTGTGCTTGTTCCTTCTGCCTTGATCGGGAAGTGGCTCTCCCTGTGGCTCTCTGTCTGGACAAGCCAATGCCAGGAGAATGGGGGGGGTGCATCCCGCAATCTTCTGCTTCTTGGGGGGCACTGCTCCTGATCAGCATTGCGAGTAAGGATTTTGGGAAGAGGGGAGGATGCATTTGCTGCTTCTCTGGAGGAGCCCAGCGGGGCCTGCTGCCCCCTGCCCTGAAGGAGAGCCGTCCGTTCATTCAACCGTTCTGAGGTCTGGCTGTGGGGCTTCTCGTGTCTCCCTCTTATTCATAGGCTACATCAGGGAGGTCAGCTGCTTCCGTTGGCCATTGAGGAGGACAGGCTCAAAGCCAGGCTGCTTGCAAGGGTGGAAATGAAGAGGAGTGAGGAGCAATACTAATTCCAGTCGCTTGTCCTTTTCCCTTTCTCTGCTCACGTTCCTTTCCCCAAACATCCCTGGGAAGCAGTGGTGGGTTTCAAAATGCCTTACTACCGGTTCTGTGGGTGTGGCTTGGTGGGCGTGGCAGGGGAAGGATACTGTAAAATCTCCATTCCCACCCCAGTCCAGGGGAAGGTTACTGCAAAATCCCCATTTCCTCCCAATCAATGGGGACTCGGGAGGCAGAGAATAGATGGGGGCGGGGCCAGTCAGAATTTTTACCATCGGTTCTCCGAACTACTCAAAATTTCCGCTACTGGTTCTCCAGAACTGGTCAGAACCTGCTGAAACCCACCTTTGCTGGGAGGGCTAGAGCCTTCGGTCAGGGTGGATGGTCTTTCCCTGCAATTCAACAGGGAACCCAACTTCTGGGCCTCCCTTCAGCATGCCAGCTGGGCTTCCCACTGAAGTCCAGGGAAAGACCGGGCGCTCCACACCCTCGCAGGGAAGGGGTCTTTGGCAAAGGACCGGAAGGACCCTAACTCCCCCATCACCACCGCTCTTATATAGCTTATCAAATACACAGAGGTACTCATTAGAATCAATTGTTTTCCTTAGGAAAGGAGGAGGGAATCTGGCGCTTTAAATTCTCCTGTTTGTTTATTCAGGAAAGAGATTGTTAAGCGTAAAGTGGGGGGATATATACAGAGGTACTGTGCTTGATGGAAGAGCCGGAGAGGGGGGGGGGCTAAATACCCAGGCTTCAGCAAAAGGAGTATCTCTGAAGTCCGAAAGGAAAATTCTTTTTACTGCCTTTTTGTTTTTGGCCTGGGGCGTTTACCTTGCTCTGGCTTTGATTTGCCCACCCTTTATGCTATATTCCGTGACTACCGTTCATATAGTTATAATTGCTATTCAGCAAGTGCCAAATCACTCTTTTGCAACAAGTGCTATTTTGCAACAAGTGCCAAATTGAGTTCAGCTGCTTTTACCGTGAGTAAAGACACTCACTCTCATAAATAAATAATTATATTCCAGGCACTAATGCGTGACAACCACTCATATACCCGTAAAAAAACAAAAACAAATAGGCAATAAAAACTTTATAGAAGGTACATGAAAGTACTGGAACGTTTACATCGAGAACGTCTGGAGGTTTTTAGGTTGTGTTAACAGAGGTTTCCTTTCCAAGATGTGATTTAGATAAGAAAAGGTTTTGAAGTTCTGTCCAGTTAGCAATATGTTTGATACTTATTTGAAGCATTATTTGAGAAGGGGGGAAAAAAACCTAAGATATGAATGCATGGAAGCAGTTGAAAGTAGTTTTGGTTTTTGGATTCACTACAGATAATTTAGCCTTTCCCTTCCTTTTCCTTCATCCATGGAATTCATCTACATATGAAATCATATATTCAGATGGGAACAAGTCTAAGACTGTAAGATTAAATTTAAATACTGTGATAGAAATTGTACAAGGGGAATTTCAATGGTAAAAGACAGGCCTCCACGTGGCCCATTTTTGACTGGCAGAGTGCTGCTGGAGGCCGGTTGGCTAAAAATGGGCCGCAAGGGGGCCTCACAGGGCCTCCCCCCCCAGTGCCCCATTTTGGCCGGTAAAATGCTGCAGGAGGCGTCCATCCTGTCTCCCCCCTGCTCCCCACCGTGCCGGCCCAAGGAGGAAAACTACAATGTTGATCTTGGCCCTCAAAGAAATCCAGTTTGACACCCCTGTTATAAAACAAATTAAAGACAAATGAAAGCAACTCTTTCTGTGGATTGACGAACCAAAACAAGAATAAAATACCGGTATAAGTGACTGATACATTACCTTCTTAACATTAATAATAAGGTTATTTTTAATGGGTGCGCCATCAAGTGAGTTTTTCAAGAAAAAAAAATTGGACAACCATTTGCCCAGAATGATGTAAGGACTCCTTGGGAAGGGGGTTGGACTAGAAGACCTCCAAGATCCCTTTTATCCCTATGATTCTTTTATACAATAAGGCAACACAGAGCCTCAATTGAATTCATTCTCCCTCCCACGCCCATCATATAACGACATTGCCAAGTGCTTATCAGAGCAAATTAGTGTTAACTTCCTCCAATTCTTGCGTTATAGGAAATCCCACTTTTAAACAGTGTTTGTCGCTGCCAAAACATCAATATTTTGCTGTGCATGGAAGAGTCTGTCTCATCCTGTCTCACAGCTACTGGAACCTATCCACATGACATACCTGGGAAAGGGATCTAAATGTATGATTGCCAGAGGAGATAAGCAACCTGCCAATAAGACTATTAGAAAAACATCAGTTCTGTGAGACACACACACACACACACACACACACACACACACTTCTTTGTTTTTGCTTTTCTAAAACAGGTAGGGCAGTGGTGAAATCCAATTTTTTTTACTACCAGTTCTTATTTATTTATTTATTTATTTATTTATTTATTCGATTTTTATACCGCCCTTCTCCCGAAGGACTCAGGGCGGTGTACAGCCAAGTAAAAATTCACTATGTACACATTAAAAGAGATTAAAAAGAACATATTATAATGTGGCCAAAAATTTAAAACAATTTAAAACCTTAAAATATAAATAACCCCAATAAAATTTTAATCCAGTCCCGCTTGAATAAATAGGTGCGTTAGTGGGCATGGTGTGGCTTGGTGGATGTGGTGTGGCTTGATGAGCGTGGCATGGGAAGGATACTGCAAAATCTCCATTCCCACCCCACTCTGGGGTGGTATTTGCCGGTTCTCCGAACTAATCAAAATTTCCGCTACTGGTTTTCTAGAATCTGTCAGAACCTCCTAGATTTCACCCCTAAGGTAGGAGATTTGTAATTCTGCAGGAAAATGAGGGGGCAGAATGAAGACTCTTTGCTGCCTGGAGATGATGACTATCTTCTGTGACAATTGTTGTGGCCCGCCAGCAGCCTGTGGAGCTGGCAACGGAGTCGGACAGCAATGAGGCTGAGGTGAGGCCCAGGGCCATCAGGGAGTGAGGTCCGGACTCCAGAGCCTCCAGAGACTGACAGTAGTGAGGCAGAGGAACAGGAGGAGCCTGTTACTAATGCATGCATGAGAAGAGCAGCTCAAACAAAAAGGACAACTTGGGAGTAGGGCCAAGAGATGATTGGCCCGTCCCATAAGGCTTAAAACAGACCAGCAATGGCGTTTGAGCTTTGCCGGAAAACAACGTTGGTAGCTTCATCTTCTGCTTCGTCTACATCTTGCATTTATTTTTGTGACTTCTGAACATTTGCCAAGAAAGGCTTTGGCAGTTTGCCTAATTGGACCAAGGTTTGCGATAGGACTGAGGAATTTGTGTTGGGAGGAATTTGTTTTAATTTAGCTGAACTACGCTGGGAATGAAGTAATTCTCAGATGTTCGAATAAAGTTTTTTTTTCTTCACAGACTGAGTTTCTACTACCTACTTGGGCCTGGGTCACAACAACAATCTTCAATCTTTTCTAAAAGGGTTAAGGGCTGTTAGCTTCTTATGAGCACGGTAGACTTGCAGACAAGACAACACACCCATTCCTGTGTGGTGGAGAAAATAAATCTAACAGACACAATGAAGGCTGCATCTCATCTTTTGGACATGAGCAGTGTCAAAACCTAGTTCACTTCCTTGCCTAATCCCATCAGAGTCCCAAAAATGACTCTGGCGGCCCTAGACATAGTCCCCCCTGTAATCCCATCTAAACCAAAGAATAGAAGCTTCCCCACCACTCCCAATGCAGCACAAGGACGCTGCAAATATCTGCCAAGTGTCCAAAGTGCAGTCACATGACTGCGGAGATGGGAGAACCATCTCCCATCGGAACTTCAGTTCCAGATTGTAACTCCTTTTTTGGGGGGGGGTTGGCTGTAGCTTCAAACAGTCACTAAGTGTAAGCATTATTTTTAAAAGCCATGGCATTGCCTTAATCTCATCTCTAGTCCATGAGCAAGATGGATTTAGCCTTTCTTTAACTATATCACTGTTAAGTAATATTTTCTGCCTTCTTTTGACACCCTCCAAGGGCAGCCTCTAAGCATATAAAATCTGTTGGACTTTGTCATCGTTTGGCCTGAAAGGAGACAGAGGAGTGCAGTGTTGAAAAAATGAGTAATAAAGGAAGCATGGGATATCATGGGTCACGCCAGGGTAGTTTTCTGCCAACTCAGGCATGAGTGGGTAGTACTTTAACCCAGTAATAAGGAAAGATTACTGACTTGACTTTCTTCATTTCCCCATTTCCAACTCTTTATTTAACCATCAACATCAGGCGGGAAAGTGGGACACGGTGGCTCAGTGGCTAAGGCGCTAAGCTTGTTGATCAGAAAGGTCAGCAGTTCAGTGGTTCGAATCTCTAGTGCCGCATAACGGGGTAAGCTCCCGTTACTTGTCCCAGTTTCTGCCAACCTAGCAGTTCGAAAGCACGTAAAAAATGCAAGTAGAAAAATAGGGACCACCTTTGGTGGGAAGGTAACAGCGTTCCGTGCGCCTTTGGCATTTAGTCATGCCAGCCATATGACCACGGAGACGTCTTCAGACAGCGCTGGCTCTTCGGCTTTGTAACGGAGATGAGCACCGCCCCCTAGAGTTGGGAACAACTAGCACATACGTGCAAGGGGAACCTTTACTTTTACCTATCAGGTGGGACAAGACAAGAAGCAATGGATGGAAACTAATCAAAGAGTGAAGCAATCTAGAACTAAAAAATTTTTTCCTGACAGTTAGAACAATTAATCAATGGAACAACTTGCCTCCAGAGACAATGTGAATGCCCCAACGCTGGAAGATTTTAAGAAGATATTGGACAACCATTTGTCTGAAATGGTATAGGGTTTCTTGCCTGAGCAGGGGGTTGGACTAGAAGACCTCTGAGGTCCCTTCAGACTCTGTTATTCTAGTCTAGTCTAGTCTAGTCTAGTCTACTATAGTCTAGTCTAGTCTAGTCTAATGAGGTACAAAGTCAAAGACAGAGGATGGTTGCAAGGAGGACCCATTGACTGATTGATTATGTGCCATCAATTTGTGATCAACTCTTAGCATCACACTGAGACTTATTAATCTATTCCCAACCTAGCTCTTCAGAACTTCAGATCTTCAACAGTGCACCCATCACTGCTGTTATCCGGTCCATCTCCCTTGCTGCTGGTTATCCTTTTCTTCTGTTTCCTTCCGCTTTCCCCAGATTTTACAGTACAGTCTTCTCTAGAGCAGGGAGTCTCCAACCTTGGTAACTTTAAGACTTGCGGACTTCAACTCCCAGAATTCCTCAGCCAGCTTTGCTCTAGAGAGCAGCTGCCCCATTGTACCTTTCAGGCTACACTCGCAAGAGTATTAGGAGGGGAAACATCCAAAGCCAAATCCTGTTTCCAGACCTGATTCCCATCATTATTGTTTTTTTTACCATGCGCCTGATAGCCATATCCTTCTTCCCAATCACTCCAATACATTCACACATTTTCTCATGTTATGACTTCATTCTATCGCTTTCTGGCAGCACCACCTTAATTTATTTTGGCTCCCTGTTTGTTTGTTTTTTTCATTTATTTAGTAAATTTTATGGCCACCCATCTTAAACACAGCTCAGGATAGTTCACTATTCCGTAATTATTTTCAAAATCCCTATAAAATAACTATTAATAAGTTCACAATAACTACAAATTTGTAAACCATCAAAACAAAAAAACAAAACAAAAAACTAGTAGCTTAGGTATTATATATATATATATTTTCCAAAAGTACCATACTGCTTTATGCCAATTTGTGAAATTATGCTTATTCTTGGTAGTTGGTTGGTTAAAATTGTGTTGCCCTTCTCCACACATCTAACATATTATATACCATCACTTTGACCACAATTATTTTACGTTGTGTATAGGCACATGATTACATGTAAATTAATTTCTTAAATCCTACATTCTTTCCATTTTCATTCAATATAAACTAAATTGCCGGTTTTCTTCCTTTCTTACAGACATTGTTGCTTCTTCTCTCTGCTCAAGAATATTCATGCCGCATAGAATACATCTACCTAGACACTGTGTTTCCCTGAAAATAAGACCCTGTCTTATATTTTTTTGAACCCTGAAATAAGCACTTATTATCATGGGATGTCTTATTTGGAGGGAAACCGGGTATACTTTCTTGCTTCAAACCCTATTACTTCAGTGTCAATTTTGATATTTTCAAAGTCTGCAAACCAGTGGTGAAATCAAAATTATTTTACTACTGGTTCTGGGTGTGGCTTGGTGGGTGTAGCTTGGTGGGCGTGGCAGGGGAAGGATACTGCAAAATCTCCATTCCTACCCCACTCCAGGGGAAGGATATTGCAAAATCTCCATTCTCACCCCACTCTGGGGCCAGCCACAGGTGGTATTTGCCAGTTTTCTGAACTACTCAAAAATTCCGCTACCGGTTCTCCAAACTACTCAAAATTTCCGCTACCAGTTCTTCAGAACCTGTCAGAATGTGCTGGATTTCACCCCTGCTACAAACCTAACTTAAAATCACATGTAAAAAAAACAACCCAAAATAATTACAGTTTTAAAATGGTTCCTCTCTCAACAGATATAAGCTCCTGATTTTAATAATCCTCCAACCTTGGCAACTTTAAGACTTGGGGACTTCAACTCCCAGAGTTCCTCAGCCAGCCAAAGTTAGAGACCCCTGCTCCAGAAAATTCATGACTTTTCCTTCATAAAATACTTTCTGGGGAAAAACATCCAAGGAAAGACACGAAATCCACATATCATACATAGTAATCAAATCTCAGGTTATATTACTTAGTTGAATTTTTAAAAAAAATTCTATTACCAAGTGGGAACCAGACAATATTACCATTTGTCATCTAAGCTGTCTCTACCATCTTCAAAGTGCAGATGTCCATCTCTCAGAGAATCAAAAAGTTCACATTCCCAAACATGCTTCAAGATTAAATTATCCTGCAAGTTTCTTTTTTAGAGAACTTCTGTACATGACTAAGCAGAATGACAAAAGCATGAGCAAACACAATGGAAATGAATCAGCAATTTTCAGTTGTGTTTACATGCTTTGAATTACTGTTACATCAATAATAGGGACAAAGTTCCTTTTCCTCAAAGACATGTTTTTGTACACCCACAGCTATTCTGAAAAGATTTTCAATCCCATCAGAGTTCATTCAGAATGTCTTTGTTTTTGGGGTTGTTGTTTTTTACATCTCTTGATGCTTCTGGTCTTCTCTTTATACTTCAGGAGCAATTCTGCTTTATTTTAACTTCATGCAACTCGATTCAGAAGTTTATTGTGAATACGGATTTTAAGTTGTATTTAACAAACCTGAAGCTCTTTTAAGTTTCCTTGTATGACTGCTAAACTGATCCATGGGGTACTTACCATATCTGTCTCAGTTTTAACTGAACCAAATATAGTAATATAGACAGTCCCCAGGTTAAGAACAAGTTCCATTTATTTATTTATTTATTATTTATTTATTTTGTCACACAAAATAAATGTAAGCATATATAAGCATAAGCATGAAATAACTATACAATATATAAGCATATATATAAGTATGAGTATGTAATAACTATATTAATTGGATATAACAAAAGGAAACAATAGGACAGGAACGGTAGGCACGTTTGTGCTCTTATGCACACCCCTTACAGACCTCTTAGGAATTATAATATTATAATAGTATAATAGTATAATCTATTCCTAATCCATTCGAATTTATATGTAAATCGGGACCTGTAGGTGACAAACAGACTGCCTATTTACTAAAAATTGGTGACCACTTTGTCCTTTCTCAAGCTAACAAACTGCTGAAGCCATGTAATGCTTTCAGAACTGGATATATATATATTAAGAACACAGAGTTTCAGCAATTCAGAATAACAGAGTTGGAAGGGACTTTGGGAGGTCTTCTTGTCCAACCCCCAGATCAGGCAGGAAACCATTTCAGACAAATGGTTGTCCAATCTTTTCTTAAAAACCTCCAGTGTTGGAGGACCCACAACTTCTGGAGGGAAGTCATTGCACTGATTCATTGTTCTAAAACTGTCAGGAAATTTATCCTTAGTTCTTGGTTGCTTCTCTCCTTGATTAGTTTCCACCCATTGCTTCTTGTCCTGCCCTCAGGTGCTTTGGAGAATAGCTTGACTCCCTCTTCTTTGTGGCAGCCCCTGAGATATTGGAACACTGCTATCATGTCACCCCTACTTCTTCTTTTCATTAGACTAGACATACCTGGTTCCTGCAACTGTTCTTCACATGTTTTAGCCCCAGTCCCACAATCATCTTTGTTGTTCTTCTCTGTACTTTTTCCAACGTCTCAATGTCTTTTTTATACCATAGCGACCATAAATTCCTGAAAGCATTGCATGGCTTCAGTGATTCATCAGCTTGAGTGAAAGAGAAAACTATCTGCCATTTTTAGTAACGTGCAGCCTATTCATTTCTGGGTGTTCTCCTTCTTAACATTCTTAAATCCTGGATGTATTCATTTGCTTTTTCAGGGCTTCCATTTGTATAGTCTTGCTCAACTCAATCTGATTTTTTCTATGCTAATTGTTTTACAAGAGCTCAAAAATTCTTGGAGGCCTTGCTTACCTAGAGCCAGAGGTGGGCTTCAAAAATGTTAGCAAGGGGTTCTCTGCCCGGTTGCTGGGTGGGCGTGGCCATGGTGAGTGTGACCTAGTTGGCCTCCTGCACCATGGCGGGGGGGAGGGGAATGAAGTTTCCCTCCCCGGGCTCCAGAGGCTTTCCTTGAGCCTCCAGGAGGGCGAAAATGGCCTCCCCAGGCTCTGGAGGCCCTCTGGAGGCCAGAAACAGGCCCCTTTCCAGCCTTCCCGAACTTCCAGTAGGCCTATTTTTCACCCTCCCCGAGCCACTGTGCATGCCGTGCACTTAACCTGCATCCAAAATGGGCTGCATGGGGACTCCTGGGAGGGGCGGCACGGCGTGGGAGGGGCCAGCCAGGAGTGGGATTTGGGGGTTCTCCAAACTGCACAGAATCTTAGCTAGAGGTTCTCCCGAACCTCTGGGAACCCCCAGCAGCCCACCCCTGTCTATGGCTCATATTTGATTGCATTTTGGTTTCCTGAAATATCTACAGGGCTTAAAAAAACATAAGGAGGTGTCCACTAAGTGACTAAAACTCCACTTTTTTTATTTGTATCACAAGGTAAAGGCTGCCATCTTGACTTTTTTGACCCCCCTTCTGCCAACAACTTTGCTGCCTGCACTGAATATTGCAAACTGTTAAACTCAAGAAGTCCTGTGACTCCACTGGAAACATTTATAGTCTAGAAGTCCTCTCTTTTCGTTTTCTCCATTCCCAATATATTCCTTAACTTTCTCCAAATGTCAGGACCACAACTAGATATGGGGTTCAGTTTATAGTTCTCATCAGTAGTGCTATTCAGCCGGTTCTATCTGGTTCGGACAAACCAGATAGAACCGGCTGATGTGGGAGGCTCCCACCACCCACTCGGACATCATCATGTCCCATTTTTGACGCTCTGCACATGTGCAGAAGGTCCTGCACATGCATGGAGGTGGCGCGTGTGAGCGAAGCGAATGAGTGCGTGCGCACACTCCCATTTGCAAAACGATAGCAAAGGTAAGTGAATACCACTCCTGGTTTTCTTCATATCTCAGTGCATCCTCCTCTGATAGTTCAGTAGCCATTTGCATTTCTTTAAAAAATGGTTTCGTTGCTACTTGGAAATTACCTGTTAATCCTAATCCCAATTGGGATTATGCTAAGAGTACTGGTATTACAACAGTTTAACAACACTGAATAGATGCCATCGTTAGTAAACCTACTTAGGCAAGTAAGTCCATTTTATTAATTACATGATTAAGATATTGATTATTAATCAGGCATTTAAGATATTAAGATATTAAAATATCTTAATGAATTTAGCATACTTTCCCAAGGCTACCATTACAACAAAAGGTCACAATCATAGCAGAAGATATAATTACCAAAAAGGATGGCTCCCTCTGGTCTGAAGGCCTGTGTTGTATCTTCAGGTTGAAGAGGGGAACCTTCGTTAGTTACTCCAGGGTGATGCACTAATTAAAGAAACAGCAACATATCCTTGGAGGAAGACTTTTTGAAGAGTCTTCAGACAGTTCCAGCTTGTGCCAAATAGCTCTCATTTAACTTTTTTTCTTGGTTCTTCCAAATCGTAGGGAAGGTCTTAGTCAGCATTTGAGCAAAAAGCAGAAATGCTTTTGTAGAGCAATGTTCCTGGTTCTCATTTTACTTCAACGTCCACATTTTGCCAATTTGTGTCACTTGACACTGGATCACTTGACATTCATTCATGCCAGATTCTCAGATCAAATGAACTCAGCTCAGAATCCATTATAACTCATCCACACTAGCATTCCTTCTACATACAAGGAAAAATTTGTCTCATGGGCTTACAGTTGTTCTTTCCCCTTAATGATCCGTCTGCAAGGGGAATGAGAAGATGGGGAAGGGTACAGTTGACTACCAAACATTTTCACAGGGTTTGAGAGGTGGTCAGAGGGAGGCCAGTAGTATTCACTGTGTAACACATTGCCCTGCCTAGAAAGCCAGAGGTCTATGAATAAGAGATGTGGTGGCGCAGTGGTTAGAATGCAGTATTGCAGGCTGATTCTGCAGGCTGCCAGCAGTTCAATTCTGAGGGGCACATGACATGGATTTTGTAACTTGCCAACTAATATAGAGTTACTCCATATTTTAATTTGATTTATTTTCTCTCTTTTAAAATGATCTTCAGGTTTATATTAGCTTTTAACATTCCTAAACTGATAAACAGGATGGAGACTGGCTCCAGATAAGAAAAAGTTTGTTAGTACCAATTGAGGTCTGTTTTATCTCTTTTGTGAACTCCAAACAACCTTTTTTCCTTACAATTTAAACCCCTTCTGACGTCAGACGTTATTTTAACAAACGTGTGATATTATGGGATGCAAATATGCAACATGTGTGATTACATGTAACTGATTTCCTATGCAAAGGGGAGGTTACTTTCATCCTATCCAATCATCTTTCCTCTTGCATTTTCTTTGTTGTGTTAACTGTAAAAAGGAATGTAACATGGGGCTCTCATTTTTGTCAGAGAGATCCCACTTTATCAGGATACCCTAATAAACTGCTTTTAAATGATTTTCCAATTCTGTTGCTTATTGGGAAGGTAAAAACCGAGGCAGAACCTAGGACCAGATTGGGCTATCAATTCTCACCAGTTCAAAGTTGACTCAGCCTTCCATCCTTCCGAGGTGGGTAAAATGAGGAGCCAAATTATTGGGGGCAATAGGCTGACTCTGTAAACCGCTTAGAGTGGGCTGTAAAGCACTGTGAAGCGGTATATAAGTCTAAGTGCTATTGCTAATTGCGGAAATCAGCAACTTTTCCTTAGTCAGAGGCCTTCTTGGACACAAGTACCACTGTTTTCCCCAAAACTGGGCTCCTGCTGGGTGTCGAAGCCGATAAGTCACCAGGCACAAGGTGTGATACAAAATTATACTTTTATTTTGGTACCAAGATCAAAGGACCCTGGTTCAAAAAGCTAACCAAGGGCCTCGAGCAAGGTCATACAACAATTCTTATAGTCGAAGGGTGGTCCCATATATCCCCTTTGGCTGTCCCCTAATAATGCATGCATGAAATATAATATTGATTGGTTATTTGGATTTCAGGCCACTAAACCCTTATGCTTGTTATGGTAAATGTCGCATCACCTGTTTTTTACCCCAGGTCACGGGTATCCTGCAAAGTGTACCAGCTATGTAGTTTTCAGGGGGTTTCTTATAAGCGAGCTATTCTTGTTCCTAATATCCTGGCTAGTGGTTTTCTAACAGGTAAGGTGCTAACTTCTGTCTTGCTACAACTGTGCAGCCCCCCGCCCTTCCTATTGCAGAGCAGAATAAAAGAACAAACAGTTTTGTCTCAAGGCAGCAGCACCCACCCCCACCATTCCCCTCAACCCCCGCCTCCTTCTGCAGAGAGAAGACCGGAAAGAGCAAAGCTCTTATTTGTTTGTTGTAAGGCAAAGAAATGAAGATCAGAGAAAATGTTTTATCAGAATTCATATTCCTCACTCTCATGTCCGTTCCATCCATACCTGGGTCCTATCTCCACATGTGACCCTTCCTCTCATCCCCAGGGCCTCATCTGTACATACATTCCATCGTCTGATCCTTCACCACAATAGGTCGGGCGAAGATATAAAACGAAGGGAGATTCCTGATTCACCTGGAAAGAGGAAGAGGGATTAATTACCATTCGTCTTGGAGCTTTTCAAAAATGATTAAAAACCATAGAGTTGAAAGGGACTGGTGGCTAGCTAGTCCAATCCTCATCTCGGTGCGGCATTTTTCTTGGGTTCCTCACTTCAAAATGGCACTTCAGATGGTGCTGCCAGTCTTAGGCAACTGTGATAGGAAGGACATTAGGAGCTGCAAAGAATTCTAAATTAGTGTTAGCATACCCAGTTACTATAGGTATAAGAGAACCAAGGGTTACCAATAAAGGAGAATATTTGTAGCTCAGGGTTGAAACGAGGCATCCTTGGTGCTTTCTGAGTTTTCTTGCAGATGTTTCATTACCCAAACTAGGCAACATCATCAGTGCTTGTAAGGAGTGGGTTTGCTCCTTCCTATTGAGGAAGCAAACCCCACTCCTTACTAGCACTGATGATGTTACCTAGTTTGGTAATGAAATGTCTGCACAAAAACAACCAACCTCAGAGAAGCACCAGGACCCCTCAGATCCAAGTATGGTCAGGTGGCTGAGACGCTGGACAAGGGCGAGTTCGAATTCACCCACAGCCATGGTGGCTCACTGAGTAACTTTGTGCCAGTTACTCACTCTCACTGCAACTGATCTCACGCAAGGATTTTGTAAAAAAAAAAAAAGAGGAAGGGGCACTATCTACTTACTAAATAAATTTATGTGGCTGCATAATTCACACATGATGACCCCCAGGAGTCTTACAACTTTAACATTTCACAGTGTAAGAAAACCATAAACATCCCACGCATGGCAGCTCTGCTATTCCCTCCTCAAGGAAAGGCAGGGTATGAATCTAATATACATTAAACATTACCTTGTCTAGCCCAGCTTTCTACCAAGACTGTCCCCTGATTTTCCTGGCAAGGGCCCTTCAAAGCTTTGAGATTCTGATCTCGCTGTGGAAATGATCTCTGGGTGTTGCCTGCCTTAAGGTCTGTGAAAGACTCTGGGGAGACTCGCAAAAGAACAGAAGGGAATGACAACAACCAAGAGCTGAGAGGATAGTCCCTTGGCCGCTTATCTATAAACAACAACTTAGCCCAGGGAAAAACAGAATAACAGAGTTGGAAGGGACTTTAGAGGTCTTCTGCTCCAACCTGCTGCTCAAGCAGGAAATTCTGTACCAGTGGTGGGTTTTGGATTATCTTACTACCGGTTCGCCACACACACGCCTGACTTCCACACATGCGCCTGGCCTTCCGTGCATGTGCCCAGCCTCAAAAACGTGCCTAAATAGGATGGCATAGAAATTATGGGAAATAAATATTAAATTGACTCTATCAATGGCATTCAAGGAAAACCAGCTAAAAATGTCCTTCAGATCAGGGGTCTCCAACCTTGGTCCCTTTAAGACTTGTGGACTTCAACTCCCATCCTTTATAAGGTAGGTAAAATGAGGACCCAGATTGTTGGGGGCAATAAGTTGACTTTGTATATAATATACAAATGGATGAAGACTATTGCTTAACACAGTGTAAGCCGCCCTGAGTCTTCGGAGAAAGGCAGGATATAAATGCAAATAAAAAAAAAATAAGTGGACATAACGTGGACTTGAAACCAGAGATGATTTTACTAGGGATATTAAACAGAACCTACAGTAAAGAAATTCAATATGATTCTACTCATAATTACTGCCGCAAGGATTGTCTACGCACAGTTCTGGGAAAATGAAAAGGTACCAACAGAGGAAGAAATAATCAAGAAAATTCTGGACTGTGCAGAGATGGACAAATTAACGAAATAAATAAAAGAAAAAGAAGAGACAGAATATTATCAAGTATGGACCAAGTGGTACGATTGGTTAGAGAATAGGAAAAGTAGATGTGAATAAATGATGGAGAAGGTGACAAATGTATAAAATATTATAAATGAATAAAACTAGATATAAAGGGGTGATAAAGATAATAAAAGAGGGAGAAAAGGGGAATATATAAAGTAGAAAGTATGTGGAATGAAACTGACATGTAAAAAGAAAACACATATTATGTGTTTGTGTTATGTAGGTTTGTCTTCTTGTAGTAAAATCAATAAAAAAAATTAAGCAGGAAAAAAATGGATAGCATAAAGCCAGGGTGGGTAAGTGGGCCCATCCGCAATTTCCACTACCGGTTCGGCTGAACTAGTCCAAACTGGCTGAATACCACCTCTGCCCTGTAACATTTCAGACAAATGGCTGCCCAATCTCTTGAAAACCTCCAGCGATGGAGCACCCACAACTTCTGAAGGCAAAATGTTCCATCGGTTAATTGTTCTCACTGTCAGGCAATTTCTCCTTATTTCTAGGTTGGATCCTTCATCAGTTGCCATCCGTTGTTTCTTGTCCTGCACAGCAAAAACAGCAAAAACCTGGGCTAAAGTGTTTTAAAGCAGGGGTCTCCAACCTTGGCAACTTTAAGCCTGGAGCTTAAACTGGCTGGGGAATTCTGGGAGTTGAAGTCCACCAGGCTTAAAGTTGCCAGGATTGGAGACCCCTGCTTTAAAGCATTCAAAAAGGCTCTCACTGTAAATAAAGATGAGAAAATCCTCTCAGTTTCAAAATGCCATCTTTTTTCCCCCAGACTATCCTGCCTTTATTATTTCATAAGTAACTCAAGGCAGCAGTGCCAATATACTTAATACGTAATACCTTGTCCTCCTCTTATTTTCTCCATAACAACAACAACCCTGTGAGGTGGGTTGAGCTGAGAGCGACTGGCCCAAAGTCACCCAGTTGATGGTTTTCATGGCTGGGATTAGAAATCACAGTATCCTGGCTGTTAGGCCAGCACCTTAACCACTATACCAGCCTGGCTGACTTGCTGATTATTTGTATAAAGAATCGATCAATGGAGTTCTAATCCCACCTTGCTATTGAAGGGCTGTTATGCTACCCAAAATATCATCTCTCACATTTTGTTGGGGGGAAAAAGCAGTGTTAGTCTACAGTGACAAAGAACCAGAAGGAATACAAATAGCACATTTTCTAACTAACAAATGCTATTAGAAGGCAAAATAGTTGTGATTTTTTTTTGTCACATCTCACAAGAACAACTCCATACACCTTTCTTAACACAAAAGAATAAGACTCCAATTCTCCATTTCTTCTATTTGTAAATGTTAGAGAAGCATTTCTTTGCAAAGATCAGTGGTAGCCCCTGTTGGCCTACAGTGGTACTGCAGGTGATCCTGACCTAGCTACCGGTAGTAGCCAGTGTGACAAATTTGGGCAGGATTCTTATATATAGATCCATATTTGCAAGAAAAATAGGCATCTTTAAAATATTTTTAAATATTTATACAGTACTGTTTTAGACCTTGTTGCTTTTAATGGATTGACATTATTTTTATTTCTCTAAGTATGCTATTTTTAACATTTGTATTCTTTATATAGGTGACATAAAGGTAAAGGTAAAGGTTCCCCTCGCACATATGTGCTAGTTGTTCCCAACTCTAGGGTGCGTTACAAAGCCGAACAGCCAGCACTGTCCGAATTCGTCTCCGTGGTCATGTGGCCGGCATGACTAAACACCAAAGGCGAATGGAATGCTGTTACCTTCCCACCAAAAGTAGTCCCTATTGTTCTATTTGCATTTTTTAAGTGCTTTTGAACTGGTGGGTTGGCAGAAGCTGGGACAAGTAATGGGCACTCATCCTGTTACATTATATATTGTAACTACTATAACATTATATTTATATTATATACACACATACACACACACACACACATATATATATAATGTTATGTTATGTTATATATAATATAACCAGAGGTAAAATCCTGCAGGTTCTGACAGAGAACTGGTAGCAGAAAATTTGAGCAGTTCGGAGAACCGGTAGTAGAAATTTTAAGTAGTTTGGAGAACCAGCAAATACCACCTCTGGCTGGCCCCAGAGTGGGATGGAAATGGAGATTTTGCAATATCCTTCCCCGAGGAGTAAGGAGGGAATGAGGATTTTGCAGTATCCTTCCCCTGCCACACGTACCAAGCCACACCGCACCCACCAAGCCACGCCTACACAACTGGTATTAAAAAAAAATGGATTTTACCACTGACTATAATGTTATTTATACTATAACGTTATGTTATTTATGTTATGTATACTATAACGTAACATACTTTTACGTTATAGGTGACATACTGAGAGCTATTAGCACAGTGTTTATCAGCCATAGCAAATTCAAAATGTCTGAACTTCAAATCCCAGAATTCTCAAAGTCAGATAACCACAACTGGAACTAATCAAAACCCCAAGGAATCTTTTCCTAGAATCCAGACGCAATAGACAATACAATCTATCTGCAGGAAGCAAAGAGTAAATATAGGAACTTTGCTCTAAATTGACATTACTACAAATAGCCCTTGACTTACAAGCTTTTCTTTAGGGCCCATTTGAAATGACAAAGGCCCTGAAAAAAGTGATTTATGGTCGTTTTTCACACTTACAACCATTGCAGTATCCCCATGGTCATGTGATCAAAATTCAGAAATTTGGCAACTGGTTCACATTTATGACGGCTGCAGTGTACTGGGGTCAGGTCAGTGGTGAAATCTAAATTTCTTTCCTACCAGTGTTGTGGGCGTGGCTTGGTGGAGGGGTCATGTGACTGGGTGGGCGTGGCTATGTGACTGGGGGATCAAAAGACAGAAACTCACTAACAATGTCCTGCTGGAGCAGGGTTGGACTAGATGACCTCCAGGTCCCTTCCAGCCCTGGATTATCCTCTGAAGCTGCATCTAGTGCCAGGGGTATAATCCTTCCTTCCTCTCCTTTTTCCTTCCTCCCTCTCTCCCTCTCTCCCTTCCTCCTTCCTTCCTTCCTTCCTTCCTTCCTCTTTCTTTCTTTCTTTCTTTCTTTCTTTCTTTCTTTCTTTCTTTCTTTCTTTCTTTCTCTCTCTCTCTCTCTCTCTCTCAAACGAACCCCCCGACCCCACCCCTATTTTTTGCCTAGCAGGCTTCAGCTTTTTTACCTTTTAAAAAATGCTTTAATTTGGTGGACTTGTAAGGACATAAAGGCCTTTTGGATAAAAATTTGGTGGATTTTACAAAATGTTTTGAAAAAGAAGATAAAGTTCCTGCCGCAATTTTTCTTGTTGGGAATTATTACGGATTGTACAGTAATTGAGACTAAATTGATTTTAAACCTAATAACAGCAGCAAGATTACTAATAGGACAATACTGGAAGAAAAAAGAAGTACCTACAATAGAAGAATGGATATTGAAGGTTGCCAATTTGGCTGAGATGGCGAAGATATCAGCCTTTTTGAAAGACAATACGCAAGAAAGATACTTAAAGGAATGGAAAAAATGGATTGACTATATTCAACGTAGATATCAGACTAAGAGTTATCAGACTGTTTTTGAATGATTATGATGTATTATTCTTGATTGTTTTTGGGGGAAGTTAGGAATTGATGATTGTAGGGGTATAATTAAGTTGGGATGAAAATTTTTAGCATATGTTTGTTTTATTTTAACTATACCTTGTGCCCGTTCCGGGAAGTCGGGGAGGGGTTGTGAAGGAGGGAGAGGAGGGGAAAGGGAAAAATTTTGTAAAACTTTTTGAATAAAAAAAAAAAATGCTTTTAAAAAAAAAAGCCTCTGACATCAGGCACCTCAGCCGGGATCATCAGAGCCTTGTTTTAACCCTTTAAAAGAATTTTGGCAACAATTGGAGAAAATGATATTTGAAATGATGGGGAAAGTAATAACATTGAGAGTGGAAACTATATTATTGTTGGTAATTAAGGAAATAGAATTAACAAAATATGAAAAAGAATTGATTAGAATTATGATTATAATAGGTAGAATTATAATAGCTAGATATTGGAAACTAGATGTGATTTTTAGAATAGAAGAGTGGAATTCTGAAATGTGGAAATTAGCTCTAAATGATAAAATGACATGTGATATTAAAATTAGAAGTGGTGTGTATAAAGAAGATATTTTCTGGAAGATTTGGAAACCATTTGTGAACAATGCGCTTGGAACATTGGACGCTTCGGTACCTGTACCTCGAGAACGTGGATTTTGGCAATCATGAGGATATATCCGAAGACCCAAATCTTCCTTTTTTTTATGTATAGCACAAGGGTGGAAAATGTATTTTCTTTTTTTTTTGTTCATAATGTTAAAAAAATTAATAAAAAAAAAAAAGAATTTTTTTTACAACCTCTTCAGCAGAAGAGGTGGTTTAAAAAATGCTTTTAAAAGTTAAAAAAAAAATCTCTGATGATTGCGTGGGTCAACTGGGCATGGGCGGGGCGGGGGGGCAGGGATTTTTGCTACCGGTTCTCCGAACCACCCGCCGCCATTGCTACCGGATCGACCGAACCGGGAGCATTTCATCCCTGGATTACATGATCTCCTTTTGTGACCTTCTGATAAAGAGAGTCAACGGGGAAATCACTTAATAACTAGAGTGATTCCCGTGACACCTGTGGCAAGAAAAGTCATACAACGGGCAAAACTCACTTAACTGTGTTGCTTAGCAACAGAAATTTTGGGCTTCATTGTGGTTGTAAGTCGAGGACTACCTGTACTCATAGACTTGCTTTCTGTAGCTTGCTGCTTTCCAAATATGGTGGGTGATAATTGCATCTTTTCTCTTCAATTTGTGTTGCGGAACCGAGCTTCTTGTGCTTTCTGTCTATATATCAATGCTTACTTTTTTATGAATTTCCATGGGAATCTAGTGTGGAATAAAAATATTGCAGAGGTTGGGAGGAGTGAAAAAGTTCACAATTGGAAAAACATGTTGCTGGGAAAAGTTTCTCAAGAACATCTGAAAGTTTAACTTAGCTTCAGTGTAAAAATCTGGCTGGCATGTTACCTGGGTGTAGACATTCGTAGGAAGAGTAAACCACTCCAAACTCGACTGCAGAAAATATGACTTCAACAATAGAGTGGTCAGTGCCTGGAATGCACTACCTGACTCTGTGGTTTCTTCCCCAAACCCCCAAAACTTTAACCTTAGACTGTCTACTGTTGACCTCACCCACTGGTGAAATCTGAAGCAGTTTGCTACTAGTTCACTGGCTGACCATGCGCGCTGCGCGCCAAACACACACTGTGTGCGCACGCATGCATGGTGCACACCAAACGTGTGCTTTGTGCGCATGCACACAAAATGCATGCTATGAGCATGCACATGTGCAGCACGTGCCAAATGCACTGAAAAAGGAGGCTTCGGAAGGTAAGTATAACAGCAAGAGGGGGAACAGCTGTGCGACACGATTTAGATTCAAATTGCTCAGCAAAGCTGATCATTGAAAATACCGGAGGAATTTTCGAAGGAACTGGTAGGGGTTTTTTTTTTAACTACTATTTCGCCTGAACCGGTAGTTTTTATCACTATCGGTTCGCCCGAACTGATGCCAACTGATAGGATTTTACCACTGACCTCACCCCATTCCTAAAAGATCTGTAAGGGGTGTGCTTAAGCACACCAACATGCCTAGAATCCCTGTCCTAATGTGCCCTTTTATTCGTATCCCTTTCATGTATTCACAATCATGTTTATACCTATATCTATCATCTAATACATGCTTGACAAATAAAATAAATAAAATAAAGAGACCAAGGAGATGACATGACAAAATCTGCATCACAGCAATATGATGTTCTCTCAGATGTTTGTGGTGACACTGCAGCACATGGCCGAAAGGGCAGAATGTTCAAATGACCTCGTGACAAATATCATTTTGGCACCATCGTAGTTCAGAACACTCTATGCTTCTGTGCATACCTACATCTAATCAAACTACATTTTGCCCTGAGAGCTTAAAGGATAGCCATCGCACATAGATTTATATAATAACCTGGCCCCTCATTTTACCAAATTTGGAAGTCAGGATCGAACTCCTGGCAGTGAGCAATGAGTTAGCCTGCAATGCTGCATTCTAACCACTGTGTCAACATATATGCAATTTAGTGTTAGGGTTAGGGTTTGGGATAGTGTTAGGGTTAGGGTTTGGGGTAGGGTTAGGTTAGGGTTAGAGTTAGGGATAGCTCAATCCCTCCAAGACAGAGTGGCTGTGGATGCCGGCATCCCGGTACAGTCAGCTGAGTCCACGGCTGACTGTTGGGGGCGAGTCATTGGCCCCGATGGAAAGGGTGCGCAACTTGGGCGTCCTCCTGGATGAACGGCTGTCTTTTGAAGATCATTTGACGGCCGTCTCCAGGAGAGCTTTTTACCAGGTTCGCCTGGTGCGCCAGTTGCGCCCCTTTCTAGACCGGGATGCCCTATGCACGGTCACTCACGCCCTCGTGACGTCTCGCCTGGATTACTGCAATGCTCTCTACATGGGGCTCCCCTTGAAGGGCATCCGGAGACTGCAGTTAGTTCAGAATGCGGCTGCGCGGGTTATAGAGGGAGCCCCTCATGGCTCCCGTATGACACCTATCCTGCGCAGACTGCACTGGCTACCTATGGCCTTCCGGGTGCGCTTCAAGGTTTTGGTAACCACCTTCAAAGCGCTCCATGGCATAGGGCCGGGTTACTTATGGGACCGCCTACTGCTACCGAATACCTCTCACCGACCCGTGCGCTCTCACAGAGAGGGACTCCTCAGGGTGCCGTCAGCTAGGCAGTGTCGTCTGGCGACGCCCAGGGGAAGGGCCTTCTCTGTGGGGGCTCCCACCCTCTGGAACGAACTCCCCCCAGGACTCCGTCAACTTCCGGACCTCCGAACCTTCCGTCGCGAGCTTAAGACACATTTATTCATCTGTGCAGGACTGGACTAGATTTTAAATTTATAGGGGTTTTAATTGGTTTTAATATTTATATTTTTAATAATTTGGCTTTAGAATAAGTTTTTTAATGGTTATCTTAATTTGTACATAAATGTTTTATCTGCCTGTGAACCGCCCTGAGTCCTTCGGAAGATAGGGCGGTATACAAATATGAATAAATAAATAAATAAATAAATAAATAAATAAATAAATAAATAAATAAATAATAGGGATAGGGATAGGGATAGGGATAGGGGTTAGGGGTTAGGGTTAAGATTAGGATTAGGGTTAGAGTTTGGGATAGGGTTAGGGTTCGGGTTAGGGAAAGGGATAGGGTTAGGGATTAGGTTAGGGATAGGATTAGGGATAGGGCTAAGGTTAGGGTTAGGGTTTAGGATAAGGATAGGGTTAGGTTAGGGATGGGGATAGGGATAGGGATATGATAGGGTTAGTTTTAGGGTTAGAATTAGGGTTAGGGTTAGGGTTAGGGCATTGGTGAAATCCAATTTTTTTACTACCAGTTCTGTGGGCATGGCTTGGTGGGCATGGCAGGCGAAGGATACTGCGTGGCTTGGTGGGCATGGCAGGCGAAGGATACTGCAAAATCCCCATTCCCTCCCTACTCCTGGGGGAAGGATATTGCAAAATCTCCATTCCCACCAAATGCCAGAGGTGGCATTTGCGGGTTCTCCGAACTACTCAAAATTTCCGCCACCGGTTCTCCAGAACCTGTCAGAACCTGCTGGATTTCACCCCTGGGTTAGGGATAGGGATAGGGTTAGGTTAGTGATAGGGATAGGGTCATGGTCATGGCCAGCGTTAGGTTATCTTTTTTTGGCTGTATTTTTATACTTTACCTAAATAGTTGTTGCTACTCTGCCTAATGTCTAGGTCTTATATACAATGCAAGGAAAGTATAGAACATATTTAAATAACCGAGACATTTCATGGTTTGATTAAAAAAGTCACACATTCTATAGATTTCCTAGGCATTGCCAGCTTTTGACTCATTGCCAATAACATATATATTATCTACGTAGATTCTATACATCCCTTCCCGCAATTGCTGAAAACCAGTTCCTGGTAGATGATTTAAACTTCATAGAATAACATTTGGCTAATTTCATCTGAACAGCCCCAGTTAGGATGAAACTGATTATATAAACAAATAATTCCTTCAACACTGTCGAACTGTTTACTAAAACTGCACTACTATTAATCTTATCGTTCCCATCACCCATCTCCTTCCACTTAAGACTGTATGACTGAACTTTGTTGCTTGTATCCTTACGATTTATATTGATATTGATTGGTTCCTAATTGCTTATTTGTACCCTATGACTATCATTAAGTGTTGTAAGTGTTGTACCTTGATGAACGTATCTCTTCTTTTATGTACACTGAGAGCATATAAAACCAAGACAAATTCCTTGTGTGTCCAATCACACTTGGCCAATAAAAAATTCTATTCTATTCTAATGCTTGCCCCCTGGTGGTCAGCATAAGTCAAAACATCAGGAAAAGGCCTTGAGGAAGCTGCGTGCAGCCCTCCAGAGACATGTCACTTTGAACAATAAACTCATGAGAGGCAATTCAGTGATGTTTTGAAGTGCTCCTCAAAATATAAGTACAGTATTACCAAGTAATCATGGACCAGATTGGTTGTTCAGGTCCAGAGCTTCCTCTAACTATAGTTGACCAGAACAGCGTTAAAAAAAAATCCTTTCTGTTTAAAGGCTGCACTGGCTTGGGGAATTCTGGGAGTTGAAGTCCACACATGTTAAGGTGGGTGTTGCTGAGAAAGACTGCTCTAGAAATCAGAGGTGTAAAACTGGCGGCCCTGGGCCAGAGGCGTCATGTGCAGGTCACGCCCACCCCAGCTCTGCGAAGGGAAAAAAAAACATAGTGATATGTCCCATGACGGCAACGTGACACCACAAATTTGACACCCGTGGTCTAGATTGACAGCACAAGATTGCAAAGGTTTGAAGCCATCCAGAAGAAATGCAGGCACTCTCTGTAGAACAGTGGTTCTCAACCTTTATAGTGCTGCGACCCCTTTAATACAATTCCCCACGATGTGGCGACCCCTTTAATACAATTCCCCACGATGTGGCGACCCCAACCATAAAATTATTTTTGTTTTGAATTTATCGCGCCTGAAGCTGTATTGGCTAGCGATCTGATCTGCTTGCGATTGCCTTGAAGACAAAGGCATTAAAGCGGAGACTCCTCCCCTATTAAGTTTATCGTGCCTGAAGCCAGATTAGACTAGCGATTGGGAGTAATTGCAGCTGGCTTAAGAGGGAGACATCAGAGCAAAGATTTCTCTCTTTTTTAATTCATTGCGCCTGAAGCCGAATTTGGCTAGCGATTTGAAGAGCCTGCAGCTGGCTTGTGGAGTCAACCATTGGAGCGCGATTCTTCGACTCGCAAGTATACTTCCCATATTTCCGATGGTCTTAGGCGACCACTGGCAAATCGTCATTCGACCCCCAACGGGGTCGCGATCCGCAGGTTGAGAACCGCTGGTGTAGAAGGTGCCAATCAGATGCCAGCCAGAGATTTATTTATTTTTTTCTGTGTTCACCCCGCAGGCTATGGACACTTGACTCATCACAGTTGGTGACCTTGGTTGTTTAGCTCTAAGCGAATGTGGGTTGCTTATTTTGATTCTAAGATGGAAACTTATCCTGCTGTTCTTGTTTTGTTTTGTTTTTTTAACTTTTGCAGTTTGGTAACCCTGTGAGCAAAATGCCAGCTGCTTTGATGGAATATTTTATCCCTGGGGCAACACTCTGTGTTTGGCATGAAGTTTGAAAAGGCAGGACCTGCAGAAAATGTTCTGATTGGAAGAGAGAGACACACACCTCCTCGGCGATAACTAAATGCTGCTGACAGTAAGGCAGCCTCTTCTGGTGCCAGTTTTGTGACTGGCTTGTGTGTTCTGGCTCTTTTCCAGCTGGGCTGCTGTACGAGCAACCTAGAAAGAATCTTTTGAAAAGATTGAAAAAGATTGGCCACTCCTCAGAAAGAGGGAACCAAAGCATCTGTTTCAGTTTCTCGGTAAATGAAATGATTGTTTGTTTGTTTTTAACCAGACTTTTATTACCAAGTCACACAACCTAAACTGAGAAAATTGGAAGAAAGCATGAAAAATGTGTCCTCAAGAAGGGAATCCAGTGGGACCCAGTAATTTAAGCAGAGGGCTATTAAAGAAGGCATTTTCTATTCTTCTATCGCCCAGTTCTCTTACTGAATTTTACAGAGAATCCAAGTAGTTGGGAATTAATCTCATCCTGCTTT
The DNA here is from genome assembly GCF_028640845.1 of Ahaetulla prasina. Taxonomy (NCBI): domain Eukaryota; kingdom Metazoa; phylum Chordata; class Lepidosauria; order Squamata; family Colubridae; genus Ahaetulla; species Ahaetulla prasina. The sequence continues at coordinate 17,372,310 of NC_080546.1, forward strand.
TGAATTGCTGGAGGCTACTTTTATCAGGAAGCATTGGCTGAAATGGGTGAGTGACTGTTTCTGAGGCATATTTAGCAGCCAAATCTGAAATGTTATTGCAATGAGAACATTCTGTCCAGAAGGGCCTGAGCTAAAACAAGCCACATTATTAAACATCTTAACTTTTTAACATTGGGAAGAATTTGTTTGTTTGCTTATCAAGCTTCTTAAATGCCTATCTCCCTCATAGAGGGTCCCGGTTCAGACCGGTTCGCCCGAGCCGGTAGCAATGGCGGCGGCTGGTTCGGAGAACCAGTGGCAAAAATCCCTGGCCCCGCCCCCTGCCTTTGCTGAGCCGCACCATTATCAGAGGTTGTTTTTTTTTATTTTAAAAGCAGTTTTTCTTCAGCCAAAAACATGCCTTTAAAAGTAAAAAAAAAAGCCTTTGAGGATCCCGCTGCTCAGCTGAGATCGGCAGAGCCTTTAAACTCTTTTTAAAAAAGTTTTAAAAGGCTCCTCTGGCGATCTCACCTGAGTTTCTCATCAGCAGAACCTTAAAAAAACATGTTTTCTACGAGCTCTTCAGTCAAAGAGCTTGTATAAAAAATCCTTTTAAGAGGTTCTGGGCTGTCATGAGGCAAGCCTCATGGGATCGTCAGAGGAGCCTTTTAAAAACCATTTTTTCCTCTGGCGATCCCAGAGGAGTTTCCTGATCCTCATAGGCTTTTAAAATCACTTCTTAACAGCCCACATTTACAAGAGCCCCCACCCATACCCACCCAATTGCCTCCTCCACCACGTACCTATAATTACTGCTCCTTTCGGGCTCGCAAACCATGGCTTTTGCAATCAGTTGCATCAGCTAGCAACTGATTTTGCGTATCTAAAATCCATGTGCCTGAATCTGCCTGTTTTGCTGGCTGAGGAACTCTGGGAATTGAAGTCCACAAACGTTAAAGTTACTAAGGTTGAAAACCCCTGATCTAAAAAATATAAATAAAATAAAGTATTTGTGCAGCTTTCTGAGATTTGGTGTGTTTTTGTAGTGTTTCACTTTAACTAGAGAAAAACACACAAAATCTCACAAAGCTGTATGTGGCATTTTGTGTGTGTGTGTGTGTTTTGTTGTGTTGTGTGTGTGTAAAGTGTGAAAGTTGGTTTTTGAGCTTTTTGTGGCTGTGTGAAGTGTGTGAAGTATGAAGTGCAGCTGCTTTTTCATTGTGTGTGTGTCAGTTGTTTTGTGTTGTGTTGTGTGTAAAGTGTGAAAGTTGGTTTTTGGTACCTCTTATTGTTTTTTATACTTTATTATTTTTATTATTTATTGTTATTGGCCATGCCCACCCAGTCATCTGACCACCAAGCCATGCCCACCAGTTAAGCCACGCCCACAGAACTGGTAGGGAAAATGTTTAGATTTCACCCCGACACACACATATATATATACACACATTTGGAGTGTGTAACAAGATGGGCAGGTGCTTCTCCACGTGTCAGTCAGTCTTGCCCAGCGTTCCAAAAGCTGTTTGAGTTTTATATCTGGGTCAGAGCACCTGTCACTAAAGGTGTATCCAAGATCCTGAATTTAGCAGTTCAGATTAGCCTATTTAGTTTCTCTCTCCAAATTTGGGTTAAAGTGGCATGCTACTTCAATTACTAATTAATTTGACAGGACCTTCTGACTCCTTGTTAGGGAAAAACCCTGGCAAAAGTTTACAAATAAGAATCTCATCTAACATGGTTGATTTCTCTCGAAGTTTGCCATTGACAGAATCCAGTTTAGCATTGCTTGAGCTATTTGACGTAATGTGTGCTATTCCTATCTCCTGCCAACATCTTCCACTTCATTGATTCACTTGTTCAGATTTTTGTAACTACTGTAACTATTTTTCCATTGTATATATTGCAAGCAAACATACAGAGCTGCTTTTGTCATTCAACATTTTGAGGCGTACATTTTCTGCGTTAAAAATAGGGACATGAAATAGATCTGCTTGAAGAGGGGGTGAGTAATACCATACTGTCACTGAGCTTCCCTTTCAAGGATGTCTTCTAATACAAGGAAGATGGACTGTCTCATTCGTGGATGGTTACATTTTGATTTCACCTTCCAATCTTTTGATTTTTACGAATCGAATTCAAGAACCTAGTTCATGCCATAATGTAATTTGTTTTGCTTTGGTTTGGTGTGTTGTGTAAACTTAACCATTGTGGTTTGTCAGTTAGGGTCAGTGATGGGTTTCAACATTTTTTATTACCAGTTCTGTGGGTGTGGCTTGGTGGGCGTGGGATGGCTTGGACGATGCAGCTTGGTGGGCGTGGCAGGGAAAGGATACTGCAAAATCTCCATTCCCACCCCACTTCAGGGGATGGTTACTGCAAAATCCCCATTTCCTCCCGACCAGCTGGGACTTGGGAGGCAGAGAATAGATGGGGGAGGAGCCAGTCAGAATTTTTACTACCGGTTCTCCAAACTACTCAAAATTTCCACTGCCCGTTCTCCAGAACTGGACAGAACCTGCTGAAACCCACTTCTGGTTAGGGTAATAAAGTAGCATGTGAACATTCCTAAGGCAGACCCAATATAACAAGTCATATTGCGGTGACGCGGGTGAGACGGCTGAGGGTGGTCTTGGTGACATTTTATGGGATGAGTTTGACCCTGTGGCTCCCGAGGACATGGACAGGTTGTTGGGTAGGTTGAATGCCACCACGTGTTTACTGGACCCGTGCCCCTCCTGGTTGGTGCTGGCCACTCAGGAGGTGACACGAGGCTGGCTCCAGGCAATTACGAGCGCCTCCTTGGTGGAGGGAGTCTTCCCGGCCGCCTTGAAAGAGGCGGTGGTGAGACCCCTCCTCAAGAAGCCTTCCCTGGACCCGGCTGTTTTAGGTAATTATCGTCCGGTTCCAACCTTCGCTTTGCGGCGAAGGTTGTAGAGAGTATGGTGGCATATCAGCTTCCCTTACACCTGGATGAAACTGTCTATCTAGACCCGTTCCAGTCCGGCTTCCGGCCCGGTTACAGCACTGAGATGGCTTTGGTCGCGTTGGTGGATGATCTCTGGAGGGCCAGGGATAGGGGATGTTCCTCTGCCCTGGTCCTATTAGACCTCTCAGCAGCTTTCGATACCATCGACCATGGTATCCTGCTGCGCCGGTTGGGGGGATTGGGAGTGGGAGGCACCGTTTATCGGTGGTTCTCCTCCTATCTCTCCGATCGGTCGCAGACGGTGTTGACAGGGGGGCAGAGGTCGGCTCCGAGGCGCCTCACTTGTGGGGTGCCGCAGGGGTCGATCCTCTCGCCCCTTCTGTTCAACATCTATATGAAGCCGCTGGGTGAGATCATCAGTGGCTTCGGTGTGAGGTACCAGCTGTACGCTGATGACACCCAGCTGTACTTTTCCACACCGGGCCACCCCAACGAAGCTATCGAAGTGTTGTCCCGGTGCTTGGAGGCCGTACGGGTCTGGATGGGGAGAAACAGGCTCAAGCTCAATCCCTCCAAGACAGAGTGGCTGTGGATGCCGGCATCTCGGTACAGTCAGCTGAGTCCTCGGCTGACTGTTGGGGGCGAGTCATTGGCCCCGATGGAAGGGGTGCGCAACTTGGGCGTCCTCCTGGATGAACGGCTGTCTTTTGAAGATCATTTGACGGCCATCTCCAGGAGAGCTTTTTACCAGGTTCGCCTGGTGCGCCAGTTGCGCCCCTTTCTAGACCGGGATGCCCTATGCACGGTCACTCACGCCCTCGTGACGTCTCGCCTGGATTACTGCAATGCTCTCTACATGGGGCTCCCCTTGAAGGGCATCCGGAGGCTGCAGTTAGTTCAGAATGCGGCTGCGCGGGTTATAGAGGGAGCCCCTCGTGGCTCCCGTATGACACCAATCCTGCGCAGGCTGCACTGGCTACCTGTGGCCTTCCGGGTGCACTTCAAGGTTTTGGTAACCACCTTCAAAGCGCTCCATGGCATAGGGCCGGGTTATTTACGGGACCACCTACTGCTACCGAATACCTCTCACCGACCCGTGCGCTCTCACAGAGAGGGACTCCTCAGGGTGCCGTCAGCTAGGCAGTGTCGTCTGGCAACGCCCAGGGGAAGGGCCTTCTCTGTGGGGGCTCCCACCCTCTGGAACGAACTCCCCCCAGGACTCCGTCAACTTCCGGACCTCCGAACCTTCCGTCGCGAGCTCAAGACACATTTATTCATCTGTGCAGGACTGGCTTAGATTTTAAATTTATAGGGGTTTTAAATTGGTTTTAATATTTATATTTCTATTTTTAATAATTGGGCATTAGAATAAGCTTTTTAATGATTATTTTAATTTGTATATAAATGTTTTATATGCCTGTGAACCGCCCTGAGTCCTTCGGGAGATAGGGCGGTATACAAATATGAATAATAAATAAATAAATAAATAAATATTATTTGGCTACCAAACCCAGGATTGTCTATTCAAGCTGGGAACAAAAAAACCATTGAGATCTTTTTAATTGGAGATCCAATTAACCTCTGTATAGAAAGCACACATTCCATCAAATTACATCCTTCTCCCTTGACAAAGCAACTTGAAAATCCTGCCTTAACTTCCCACCCAGCAGGGCAATAAATCTCAGATGCGCTGAGAGGTGCAGTGGTTAGAATGCAGTACTGCAGGCTACTTCTGCTGACTGCCTGCAATTTGGCAGTTTGAATCTCACCAGGCTCAAGTTGACTTCCATCCTTCCAAGGTGAGTAAAATAAGGACCCAGATTGTTGTGGGCAGTATGCTGATTTTGTAAACTGCTTAGAGAGAGCTGTAAAGCACTGTAAAGCGCTATATAAGTCTGAGTGCTATTGCTATTGCAAGCTAACTCTGCATTCCACTGCCAGCAGTTCGATTCTCAACGGCTCAAGGTTGACTCAGCCTTCCCTCCTTCTGAGGTGGGTAAAATGAAGACCCAGATTGTTGTGGGCAGGAGACTGACTCTGTAAACAGCTTAGAGAGGGCTGTAAAGCACTGTGAAGGGGTATATAAGTCTAAGTGCTATTGCTATTAGTAAATACTATGGCAGTGATGGCTAACCTTTTTGTTGTCGCATACCTGTCGTGTCCCACTCCTCCGCTGACGGCCGGGTCAGGGAAATCCGAATCAGGCTTGCCTCTGCAGCTCTGCCCAAAGTCCTAGCAAAGTCCTCAGAGCAGGCAGGAGACCAGTAAGTGACTTCAGCAAGATAAGTTCGACTTTGCCTGACTCAGAGACTGCCAGAAAGCAGATCCTTTATATAGGCCATGGGGTGTGGCCCCATGACTCAGCACTCATTAAGGCCTGCCCCTCCCTTCCTTCTGTTGCCTCCGCCTATCCAATCTTCTGATGCGAGGGTCACACCAATCAGCTGTTGTTGGAAGTAAACTTTCCTCAGGCTCACATGCTGTGGAGGAGGGGGAGGGGTCTAGCTGCTCCGTTTGCCTGGGCATGGAGCCAGGGCTGGGGCCGGGGGATGCTCCCTCCTCTGCAGCCTGCTTGGGCATGGAGCCAGGACTGGGGCCGGGAGGCATACATTCCTCCGTGTTCGGGAGCAGATAAGCAGACCCGGCTGCGGTGAGAGCGGACAAGATACAATAATACCCGTGTGTGCAAGTCATCGCACCTGCACCCATAATGCAATGCTCATGGGACAACTCCCACGAACCCCGCACCCCTGCGCATGTGCGCATGATCCCCCACGCGTGCGCATGTGACACCACCACCACCTGCATTCCCCCACTCCGTTTTGGGCCTAGTAGGCCTCACTGCAGCCTCCTAGGAGCAAAAATGGGCCTTTCCCCCCGCATCCCATTTTCGGCCTAGTAGGCTTCCCTGCAGTTTTTTTTTTATTATTTTTTATTTGCATTTATATCCTGCCCTTCTCTGGAGACTCAGGGCGGCTAACACTATGTTAGCAATAGTCTTCATTCTATTTGTATATTTATATACAAAGTCAACTTATTGCCCCCAACAATCTGGGTCCTCATTTTACCTACCTTATAAAGGATGGAAGGCTGAGTCAACCTTGGGCCTGGTGGGACTAGAACCTGCAATAATTGCAGGCAGCTGCTGTTAATAACAGGCTGCATTAGCAGCCTGAGCCACAGAGGCCCGTTATAACCTCTAATGTTATAACCTATAATGCAATACCTGCATGACCCCCCCCAGGCGCCCTTGCCCGCCTGCACATGCATTTACGTCTCCCACATGCGCCCCAACCCCCACACATGTGCAGCAGAGACCCAAAAATCAGCTGGCTGGTGGGAGGCGCACACATAGGCAGCTGAGCTGAGGCGACACCTCGCGTGCCCAGAGAGGTACTATGGCATAAATGTGACTCCTACTGATTGACTATTTCCAGGCAAGGTTTCTGCACTATTATTCTGTGTCACATATTCAAATTCACAAAGAAGTGGGAGTCTGAAGTCATCCATTACAACCCACTTGGGTTATATACCGCTTCTACTTTCCCAACCCCAATACTGGCTGGGAATATCTGGGGAATGCTAGATTTGGGGAACATTGCATTGGATTAAGTTCTTGGAGAGGAAGATGGACAGCATCTTACATTTGATAAATAAATGTTATGAAAATCTATGCGGCTAAAGAGGAAAGAAAAAGACGACAGAAAGCACTAGGGAGATAGCTCTTTATTTCAAATGCTTTTCAGTCTTCCATTTGCTCCATGACAGTTGTAAAATAAACCAGTGAAAATGAAACAACAAGCCAGTCATCTTTACACTCATTCAAAATATGTACATATTTGATCACAATACCTGATTTGTTGGACAGTCTTGTCTTCAACCCAAACAATAAACTGTGATGAAAAGCAACCGAGAGATACGGTGTTATGCAAGAGGGCATGAACGAAAGTTCTTTGCTTTGCATCATTAAAGCAGCCATATCTTTTGCAAGGCCTGTGCAGCTCCTTTGGAAATTGCTTCCAGGGGGGGGGGGTGACATGTAACAGGGACATGCACTGCAACTTTGCTTCATTGGAAATAAAACCAGAAGGAAGCACATCGTACCAACAAAAGAATAAATAAGCCTCAAAAAATAAGTATAGTCTCATAAATGTTTGTGCGACTTTCACCACAATCATCATTTCCCGTCTTACATCCTACAGAAATACAGCAGCTAAGGCCAATGCATATCTTCACGCCATAAATTTCAATCCCTCTCCCAGGAAATTTGGATTGCCAAGTGTACATTTTTGACATGCTTTCTAAAACAGAAATGCACAGTGATTTAATAGAAGCATACTTTAGATATTTTTTTTAAAGTAATGTTGATGTGCCAGTTTGCCAAACCTTTCTAGGTATTCAGGAATAGTAATCCTTTCCTAACCATTACTTCCTTTCACTGCAGCTTCATAACCATGGGAAACTTTCCCTGCAGTACATTCAATGTGGTGAGAAAATTTACTTATTGTTTGGGGTCAATAAACGGTGTGTCAAAATACATCTAAACTTCCTTTCCTAAGTCCCAGCTGGTTTGCCTATTTCCTTTCCCAAATGTGTGCTTATGCAGCTTAAATATGCTGGAACTGAAGAATATAAGCATAGGGTGACTTTCACTCGGCCATCTGATCCCAAATACACCTTGAATGAACTGGTGATAGCCACTGACTACACAGGTAAACCAGCCACGCAGGTAAGCCAGCCAAACAATTGGTAGTTCTATCTATATAATCACCCTCCAGTTTCTCCTGGTTACAAAGGCATCTTCCAGCTAAAAAGGGCTGCAATTAGTTTAGTGCCTTGATGCTTTCAATCACAACCTAAGATAATTTCTTTGAACATTTTACTTTTTTTTTCCTAACCAGACAATTTCAGATTTACGCTATACAATACAGTGACCTATACACATCTACTTTTAATATATTGTGCCTTTAAAATATACAGTATATATATTAAGATTAGATTTATGAATTTCCTGATTTGAGATTCCCTTTATTTCTAGATTTATGAGTGCCAAAGGAGATAATCTGCATGTCCTTGTGTTTATTGCTGTAACTTTTAAAAAAAAATATGCCAGCAATGTCAGCTGAAGGAAGGGATATCTAAGATAAGATAACTAAGATTAGAGCAGGAACTGGGAGAGAATTTAACTCCTCCCTATTGTGCGCCAGAGGAAAATTCCATTTTTCTGAAAATGGCCTGTGCTTTGTGAGGATATGGCTATAATGAAGGAAAAACAATTTGCTTTCCCTGCATTCGGTAATTATTAGCTTCCTTTTCTTTTATGAGCTGCTGCTGTTGAGTGTTGTTTTTTTCCTAAGAGAAAGAAGCTGAATCGTGGCCAAAACGGCTTCTTTACCTGGAAGTACATTTTATTTGCGTCATATATTTTATATTATATAATGATGATAATTCTGATTGCATGCCTGTTTCAGCCCACGGAAGAGATGGTGTTTTTATTGTAGCAAACAAGAACAAAACAAACGCCCTTTTTTAAAAAAATAACAACCCAGGAAGAACAAAATGTTTTTAACATCAATATACATTACTTTAGTGTCTTAAATGATAGCAACTGATAAAGTAAACGTAACTGTTAAAATTCTATATAATCATATTATAGAAATTGTGCGTATAGAATACAAATAAAAATTTACAGCAGACAAAAACAGAACAACACCAGGGCGCTGCCTGCAAAGTTTTTCCCAAGTTCAAAGGATGCGTTATGAACAGGCAGATGTAGAGGCAGCATCGGAATGATTGACACCAAAGTGGGTTTTCGGTGCTACAGGCTTAGATGTGCAGTTGTGTAAAGTCCATTGTTCACATTGTGACCAGGGTTCGACTAAATGGCTCAGCGCTATTATTCCTAGATTTGAAGTAACTCTATGCAGGGGAAGGCGAATATTGCATTATATATTTAACATTTATTTCCCTTTTAGTCCCAAGGAAATGCTCCCAATGTTTATATTGTAGCCCTAGGCATCCACCAGAAGTCACAACTTTATGAAGTGCATCATGACACCATTCTACAACAAGGTTATGTAATTTGTATCTGTCCCCGGATTGCTGCCAATCACATTCGTCCAATGAAGTAATGGCAAAGGTTTCCTCATTTGCTCTCCCAAGGATATCTATGACTTAGGAGGCCTCCTGCTTTCTCACACCTTGTGCACACAAATGTATTAATAGGGACTGGAAATTCAGTATCCACCAGTAATATAACTCTCACAACGTATGTAGGTGGCACTGGCCTAAATTAGGGGTGTTTTGAAGAGTCATTGGGTTTTTCCAGCCCAAAGGTTGGAAACTTCTAAGATCATCAAATCTCATGAGGCTGCAGTTCTCTTACTCGGCAAAGAATGCGTGATATTTCGGCACTGTCATGAGATCTCACCGTTGAGACAAACAATTTCAGATTTAGAAATATAGATTTTAACACCAGTACTTCTGCTCTCTTTTCCACCTGATGTTCTCAAGGTGGATAATAAAACACCTGAAATTCCCAATCAGATGGGTATAATCAGCGCCCAGCATCTAAAGGGCAGAAAGTTGGGAGAATGCTGCCCTGGGGAATTGAAAGACACCTGGGCCATGAAATTAATCTTGCTTTTACTTCAATTATTGTAGTCTTGCTGAGAAACACATGCATGGGTGGGATTCAGCTGGGTCAGACCGTTTCAGGTGAACTGTTAGCTCCAACGATCAGCTGGGCCCACCTGCCCACCCCTGCGCTATAACGACCTACATTTCCTTTGTTTGAAACTCAGCTGATATGCGCAGCAGAATGGATTGCTGCACTTTAGCCGTTTTACTTACCAGGGCTGCAGTAGAAGTTAAGTTTTAGTGCTGTTTTCAAAAGCACTCAGCGAACCGGTTGTTACACCAGCTGAATCCCACCACTAAACACATGAATTTGGTTCTCTTTCACAGCTGGATTTAAAAATGTGAAAGGATCAAATATTTTGAAACTATATTGGTTAGCTTCTCTGAAACTTTCAATTCCCTCCAATTTTTACTTTAGATAAAAGTTGGGGACGATTCTAAGCAGACTTTTTTTAGACTTTGTTCTTTCAAAATATCCAGAACCTAGAAAACTGAGTGGGTTTAGCTCATCTTCTTTCTCAACTGTGAAACAAACCAAAATAATCTCATCCCCAAAATTAATTGCATTAAAAGCTGTTCATTAATGCTTAGAAAAGGAATTTAACAATAGTCGATGTGGAACATTTTTTTAAAAAGGAGCGGTTTGAGCTCTGGCCCCTTTAAAGAAAGAAAAAAAAAACCAGAATTCATTTGATATTTTTTAGAACGCATACTAACACAGCATATCGTGGTTAGTACTGTTTCAAAAGCTATAGTGCATCTCGAGTCCTACATTAGACAAAATGCAGATATTTAACCAAGTGTACAACTCTCTCTCTCTCTCTCTCTGCTTTTCAAAGAAAGGGGACATCAGTCCAGGAAGTACAGTTATATCACTGCCTTTGGACTTCACAATCCTGAGGCTTAGCAGTCCTAAGACCTAAGTGCTGCTTTTTAGAGTTGAACTATTCTAACCCCAATCTGACTGTGATGGTGAACTAGCAATTAAACCCACCTCTCCAACTCTCCACCCTTCGAGTAGTCTTTGAATTTCCTTTTACACAGGATGGAACAACGAAGGAGATAAAATGCTATTTTTCTTGGCCTTGGCCTTTGGTTCATCAACTGCAGTGCTGTGCAGTCTGCCACATTCCTTCATTTCTCTAAAACATCTCAAGAACATCAGGAGAAACAGGTGATACCACAATGACAGTCAGCCACAAAAATATCAGCATCTTTCTTGCCCCTGCAGAAGTCCACGAGGAAGGACCGAAGGTGTGAGAATGCTTGGTTTGAGAGAAGCTAGTAACAAAGACATTTGTTAAGAGGTGACATCAAGTTAACAGCAGTTTGCTACCCAAGCAGAAAGGGGCCTGTTGCTAGAAGAGATGGAGGTTGTTGTTTTTTAAAAAAATCTATGTATCACCTTTTTGCAATCTACATCTTTAAACGTTCAGCAGCTTGGTGCAGAAGATGCTCATGCCCACCGTCCACTTGAACCAAAACCCCGGCTGAAGGAAAAATTGATCTCGGAGTTTTTGTATTTGCCCCATGCTCCAAATGGCACCACAATAGCAGTGCTGTTATCTTCTGCCCCGTACTGCATAGCCTTGTAGAACAATGAGAAAGGCAGAAGTTTTAGTTTCACTCTCAATCACCAATCTTCAAACAATTTCAGTTGCAGTGTTGAGAAATCCGACAACCACGGTAGTCATTCTAATTCCAACCCCAAATAAAAATGTTTAAAGGATATTTTAAAGGGGGGGGGGAATGGGAAGCTGTCATTCTATAGAACAAACGTGTCCTTGGGGTCCTTGGTGCTCTCTTGAGCTTGATTGTATTTTTTTGCAGACATTTCATAACCCTACTAAGTAATGTCATAAGAGCACTGATGACGTTACCTAGTTGGGTAATGAAATGTCTACCGGAAACAACCAGCCTCAGAGAGTACCAAGGATTCTACCGTTCAAGCCAGAGCTACAAATATTCTCTTCTATTGATAAAGGTGAACTTCTATTATCATGTTCATTTATAAGAGTCCCTGGAGGTCCAGATAGGCCTCAAAAGGAGATACACACACACATACACACACACACACACACACACACACACAAAACCGTATCATGGAATCTTTTTAGCTACCTCTAAATAAAATCTAATGGAAGATTTTCCTATCAGGTCACCCTCTATAAAGAGAAGGAAAACATTTTCTGTTTCTTAAACCGAACTGTTTCTCTGGGTATCTTATGGAAACATTATCCAGAGTGAGAATTTCCCATAGTCCAAAGGATGAGCAATTTTTCCTGCCCCTTTCCCTACCCAATCATGCTGAAGCACCCCAGGTGCTAACAGAAAGGATGATGACATTACCAAAAGAAACAAGGATTTATTGGGGGGTCTTTTTTCAAACTTTTGGGTGGGAGCACAAGAGTGGAAATTCTGTCCTGCTTAAGCCCTTCAATTTTGGTGAAAACATCATGGTTCCTAATTGGGAGAGGGAGGGAGGGAGGGAGGGGGGGGGAAGGAAGGGTGCTGAGGGAGCTATACTTGTCCCACGACTGGCCTTAGACCAGGGGTGTCAAAATTTCATTGTGGACCGCATCAGGGTTGTGATTGACTGGTAACCGTGGCCAGTTCGATGTCACTCGTGTCGGGGGTATCTGTGGGGGCCCCGAGTGTTCAGCCAGCAAAAATAGGCTCCCAAGTTCCATTTTCGGCTGCAACGACCTCCTGCAACCTCTGCCAGCAGAAACAGAGCTCGAGGGCCGCACATGGCCCTCTTGAGCTCTGTTTTCGCTGGCAGAGACACCGTGGGCCGGTCCTTCTCTGTTTTCAAAGCAGCCCTGCCGGCTGGATCTAAGCACTCTGTGGGCCTTGAGTTTGACACCCCTGCCTTAGCCAGTCTCTCCCCGCCCTCCGCAATCTGTAACTTCTAAAATCATACCGGAGTGCCAGGTGGCAAGCTATCCATGTTGTTTTAGAATTATCACCACCCCCTTCAAAGACATGAAACAAAACAGGCTTTTCTGATTGCATCAGCTTTAAAAGTGTACAAGAGGATACCTCATCCTTATATTGTGGGATTTAAGGATGCTCTCTAAGCTTGGTTGCTTGCTGCAAACATTTCATTACAGATAGTCCTTGACTTATATGATCAGTTGCCTAGCAACAGATCCCACCCAACAGTAATTATGACCCAGTTCCAAAGTTTTGACAGCTCTCCCCCCCCATCACATGACTGCATTTTGGTTGCCCAGCAACCAGCCCGCATTTACAGCCATTTGCAGAGTCGCATGACTGCGATAAGACAATTTTGCCAAAAGCCAGCATTTACTTCCCATTTTCAGCAAAAGTGCCCCATAATGAACAATGGGTTTGCTTCACAAAGACATCATTTGCTTAACGACTGTGGCATTCGCTCTACGACACTGCATTCACTAAACAATCACCACAGCCATACGGCTGTAAAAGTGGGTCACTCAAATGGCTTTATGACCATTACCACTGTAATGGGCAGGCGCCGTTACGGTCCTAGACCAAGGACTACCCTAGACCCAACTAGGCAACATCAGTGGGAGCATCACCCGTGCACTGATGAGGTTACCTGGCTGGGTAATGAAATGTCTACAAGCAAACAACCAAGCTGAGACAGTACCAAGAACTTCACAGTTCATCCTTGAACTACTAATATTCTCTTCCATTGGAATCATCCATGGTGTCCCAAAAACACAGGTACTGTTAGCTGAAAGTTGGCCAGTAGCAACTGTTCCCAAGACAGAAATACCAACCTGCTCAGTAATGATGTGAGCTGCTTCAGTTGGATCATGGCACTGGTTAACAAAATCACAAATCTCTTGGCTGTTTACCATAAAGTTGATGCCGTCTGTGGTCAGGACCAAGAAGCTGTCGCTTGTATGGTGCAACTAAAGCAACACAAAGAGTATACAAATTATCCGGACTTATGATGCTGTAGTACAGAGCTGTCAAACTCACAGCCCGCAGGCCAGATGTATCACGCAGTGGCCACGCCCGGTTTAGCGAAGGAGGGGGGAATCGCAATACGTCACGTGACGACACGTGACGACAATGTGATGACACGAGTTGGACACCCCTGCTCTAGTGCTTTTACAAATGCAGCATTGCATGCACTCCCAAGCTCACCCGCCACTTCCACGCCCCGGGTTCCGAGCAGGCTGCAGCTTGGCACTGGGTTGGGGACCATTGAATTAGAGCAATAAAGCATTTTTTTTAAAATGTTTTAAAAAGTTGGCTCAAGCCACTCAAGTAACGTTATCAGATCTCTGTAGTGGGCCTTGTAGTTCGTAAATGTTGGAGATGTATTATTTTTATTATTAGGAACACCTTTCAGATAAAACATATTTGCCTATTCCCGATTTTAAGAAAAGATAAATTTCTGAATTCCACAGGGTGGTCTATATGTAGATCCATATCACACTCACACATCACTAGGGACATCATATGTATGATGCACTGTCCACCATGTTATTCCTTTTGAGGTGAGCAATGTTTTAACTATACAATGAGGCAATGAAGTTCAAATATAAATAAAATTCTCAGTCCAGGATATGAGCATTAACTTGCTCAGTGCTGCCTGAAACAAGGATGTCACAACTAGACATCCCATACAACTACCCTGTTTCCTCCAAAATAAGACATCCCCAGATAATAAGGCCAATCGGGCTTTTGAGCGCATGGCAATAAGGCCGAGCGCTTATTTCAGGGTTCAAAAAAACATAAGACAAGGTCTTATTTTCAGGGAAACACGGTACTGTGTTTGTACCGGGATGAAACGCTACTGGTTCGGGCCGGTTCACCGGAACCTGTAGTTAAAAACTGCTAAAAAAAAGTATTAAAGAAAGTTCCAACGATCACGCAGCACAGCTGATTGTCGCACAGCTGATCGTCAGAACTTTTTTTTTTTTTACCGGACTGCTTTGAGCATGCAAAGCAAACCTGTATCAGACTTCAGAGCGTTTTAACCCCTGGTTTGTACCAAATAAGCTTTCAATAAGACCTGTGAGAGAAGGCATACTACACAACCGCTTACCTGCACCCGTTTGGTTTCAGGTTCTGCAATCACACCACATTTCTTAAGATCCAAATCTCCAATACTACGGGTCATTGCAAGTCTGCCGTTCACATGGGGTTGCCCCAAACTGTTCCAGGCGATGAAACCACCACATTTCCTGATTCTTAAATAAATAAATAACAGCTACCATCGTGCATGTTATGTTTCTACAAGCAATTTACACAATAATTTTACTTGGAGAATTCTGTGGTCCCATCCCGTCCCCCACGCAAAGCATCCCATTTCTACAACCTCAAATGACATCTCTTTAAAAATGGGGGGAGAAAAACTAAGCCCAAAGTGACATATTTTGCAGAGATACCTTTCCTTCTCATCCTTCCGTTCTGGAGTATGGTCAATGGTCAGTTTCTCGGCTTTTCCTTTGCGGCACAACAGCGCACGGCTATCGCCCACACTGGCTACCACCAGCTCAATGCCATCTCGCAGCAGAGCCACCGTTGCTGTGGTCCCAGTGTTCAGCAAGGTAGCTATAAATGTCACAGAGACAGAAAGAGGTAATCAGCACCTGAGCCCCAAACTTGCCTACGGCATAATTTCTTCAGCTATAAACTGCATGAATTCTGCTAACTCCACTAAAGAGCCACTGCTTGAAAATATTTAAAGCTCTGAAGACAGGAAAGGATGGAAGGAGCAAAGAGAAACACAACATGGCTTCATGCAAGGGGGAGGTGGTTATTAGCCAACGAGGGTCACATCATACTAAAATGTGCCAACAGCAGTAGCATTTAGACTTATATACCGCTCCAGCAGTGCTTTACAGCACTCTCTGAGTGGTTTACGAATGTCAGCATATTGTCGCCCAACAATCTGGGTCCTCCTTTTACCAATCTCAGAAGGATGAAAGGAAGGCTAAATCAACCTTGAGCCGGTCAGGATCGAACTGCTGGTGTGTGGGCAGACTTAGCCTGCAATACTGCATTCTAACTACTGCACCACCATGGCTCTTCAATGTTAAGTTGAATGTTAAGTTATAGAGCACAATTCCCCACCCACCCTCTCTCTATACATTCTATAAAGTCCTTGATTCTTACAAGACAGAAATAGACAATCTGGGGCTCTAGGGCAGGGGTCTCCAACCTTGGCAACTTTAAGACTTGTGGACTTCAACTCCCAGAGTTCCTCAGCCAACTGGGAGTTGAAGTCTACAAGTCTTAAAGTTGCCAAGGTTGGAGCCTCCTATTCTAGGGCACATATGAGCCCCAGAGACTTCCAAACCATTTTTTAGTCTTTTATTGACTCTGAATAGGGTTGTTCTGACCTAATCTTCACAAAAGCATGAAGCAGACCCCTTGTTCCTAACAAAACCCCTTTTTATTAAGCTAATGTGAATTCCTCTCATTCGCATCCAGCAAAGTCCAGGCAAACAGTCTTTCCAGGGTGAATTTACAACCACAGACCTTATCAGGCTTGGAGAGCTGTCAGACTGATATCTTCCAAACACAATTTTCTCTGTACAAGAAAATACTTGGCAAGGAGTCACTGAGAGTCACGAACAGATCTTCACACTAATGAAATAAAGTAATTGTCTCCTGCAAACTCCATTCGCCTTTCACTCCTTTTTATTCCCTGTAGGAGGAGCCATTCACCGTCTACCTGTGCCTTTACTCCCGAGTCGACTCTTGTTCTTTAACTGTTCCCTTCTCCTGGCAGCTCTGCATATGCACACATTGGGAACAGGCTTTAGCTTTTCTTCAGCCCCATGGGATGTCTTTCAGGCATCCTGTTCAATCTGAAATTAGTTTGAGTGTCAGCTTTGGAAGCCATACTAAGCCGGAAGCTTCCATGCTGCCACTTTCTCATGTGTGGGAAAGTAGGAGGCGGGGGTTAGTAGAGGGGATGTCTTTAGACATAATAGCATTCTTCCTGTTCATCAAGGTCAGGCCGATCCTGTATCTGGAGAAGGAGTGGTTAGAGTGCTGTCTCGAGATGGGACGGATGGTGATTGGAGCATGTGATCGACTGAGGGGTGAGGAGGGGATGATTTGGGGGTTTTTTATTTACTGAGGGAAAACCTCTCAGATTCGGGTTTCCCAGATGTGCCAGTTTACCTATCCTAGTAAATAAAACTTTGAAAAATGCTTGTGTCAAGAGTTTTTATTTGGAGTTGGGGGGTTTTCTGGAATGCTGACACCCCACATCTCTGACTCCGAAAGGAGCTGATAACTGTCGGACAGCCCTGGCCCCTTCTCTGCCTCTGCCGCAGAGCACTTATCAGAGCCTTCCCCAAACTCCAGGACTGGCCCATGTTCCTCCCAAACCTCCTTGTGGCTCTTTTTGGAACAGCGAGCCTTAGCAAGAGTGACTGATGCTTTTAGACTGCTGTAGAATACTATACTTGGGGCTGCTTGGAAAACTACAGCTGGTCCAGAAGGCAGCTGGGTGAAAGCCACTCAAGCAGCATAGTAATCGCTGGATTGTTTACTGCTTATCAATAGGTTACCAAGTGCTATTCGAATTACAAAAACAATGTAGAATTTAAATGGGGTGGAGAGAAAATAACAAGATACTCGGTTCCTGGTTATTTGAAAGTGCTGAATCTTCCAAACAGATTCAGTACATCCTGGAAAGATTAAAAAATATGCATGAAGCCTTGTTGTGCTATGCAAACTCCATAGATTCAAGAAATAAAAAGGAAAGAAAATTGAGATACATTCCTAGAACACTACTACTACTATTTAAAACAGGTATTTTAAATAGTTCTTTGATACTCTCCTTGAGTTTTATGTCAATTTCCAGGGAGGTAAAGTCTTCTTCCTCCACTCCTTTTATGCAGGCCATACATTAATAAAAGTCAAAAGTCCTGATTATTTTTACAGCACATGTTTGAGGCTAACTCTAAGGATGCATCTTTAACAACACATCAGGCAGCCCACCAACCAAATCTTATTAGCAAAAAAGTATGCTTATGATTTCAATGTTTCGCTATTGTGAAATGTAGAAAGTTAATGTGCTTTATACGCAATTTACTTGGAGTACTTAAAATAAAGAGAGTTGAGAAAAGAAACGGGACAAACAGAACTTTGAGATTCGTAAAATACCTGTTTTAATCAGTGAGTAAAACACTATGAGAAGACAGTTGCTTTCTTCTCTTCAATCCCCCTTCAATGCTTAAAGGCTAAGTCTCAAGACCACCAAAAATCTCCCCAGTTGATTCCTTGCTTTTGGAAATGCTGCTTCCAACAATAGAAACCTTTCGTTCCAAGGTATAAATAAACAACTACCTAGATATGTTGAACTACCAACTCCTGCAAGCACAGCCTAGCTAGGAATGATCAGAATAGCAATAGCACTTAGACTTATATACCGCTTCACGGTGCTTTACAGCACTCTCTCTTATGCGATGTATAGAGTGTAAGCCTATTGCCCCCAACAATCTGGGTCCTTATTTTACCCACCTCAGAAGGACACAAGGCTGAATCAACCTTGAGCTGGTCAGGATCGAACTGCTGGCAGTGGGCAGAATACAATACTGCATTCTAACTCCTGTACCCCCACAGCTCCAGAATGGTAGTCCAACATCTCTGAAGGCAGTGCTGGGATTCAAGTAATTTAACAACGGGTTCTCTGCCCTAATGATTTCTTCCAACAACCAGTTTGCCAAACTGCTCAGAAAGTTAACAACTGGTTCTCCCAAAGTGGTGCGAACTGGCTGAATCCCACCACTGTCTGAAGGGTATTGGGTTAGAGGAAGGTCAGTCTAACTGCTGGACATATCAAACTAATGGAATCATTTTTTTCATACATTTCAGACTGCATGGGAGAGCTGAAGATCCTCCATTTAAAGCAGTAGAGAAGAAAATGGCAGATATAATGATTTTGCCACGGAAAACACACTCAAATTTTTCAGGGTCAGGATAATGCTTCATACTGACTCTATCAATGGCAATTAAAAAGTAATAATTGTTGGATCAGGGCTGGCTGCATTCATGCATGACACTAAACCATGATGCTCCAATTTCTCTTCAGATTAACACTATGAATTCATTATTTCCTCCTCTTTGAGGTTGCCATTGCAACTGCGCTAGGAAATTGCACAGGTGTCAGTAGGTTTACACATGACGCAAAACTGTTAGATTAGCCATTAATTGGCTGTGTTCACACAACAGTTTAACAGCCTTAAGCCATAATTTACCAAACAGCTAAGTTGTACAGGTATACAAAACATGCTAAGCAAATATAAACGCTAGTGTAATGTTATGAGAATCCAGCCAATACATGAAAGCTTCAAAAAGTAAACGATGGATTAGTTCAAAATGTGTTGGCTCAGTCTAAGTATACTATTTTTTAGAGCCCTGTAGGAGCTACTCATGGAACTAACATATCCACACAACTTCCGCATCATACCCCATTGTTATCAGGGTTAGATAAGATAGCAATGAAGTACCCGGACCAATATTATGAAGGCTTTTTCCAGTGAAACTAACTGCTCCTTTTATCAGATTTAGGTTGATTTATTTCAAATAATATTTAAGATCAACTGGGTTGTTTTCAAATGATGAGTTCTTACAGGGTCCAAAAAAAAAAAAAAAGGAAATTTCCTACTTCATATATACCAAAGTGACTTTTCAAAAGGCAACTGAACTTTCTTGGGTGTTTTTTTTTCCCTTGAAAACTGAAGAAGCTTCTCGGATGAGAAGCGAAACATTTTCAAGGGAAAGCAAATTTAAGAAAGTCCAGTTGCCTTTTGAAAAGCACCTTTGGGACAACCATGACCTGGATGACTGAGAAATCTCCATAGACGTTTCATATGTACCTATGAAATGAATGCCAATCCTATGTCCTTAATTTCTAGTTTCATTAACTGGAAAACTCTTTGTCCTATAAGATTTGAGACTAGTAAGACTTATTTAATATGGGTAACATATTAAAGAATATTAATAACACCCATGGAAAGCATCAAGTTAAGGATGGTGATTATAACAAGGAAATTTAGGTCCACTTCAGGTGTAGGCTTAAAGAAGTCTTCACAGGCTACAAGTTTTACTGGTATGAAAAGAAACGCAGCAAGAAGGAGAAGATCTAACCAGCAACAAAGTTCCAAAATCAAGGAATCATATCATGAATCAAAATCACTTGTGCTTATCTCCAAGCGCATTTTTAAAAAAGCTCACTACACAGCTTGATTTAACTTGAAAAGCATAAATATGACATTGGTGGTTTCCCAAACAGCATCCATTTATATTATCATCTAAAAAAAAATCTTTCAATAGGTATCTTTGCACTCACTGGACATTTTTTAGAGCATGTCATCTCAACTAATGGGACAAAGTGGATGTGGGAACCTTCCAGCAGTCCAGGCTAGGAACCCGCCGGACTCCTTCACCTGGGACCACCATAAGTAGATCTCTCTTTCCACTGGAGCCCAGCATATAGAGTCCCGGGTCTCCAATTCTAGAGCTGTTGGTCGAATACCGTGTCTGCCATAAATCACATGTACACATAGAGGCAAATAGGAAAAATTCACCCAGGAATTGTGCTTTCAAATCAATTCAGAAAACCTGCAACAGCTGGAAGGAAGAGAGCTGCAAAAGAGGCACTAAATTCAAACACTCTTCAAAGCAGTTACGGAAACCAAGAGGGGAAAACATTTATCGTTTTGAATTTTCTTTCCTACGTATTGATTTCCCCCAAGCAACCTCATTGATCCAAGTTGAGTGCTCACTACTGCTAAATAGTGATAATTCGAAATGTTAAGGTCTTTTAAAAGCAAACATTTTATTTTGAATAGGTGAGCACTTCTATGTACCGTTAGAGGGTTTTGCTTTGAGATTTTGAAATACTGAGATAAGAAATCACCAAATAAGACACAAATGTGCAATTGAATATGTGTTAAGAATTACAATTCTGTTCAGACAATTTCTGTGTGTCTTGTAACTTTCAGCTGGGTACAATCCTTCAGGCCTGTGCTGAATTCTGCCATTTATACAATAGCATTTTTTCCTGCCATTTATACAATAGCATTTTTTTAAAGAGCAAAATAATTACTGTATTCCAATGGTATTAAAAATTAAAGGACAACCTGACATTCCTACAAATGCAATTCACTTCAAATTTAATTAAAACCTCATTAAAAAGAATTAGAAAGTTTGGTTTTAATAAAATATATCAAATGATAATTTAAAAATAGGTTTCTACAGCTCTCTCTCTTCTTCAGTGCTGCAGGTTAACATTTTAAAACTTAAAAAACATGGCTTTGACTGACATCTTCTTTAACTAGAAACCCCAACATTTTCATTTATTATACTTTTGCCATTTAAGATTAATGTAATCATCATCGTAAACATCATTCTTGGAAACAGCACATTTAACTACCCATAATAAAGCAGGGAATACTAAAAATGGCTGGAGTAATAAAGTTTCTGTTAAGAACTTGCTTCTTGCAATAATGTAAGTCAGCCTCCCCAAACTGATGTTCACCCACTCCCATAATTCACAAATGTGAAGGTCTCCTAAGTCGCCTTGATGGCGAGATGGGCGGTTTATAAATTTAATAAATAAATAAACATATTCTTGTGAATTACATGAGTTGAAGAACAATGCATGTATAGCCCTACCAGATTGGAAGACGACTGGTGTAAAGGATCCATCCACCTGTAGGCTGAGAGTTTTTTTTCCCAAACGCTTAACAGCTCAAACATACCAATGAAGGATCAGTTCTGTCCTCTAGAGCAGGGGTCTCCAACCTTGGTCCCTTTAAGACTTGTGGACTTCAACTCCCAGAGTTCCTCAGCCAGCTTTGCTGAGGAACTCTGCAAAGGGACCAAGGTTGGAGACCCTTGCTCTAGAGATTTTTGGTCTTCTTGGGAACTTAACGCTTCCCGCCTCCCCCATTTTACTATCCAGCCCAATCAAAGTTGGAAAGGCTTTTCTAGTATTATGTCCACCATCTCTGACATGTACATTTGAAGATGGAATTGTTTCAGAGGTGGGATACACAGCTTTTTTTAAAAAAATGAAATTACCTTAAGGCCCTTAAATAGGTTTGCTTTCTAGGGTAGCAGTTACAGTCATGTGAAAAGGAAAATATACCTCCTTCAAATTCGATGGTTTTACGTATCAGACCTAGTAAAAAAATCATCTGGTCCTTGTTGCTTTAGTTGCGAAGTTGTGTGCGACCCCATGGACAATGTTCAACCAGGCCTTCCTGTCCTCTACCATCCTCTGGAGTCCATTTAAGCTCACGCCTACTGCTTCAGTGACTCCATCCAGCCACCTTGTACTCTGTCGTCCCCTTCTTCTTTTGCCCTCAATCATTTCCAGCATTAGGCTCTTCTCCAGTGAGGCCAAAGTATTTGAGTTTCCTCTTCAGGATCTGGCCTTCTAAAGAGCAGTCTGGATTGATCTCCTCTAGGACTGATCGGTTTGATGGCCTTGCAGTCCAAGGGACTCGCAGGAGTCTTCTCCAGCACCAGAGTTCAAAGGCCTCAATTCTTTGGCGCTCAGCCTTTCTTATGGTCCAACTTTCTCAGCCATACATTGCAACTGGGAACTGCAATTTGGTCCTTTAGCAGTTCTTAAAAGTAGGTACATGCAACCTCACATGAACAACAGCACATGACATTTTACACTATGTCCTCATTTATTTTACAAAAAGAAAGCCAAAATGGAGAAGCCATGTGAGAAAAACCTTTGAAGAATGTCCTGTCCTGATATGTAAAACCGTAGAACTCAAAATGGGTGTAGTTTCTTTTTCACATGACTGTATGTCTGGAAACAAAACAAAAACTGTTCCTACAACCACAGTACTATATAGTGTACAGGTAGTCCATCCTTGATTCACATCAATTTGTTTAGCGACAGCTCAAAGTTATAATGGCTTATAGTGACTTATGACTGCTCCTCACACTTGCGACCAACCCAGCATCCTCATGGTCACACGATCAAATTTTGGACCCTTGGCAACTGGCATGTACTTACAACAGTTGCAGTATCTGAGGTCATGTGATCACCATCTGCAACCTTCTCAGGCAGCTTCGGACAATCATAATCAATGGGGAAAATCCAGATTTGTTTAACAACTGCATTACTCACTTAATGAAAGTGTACCCTGAAAACTTCTCAATGGTGATTTCCAAATAAATATTTGCAATCAACTTTGAGAAAACATGGTCTTAAAGCATGTACTGACTTAATTTTGAAATTTTATTTTTCTCTCTCAAAATCTTCTGTGGTCCACAGTCTCCTGTAGATTTCGTGATTTACTATGGATTTTGATATAGCAAATCCTTGATATTTGCAATTTGCCACTTTTTCCCCTGGGACAGCTAACCTGAAGCTTCAGTACCACTTGGCTGCTAGGGGAGTAAATTTAGTTTTTGTGTTACCAATGAACATAAAAACATTTCATACTTACCATCTGCAGATAAGTGGGCATGTCTCATGTATGCTTTGTCTATTTCTAGAAAAGCTTTAATCAATACTAATTCCATGTTGCGTTCCTCAGAGAGAAATTCTCTAAAAAATAAAAAGTAATCAAGTTAAAGTCTTGTCTGAAGGAACTAACCATTTGCCCTCATCCATAAACTATTACATATCAATTATTCAACTGGTATGGCTTAAATCTTGCAATATTCACAAGGGGCCTCATGGATTGCAACTAGACATACTAAGAGAAGCTTTCATTAATAATTCAACTATAGCTGTTCAGCGCCCAATATGTCAAGATCGTTAATGTTTTTGTTTCACTTTCGAACAGAATATTGCATGAGTCCTACCATGAAGAAGAAGAAGAGAGCCGTGAAAATATTTGCAGATCCCTCGCATCCTGGACATAAACTGTTTCAACTCCTACCCTCAAAACGACGCTATAGAGCACTGCACACCAGAACAACTAGACACAAGAACAGTTTTTTCCCGAAGGCCATCACTCTGCTAAACAAATAATTCCCTCAACACTGTCAGACTATTTACTGAATCTGCACTACTATTAATCGTTTCATAGTTCCCATCACCAATCTCTTTCCACTTATGACTGTATGACTATAACTTGTTGCTGGCAATCCTTATGATTTATATTGATATATTGATCATCAATTGTGTTGTAAATGTTGTACCTTGATGAACGTATCTTTTCTTTTATGTACACTGAGAGCATATGCACCAAGACAAATTCCTTGTGTGTCCAATCACACTTGGCCAATAAAATTCTATTCTATTCTATTCTATTCTATGATGATTTATAAAGTACGATTTATATTTTTGCATGTGTAAATCCAACCCTACATAGCTTATTTAGGAAACCATGCTTAAAACATATGGCTTTGTGTGGTATGTAAATTCAGACATTATAATCATGACATCCTAGCTGAGATCTACGTCTTAACAAGAGTGAATTCTTCCATGGTATGTCATTGCCAGTTCCGAAGCAAACACAACTTCCAGCAATAGTAAGAAGAATGGTCATACAGAACCCCCAAATCACTTCCCAATATTAAGGTTTGAGCATTAATTTCCCTAATCCGCTAATTCATTTGGCACTCCCGAGAGAGCAAAATAGCAATAGCATTTAGACTTATATACGACTTCATAGTGCTTTGCAGTCCTCTTTAAGTGGTTTACAGAGTCAGCATATTGCCCCCAACAATCTGGATCCTCATTTTACCAACCTCGGAAGGATGGAAGATTGAGTCAGAACTGAACTCCTGGAGTGAGCAGTGAGTTAATCTGCAGTACTGCAGTCTAACCCAGTGGTGTCAAACTCGATTTCATTGAGGGCCGCATCAGGGTAGTGTTTGATTTCGGAGGGCTGTGGGGAGGGGACGTGCGGGGGGGGGGATGTGTTTGACACAGGCTCAAGATGCGATTTTTCCACTCTGCTGGCCAAAAACGGGCCGTGCGGAAGCCCCGTCAGGCCAGTTTTTGGCCGGCAGAGTGCTGCAGAAAGCCATGGAGGCCGAAAATCTGTCGCGCGGGGGCTGCACGCAGGCCCCCCACAGCCCATTTTGGCCAGCAGAGGCACCGCAGGCCAGTCCTTTGATGTTTCCAGGTACCCCGCGGGCCAGATTTAAGCACCCCATGGGCTGGATCCAGCCCATGGACCTTGAGTTTGACACCCCTGGTCTAACCACTGCGCCACCAAGGCCCTTAAACAAACACTAGAAGACAGCATACATGGATTAAAACTGTCCAACATAAGGAACCGATTGGCCCTCCTACCTACGGGGCCATCTCACTAAGTACAGGATAGAGTTTAATCCACCTTTGCTTTTCATTCTGAGGTCACTTGGAACAGATGTCAGGATGGTGACGAAAGAATAATCAGAAGACCTGAAAATTAAGGCATAGACATGGCTGCCTTGTGATCAGCTTGAAGATGCCTCACTAACAACCTTTCCTGAAGGTCACCTTCTCATGATACAGTGCAACCTTCCTGGGGCCTCCTGGCTTCATGATGATCTGCTCACTTCAACACTGATTAAAGCAGTGTTTTCGATCTTCTGGTACAAGCCCTGTCACATGCCCAACTATGGTGATAATGAAACAGCAACTGGGTCCGATCCAATTTCTACCAGCTGGTTTTCAGCAGACACAGAAATGCCTGCTGAGAACTTTGGACAGCAGGAGTAACCAGGCACATCAGTTCATATCATGAGTGACCCCTGGCTTACACATGCAGTGTTATGGTCCAATGTATTAAAAGAATGCCCCAGCTGAAAGGTGGCTTATGTAGCACAGCAACACTCGCTAAAGAAACAAGTTTACCTACTAATACCTGTCACCACCTCCTGTTTCTGACCAAGCAAACTACAGTAGTGGCCGAAATTGTGGAAACCTTTTGTGGAAAGTGTATTTTCTAAAACTAGCTAATAACAGCACTTTTTTTGGGGGAGTAGTACCCTAAAATTATATATCAATGGAAAGATAATTTAATTAAGAATGTAATGCAGTAACTTTTATGAAGGATCTGCTATTAGAATAGCAGTTACAGTATAAAGAAGAAAAGTGAAACACGGAGAAAAAACGAGATATACAAAAATTATCACCATGTCAGTTAATGCTTAGTTGGGTAACCTTTAGCATGAATTACGGCCTTATAACATCTTCCCATGGAGTGAACCAAGTCTTTCAGTTCTGCAGCTGTTATCATGTGAAACCAAGATGGAATGATTGATTCTACTAACTGGATTTTATTGCTGAGTCGCTTCTGACTAACAAGTTTCCTTAGTCGGCTCCATAGATTTTCAATTGGGTTAAGGTCTGAGCTATTCCCAGGCCATTCTAGCAGTGGAATAGGATTATCTTGAAACTCCAAAAAAAGTGGTGTTACTAGCCATCAAACCTCAAAAATACACTTTTCCCAAAAGGTTTCCACAATTTTGCCCACTACTGTAGATAACAAGAGAGTTTAAATGAGGGCGGACAGGTAATTAGGCAAGAAAATCAAAACAGCAAGAATTAGAATAACAGAATGCAGGAAAAGCAAGTTATTGAGAAGCAAAGCACCCAAGAGCTAGCAAGAATATTTGCATAGCTCCTATTAAAATAGAAGAGGAACAGTTTTTTTTTCTAATGCTTTACTAGAAAGCTTCCACCTGTCCTAATATACAGGTAGTTCTCAGCTTACAATCATTCATTTAGTGACTGTTCAAAGTTACAACGGCACAGAAAAAGCGACTTATGATTGTTTTTCATGCTTACGACGTTGCAATATCCCCACGGTCACACAACCAAAATTCAGATGCTTGGCAGCTGACACAACTTTATGGCAATTGCAGGTTATGTGATCACCTTTTGCGACCTTCTAACAGGCAAGAGTCAAAGGGAAACCAATTTCATTTAACAACCGTGTTAGTAACTTAACTGCAGTGATTCACTTAACAACTGTGGCCAGAAAGGCCATAAAATAAGGCAAAACTCAATGAACAACCATCTGGAGTTTTGCTCCATTTTATGAACTTTCTGGACACAGCTGTTAAGTGAATCACTGCAATCGTTAAGTTAGTAACATGGTTGTTAAGTGAATCTGGCTTCCCCATTGACTTTGCTTGGCAGAAAGTCGCAAAAGATGATCACGTGACCCTGGGACACTGCAATCGCCGTAAATATGACTCGGTTGCCAAGCCTACAAATTTCGATCACATAACATGGGGATGCTGCAATGGTCATAAGTGTGAAAAATGGTCATAAGTCACTTTTTTCAGTGCTGTTGTATTTTCAAACAGATCCTAAATGAACTGTTGTAAGTCAAGGACTACACACACACACACACAAAACTAAGCAAGTGA
This sequence comes from Ahaetulla prasina, assembly GCF_028640845.1. NCBI lineage: Eukaryota > Metazoa > Chordata > Lepidosauria > Squamata > Colubridae > Ahaetulla > Ahaetulla prasina. The sequence goes on from NC_080546.1 coordinate 17,399,167, forward strand.
GCACTGAATGTCTTTCTCCTTTCCTTTACAAATCCACACACTCGACTCACTGAATATATTTCCGCATGTACTTGTTGCAGAAATCAGCTGCTGCCACCCCGCCGTGCCCATCGAAAATGGCAAAATACAGGACCTCCTCCGTCAGCTGGGCGTAATCGAAACGGTCCTCGTTTTCCTTCCGTTTTCCAATATGGGTGGCACAGCCCACGTTGGACAGGCTGACCTTGGGAATCAGCTTCCCATACTTGATGCTGGGTGGGAGCAAGATGGGTTCCTCCAGGCGGTTGTCCCAAATCCCAAAGGAATCCCAGGTGGCGGGGCAGCCGCTCCCATCCAGATCGAAACGCGAAGCCTTCCAGTCGTTGGTGGAAATTTGGCACTTGGGGCTGAGAATTGTACAAGATGTAAGCAGGGCTCTCTGCAGCTGGTGGCCTCTATTCCGAACCAGACTGATTAAGGCAGCCGTGGACATCACTCAATGCCAGAGATGGTGATGAGGAACAAGACAGTGGGAAGGAGACCTGAGGAAAGAAAAAACAAAAATGAAACAGAATTGATATCCAGAACATCTGTCCCAAATATAATTAAAAGATAAAGTCTCTCATAAATTGAGCTCACATTTCCTTGGCAGCAATATGGACGTGGTTTCCATGGAAACCTCTTGCTGGCCAGGTTCTTTAACTGCTAAACTGTAAATTGGCTGCTTGGCCTCGGCTTAACGTGTTATGGATGTAAACCATTATTTATAAACCATTATTTTTTGTTTGTATAATGTGTTCTGTTGATACAGCCAACTGGCAATTATTCAATGAATAAAGAGAAAGTGGTCTAAGGCTCAAGTCCACGAGTCCTTCAAGCTGTTGGGATGAAGAGAGGCAGCTTTACTGGAAGATTCCCACCTTGTCCCATGGATCATGTGTTCTTCTACCTTATTTTGCACATGGAGTCAGTAGGAAAAAAGTTTAAGACTCAACAGTTAAGAATAAAGGTTGGGGGAACTGCCCAGTACAAGTAGTCCTCCACTTATAACCCTTTGTTTAGTGACCATTCAAAGTTACAACGGCATTGGAACAAGTGACCTGCAACCAGTATTCACATTTACAATCATAATAGCATCCTGATAGCCGCATGATCAATTGTGCGATTAGCAAGTATTCTGGACAAAATCTGTTTAATTTGTACATAATTTTAATCTTGTATTTTACATTTTACGTGACATAAAATGCCTTGTTTTAATTGTGACATAACCAAACAAGCCAAACTGCAGTGTCCCTGGGTCATCTCGATTGCCATTTGCAACGTTCCCAGCCGGCTTTCAATAAGCAAAGACAATGGGGGAAGGCCATATTTGCTTCGCAACCATGTAATTAAATAACTGCAAGTGATTTTGCTTAAAAAACATGGCAAAAAAGATCGTAAAAATTCACTTAACAACCACCTTGCTTAGCAATGGAAGTTCTGGCCTCAGCTGTGGCCGACAACAACTGAGGACAACATGTAAAGCAGAGCTATCTGATAAAACTCTTCCAAGGCCTACAGTAATCTTCTCCTCCCCATCCACCCTCAAAGGATTACCTAGTAAGAGTTTTAACAGATAGCTAGTCGCTCCAATCCAGTCATCTGTCAATGCCAGCTGCCAGCCCCAGCCATGTTGTGGTGATGGGCAGATTTGTTTCACACCAGGTGGTGAAGTACAGAGAAAGGTTAAGGACAGTCAAGCCAACAACTTTCACCAAGAGCTTTCCCTTCACACTTCCTGCACATTTGAAATCAGGACAAGGTTATTTGGCAGCAAGTCAGAACAGAGGCTATTAAAACACAATATGGATGGATGCTACCGGTAGTCTTCTGCCAGCTCAGCCATGTAGAAAAGGCTTGCAAAATTACTCATTTGGAATATATTTAGCTGTTTTTAATGTGTGAGAGATTTATTTTTATACAGTATACAAGCCAATCCAATTAAGGGAGAAGACATTTTCAGAAAGAAAATGCTATTTCCTTCTTAAAACAGAGAGAGAATCGACTGTCTCAAAGCCATCCAAGTTGGCTTTTGTGTCTAAGGCTCCTAATCCATCATCTTAATTACTAGACCAAACTGGCCCTTATCTTTTTATGTGTATATCAGGACTTCTAAAACAGTTTTCTAAATCTATATGGTAAACAGTCTCTTAATGATTTTTGTGTTTCTCTACAAGGCCAAGAAATAAATATTATAAATATCTCTATCTCTCAAGTAAACCTGAGGTCAATGCTGTTACTGAGAATTTAGAGTAATTAGAGTACTTTAACCTCAGCTTGGGTAGTAAAATAAAAAAAATGCTCTTACAATGGCAGATCAAACATTGAGTAATCTGTGGCATTTTTTGCCTTGAGAATAGAATCTTCCAGTCACCACTCAAGAGAAACTTAAGGGAGCAGCCCAGCACCTAAAGAGTTAAAATAAGTTCCGTGGAAGTTTTTTTTTAAAGTTATACAAGAGGAAGGTGAGGAAATCAGAACAGTGACCTTGCTTGCCAAATTCTATCAAGCATGACTAATGGAAATTCTTCAGGAATATAGCTACATACTCTATAGACAGTGGTTCTCAACTTTTTCTTCACCGGCGCGGAGCCCCTTTAAATACCTTCTGTGACCACAGACCATGGGCATGGACCACCAAGACTTATCATATTTTTCAGATTATAAAACACACTTTTCCTACCCAAAAAAGTGGGTGGAAATGTCTGTGCATCTTATAGATAGAATACGGCCGTTTTTGGCCTCCCGAAACCCCCACATGCATGTTCCAAACACCCCCCCATGTCCCATTTTCACCAAAAACTGGCCCATTGCATGAAAGGTCTGGGAAGCCTGGAGAGTACTCCTGGGGGCTAGGCAGGGCAAAATTGGGACCCGGGGGGGGGGGGTTTCGGGAGGCCAAAAATGGGTGTGTTTTTGGCAAAAACGGGATGCGCAGAGGGTTTGGTAGGCCTGCAAAGTGTTCCTGGGGGACGGGGAGTCTGGACGCACGGAGGCCAAAAACTTTTTTTTTTCTTGTTTTCCTCTTCGAAATCTAGGTGCATCTTATACTCCAATGTGTCTTATACTCCGGTGCGTCTTATAGTCCAAAAAATACAGAAACTCAAGATTTAAACCATAACATTCAAGCCTTCACGGACTCTGTGACAGAGGGTCCGTGCAGCCCCCCCAGGGGTCCGCAGACCACAGGTTGAGAATCACTGCTCTAACTTCTCTCAGGATCAGAAATATCTCAGTCTTGGCAAAAAATGGGTGGGAGAAAGTGCCTATGTTAAAGAGAAAATCTGTACTTCTCACTAAGTTAAAAAAAAAAAAGCACAAAATTGTTTCTTTGCTTCATTGTCCGTTCCCTTCAAACTTAGTTGTTTTGAAAATTTCCAAAGACACAAGTGATGGAGAAATACAGCTTTCTTATTTCATATAATCTATTTACAAGTCATGCAATTCAGAGATACAATTGCCTTCTGCCGATTTCAAAGACTGGAATGCAAATAAGCTGGTTATAGCGTGTGACTCAGTTCTTTGAGAATGTACTTGCAACTATTATTCAGAATTTCACATGCCTAGAACTTGGGATCTGTACAGTGGCTTTGACAATAACTAATCTTGAATCAAAATAAGAACACTAGCCAAATAATAGTGTAGGGTTTGTGTGAAGGGCTGGGGAGATTGTTAATCACCATCAAAGGGATATTTCTATTCATCCTGGTAGGTGGTAAGCAGTAAAAGTTTAAAGAATTCTCTCTTTTTTAGTTCACTATGCATTTAAACAATCACAACAATATTTTAGTAATTAAAGAACTTAGAACAACTTTATCACTTTGAATGTACATGAATCGGCATACATTAAAATGAAATTTCATTGCATACAGCTCTTAAAAGGTCTCCAACTTTAATATACACTATATAAACATGACAAAATAAATAAATACTAAATTATGCATATACCCACATATATTATATGACACAGAGAAACAGCACAGTCTAGTTCAGATGTATACATGTAAATGGCGAGAGAAATGAATCTTGCGACTTTGCCAGACGGATGGCACAGGGAACAAAGCAGTGGTTGGTTTCTACCGGTTCGCCCTGGTTCTGAAGAGCCAGTAGCAGCAATGGTGAGCTGAGAGGGAACTGGTTCACTCCGACTGTCAGCTGCGCCCTGCCGCCCATCCCTGCGTTATACTTACCTATATTCGGTTGTTTTTAGCCCAGCTGAAAGGCGCCGCAGAGTGGATTACCTCGCCTCAGCTGTTCCGAAATGCGATGCGCTTTTGCAAAGCGTGTGTGTGAAGCGAACCTGTGGTAACACCAGTTGAAACCCACCACTGGAACAAAGCTGTTACAGAATCTGGTAGTCCTGCTAGAAATACTTCAAAAACTCCTCCCAGAGGTTACTTGCATGCCAAATCAACTAAGACACATGGAGAGTTTTTTTCCTTCGTGCCATCACTCTGCTGAACACCTAATCCTCACAGTAACTATCTAATGCCTATGTATAGTTACACATGTAGAATTGTTGTAGTATTATCCTTCTTTACTACTCAGAATAATGATGTTGCTTTGCCTCTACACTGACAGATTCTGCACCAGAGACAAACTCCTTGCATATCTAAGCACACTTGGCCAAATAAAGTTTTCGATTGTAAAACACAATAGATACCAGCACCATAATTCCAGATTATTTCTTTATTTAGCGTATTGGCATTTAAATAGGTCATGCAACCACCGAGATACAAATTATTAATTTAAATAAAATGTCAATTATTCCAGTAGCTTTAAACTATGATACACTCCATGTTTTCATTTTTATTTTTAAATTGGGATATACCCATATCAGAAAAATGTAAGTCAGGTCAAAACTGAGACAACTTCTGGGATGTTTCTGCAACTTCCCAATGATCTCTCAAAAGTGTTAACCAAGCTGTTTAGCTTCCAAGATTTTGAGGAAGAATGTAAAAGCTGTTAAGAAAGGAATAATGCTATTCTATAGAGCCATGATGGCAAACCTATGGCATACATGCCACAGGTGTCACACGGAGCTATATCTGTGGGCATGCAAGCGTTGCCCTAGCTCAGCTCCGCCAGCCGTTTTTCAAGTCTTACGGGCCCATCGGAAGTCAGGAAACGAGCTGTTTCTGGCCTCTGGAGGGCCTCCGGGGGGTGGGGAAGGCCATTTTTGCCCTCCCCAGGCTCCAAGAAAGCCTCTGGAGCCTGGGGAAGGTGAAAAACAGGCATACCAAACCCACCAATAACCATTTTGCCATCACGTGCCAAAAGCGGGGGGAGTGCAGGAGAAGCGAACGCATGCGCAAGGGGGTTGGGGTGCAGGGGGCATTGAATTATGGGTGTGGGCACACACGTGCGTGACCCCCTGCACAACCTCCACTTTTGGCACTTGACGGCAAAAAGGTTACCCATCAGTGCTATAGAGGATAGGGAGAGCCAGTCTGGTGTAGTGTAAGGATTAAGGTATCAAGTTAGAAACCAGATGAGTCATAGTCCCCACCTTAGGAGCAAAGTCAACAGGATGACCTTGGGCCAGCCACAGCCCTCTCAGGACCAGGAAGGAAGCAATGAAAAACCAGTCTGAAAAATCTTGTCAAGAAAACTGCCTTGTGTGGGCAGTCACCACAAATCAACGCTGACATAAAGGCGTACATACCTAAAAATCAGAGGATATCTAACCACCCACAATTACTGAACACAATGCAACTTAGCTCTCCAAAAACAATGCAGTTCTTCGCCCCTCAATGAATAAAACCAAAACAGTTTGTGTGTCATGTAACGTGTCGTATATGTGGGTATATGCTTAATTTTGTATTTATTTAGTCATGAATATCTACTATCTATCTGTCTATATATTGGAGGTGGTGACCCTTTGAGAACTTTATGCAACAAAATTTAAAATTTAATGTATGCCAGTTAGTGTATATTCAAAGTGACAATACAGATATTCTAAGTCAAACTTCTGGCTATTAAGCCACCTTTCCCAATCTGTAGAAATTCTCAGTCATCCAGGTCATAGTTGTCCCAAAGGTGCTTTTCGAGGAGGCAACTGGGCTTTCTTGGTTGGTTGGTTTTTTTCTTTTTGAAGACGTTTCGCTTCTCATCCAAGCAGCTCCTTCAGCTCTTACAGATTCCCCATTATCCTGTCAGAGCTGAAAAGGCTTCTTGGATGAGAAGCCAAACGTCAACAAAACAAAACAAAACAAAACAAGAAAGTCCAGTTGCCTCCTGAAAACGCTCCTTTGGGACACCGTTCCTCAATGTATTAACTTCTAGGGGACCAATATTATCAGCAGCCAAGCCAAAACCAGACTGTACATGACAACCCCAGCAAGTAATTTAAAGCAGGGCGCAATTCAAGTTAATTCTGGATTTCAATGTCACGCGATTAAGAGATCTTCAGCTGGGTTTAAAAAAACGAAGCAGAACTCCGCGTACGGTGCCGCACAGGGCAAAAAGCTCCGCGTCCCGACAACCAAAGCCAAGCAAGCTCCTCCTCACGTGTCAAAAGAGGAAGTTTAAGCACCCAGGCGCGCCTCTTGAGAGCAAGCCACGCAACCAGCATCAGTGCAAGAAGAGAAGAATAGAATAGAATTTTTTATTGGCCAAGTGTGATTGGACACACAAGGAATTTGTCTTGGTGCATATGCTCTCAGTGTACATTGTTGGAAGAAATGTCCATCTAGGTTCAGTTCCAAGTGGGGAAAAAGACACCGGAAACATGGAGACTACTTGGAAAGATGGTTTAATGGTAGACAGGTTCACGTGGTTTGAGTTCCTGAACAGAAATGGGATGAGATACTGAATGTGCCTTGGTTTTATGCTTTCTCTGAGCTTTGAACTGCCTGCGGCACAGGAAGAGTATCCGGATTGGTTGTCAGACTCCCAGGAGATGGGGGGGGGGTGTTTAGCTAGCCTTGTTGGCTGATGTAATCTTCCCAGGTGCCATGTGGTGAGTTTCTGTTGCTAGATGGGTCCTATTGTGTTGCAGATGATGGTCCATTGACAAAGGTGGGGAGAAGGGGGGGGGGGCAGGGAGCTGCTTTGTCCTTAAAACATGTTTCTCCATTTCTCATCCAAGGAAATATAATATTCTGCCCTTTTTAATATTTCCTAGAATATTTCATTCTTCTAGGAAGGGGTGGGTGCTAACTTCCTACAACATGAAAGAAAAGATACCTTCATCAAGGTACAACACTTAATTGTAGTCATAGGCTACAAATAAGCAATCAGGAAACAATATCAGTATAAATCTCAAGGATACAAGCAACGAAGTTACAGCCATAAGTGGAAAGAGATGGGTGATGGCCCAGCCTTCCCAGACTGAGCACCGCCTTCCAGGGTCAGTCTGTAAATCCTCGAGCTGGCGCAATCCTCGATTGCTCGCTGGGCCTTCCTCTTCGGGGCCGAAGCGAGCTGAGCGCCTTCCGCATTCTCCGAAATAGTCAGAGCCCGTCGTCCACTCGCATCCCCGCACCTCGCTTGGCAACAGAGACGCCGCACCGTCCTACTCGCCTTCTCGAGGCTGCCTCTCGCGTCTGGCTACGCGGCGCCTTCCAAAACCTTGGAAATGCACGCAGCGCAACAGAAAAAAAAATATCAAGAAGGCGTCGCCGCTCCCCATCCCTGGACTTCAGCCAAGTCACAGCGGGCTTGGAAAGCCAAAACAGTGAAGAATTCACAGGAAGAATTCAGTTTGGTTGCCCAGTGACAAAATTTACAGAGTTAGATTACGATTTATCGCAATTCTATAGCCGCGCCCATCTCACACAATGCGATTCTGGGTAATCAAATATAAAAAAAACAGGGAAGAAAGCATCGACTATGTTAAATAGCTGAAATGCAGCGCCGCGTACAATTTTGCTCTCGCCAGATGTCTTTTGGAAGGGGAACCTCACAACTCCCCCCAACGTGGGAATTGTGGAAAATGACGTTTCCATCTGGAGGGCGCCAGGTTGCAAAAGGCCGCTTAGGCAGCGGGAAGGAAGTCCCAGTTGAACTTCGTGGGGCGGCTCGCAGAAGCCGTGCGAGAGGGCGCGCGTTAAAAAAGGCAGCGGGGGAAAGAGAGGCAATTACAAAGAGTTTTACAAACGATCTTTATCCGGTTACATGATAACTCATTCATGCTTGCTGGCTTGCTTGCCCGACAGGAAAAAAATGAACCCTCCACGTTTTTTGCAAGACCGGCGCTTCGATGCATTTCAATTCATTTCAATTCCAATCCGCTTCAAGTCGCGCGCATTTGGAGTCCCGAGTAAGTAGGACATGCATTTAACGTTTAAAAAAAATACTTCAAATTGCTAGAAAATCAACCCTCGGGATGCTTCACAGGAAAAAAAGTCTTCCGTGTATTAGAATAGAATAGAATAGAATAGAATTTTATTGGCCAAGTGTGATTGGACACACAAGGAATTTGTCTTGGTGCATATGCTCGCAGTGTACATAAAAGAAAAGATACGTTCATCAAGGTACGTTGGAAGTTTTTGGAAGGAAGTTGGAAGTATTACTTGGAAGTTTCGACCCCCTCCACTGCAAGAATCAGATGGGAGGTGCAGGTGACCCCCCTCGAATCTGCCCCCCCGCGCGCCCCAAAATTATGGGGATACGTCGGCAATGCTTCCGAGTCGATAGGCAGGAGCGTTTTTCAGCGGAGAGGCAACCTTCCATCCATGCATTCCCCACCTAATGCAGCAATTGCTCCGACAGAAGCCAATTAAGGCGGCGGCGTCCTGATGCAATTCAAGGCAACTCGGCGTATCCGCGTAGTAACCACGAGGCGACACGGAGCAGAAAGGGCAAAGCTACTTTAGAAAGATGGGACGGGGGAGGGGGGGCAGCGAGCTACGGTTCTTCTCCCCCCGGCAGAGCATCCCTCCCCTAGGACCAGGGGGGGAGGGCTTGGGAAACACCCCCCCTCCCATTTACTCCCATTACTCCCACTACCCTTCCACCACGCCGAGCGAGCAAGAGACTCGCGGCCTCGCCCAGGATGAATGGAAAGCGCGCGGCTTCTACGGTACCTGGCACTAAGCGCCTCTCTTGGCGAAGCGATGCGTAATTACGCGGCAGGCGCAGCCTCTCCCGTTGGGACCCTTCGGCTTTTTTCTTTCCCCCTCCCCTCCCGGCGGAGCGACGGCTGTTAGACTGATGAAGGTCCCTGACAAATCTTCCAGCTCTTTCCTCGACCGGCGAAAGGCGCAGCCCTTCACCCGCGGCTCTTCTGCCCTACGAGTAGAGCTCGGCGACCCGCCTCCTTTCGGCTCCCGGGCCCAATGGCGTTGGCTGCTGCGATCGAGCCTCTGTCCTTCCTTCCTTCCTTTCCCTTCCTTCTGACAGCCGCGCAGTGTAGGAGGCCTGCGCAAGCAAGTGATGCAACCGCCGGCGGTTCAGCCTCCGGGAGAGGCGCCGCCCGACCCCACCCTCGGCCGGAGCCAATGGCAGCCGCGCGCGAACTCCTGCGTTGGGCGGCTGTGGTGTTCCTTCTCCTCCTGCCTCTTCTTTGAGGCCGTCTCCGGCCTCTTGCTCTGGGCATTGAGGGAGGCGCGTTAAAAGGTCCTGCTTGCGAAGGGCGGGTTGGAAGAGAGCAGGCGGGCCGCTGCGCCTGCAAAGAGAGAGGCGCAACTGCCTGATGGTTTTCTTGGCTGTCGCCAAGTTCTCGGCGGAGAGCTGAAAGGAAGCCACCTATTCTTCGAAACACACGGAGTAGCAAGAAACCTCCCGTGGAAAGTACTCAGAAAAATGGGGATTCGAGAATACAGTAGTCCTCGAATTATGACCGCAATTTTTTATTTGTTTATGTTTTTCAATCATATATAGATGACAGGTAAAAGTGCAAACATAATTTGGATACATGAAAGGAGTAAGTAAAAAAGGAATATTAGGACAGGACAGTAGGCACACGAGTGCACTTATGCACGCCCCTTACAGGCCTCTTGAGGAATGGGGTGAGGTCAACAGTAGAGTTTAAGCTTAAAGTTTTGGGGGTTTGGGGGAGAAACCACAGAGTCAGGTACTGCATTCCAGGCATTGACCACTCTGTTACTGAAGTCATATTTTCTGCAATCAAGTTTGGAGCGGTTTACCTTGCGTTTGTATCTATCATTTGCTCGTGTATTGTTGTGGTTGAAGCTGAAGTAGTCATTGACAGGTAGGACGTTGTGGTAGAATTGGACCCAAAATGTCTGTTGTTAAGGGAAACGATTAACAGATTAACAGAGTTGGAAGGGACCTTGGAGGTCATCTGGTCCAAGCCCCCGCTGCCCAAGCAGGAGATTCTACAAACCTAAGACTGTCCATTGTCGACCTCACCCCATTCCCATTCCAGGGCCTCTGGTGGCTCAGCAGACTAAGTAACACAGCTGCTTGCAATTACTGCAAGTTCAAGTCCCACCAGGCCCAAGGTTGACTCAGCCTTCCATCCTTTATAAGGTAGGTAAAATGAGGACCCAGATTGTTGGGGGCAATAAAACTTGACTTTGTATATAATATACAAGGGATGAAGACTATTGCTTAACATTGTAAGCCGCCCTGAGTCTTCGGAGAAGGGCGGGATATAAATTCAAATTTAAAAAAAAAAGAGGTCTTTAAGGGGCTTGCATAAGCACACCAACGTGCCTACTGACCCTGTCCTAATGTTCCCTTTTATTCCTATCCAGTTCATGTATTCATAATCATGTTTTATACTTATATATATTACCAAATACATGCTTGACGAAATAAATAAAATAAAAATAATAAATAAATGGCAATCCAGTCTCTTCTTGAAAGCTTCCAGGGATGAAGCTTCCACAACTTCTGAAGGCAAGCTGTTCTCACTGTCAGAAAATTTCTCCTTATTTCCAGGTTGAATCTCTCCTTGTTCAGTCTCCATCCATTATTCCTTGTCTGTCCTTCAGCTGCTTTGGAAAATAGGCTGACCCCCCTCCTCTCTGGCAGCCCCTCAGATATTGGAAGACTGCTATCATGTCTCCCCTGGTCCTTCTCTTCACTAGACTAGCCATGCTCAGTTCCTGCAACTATTATTCTTATGTTTTAGCCTTCAGTCTCCTAATGATCTTGGTTGCTCTTTGCTGCACTCTTTCTAGAGTCTCAACATCTCAACATTTGTTCAGTGAACGTCGATGGAGATTCTCAGTCATCCAGGTCATGGTTGTCCAAAGGTGCTTTTTGAGGAGGCAACTAGACTTTCTGGTTTTTCTTTGAAGACGTTTCGCGTCTCATCCAAGAAGCTTCTTCAGCTGATGAGATGAGAAGTGAAACGAAACGTCTTTTAAAAAAAACAACAGAAAGTCCAGTTGCCTCTTGAAAAAGCACCTTTGGGACAACCATGACATCAATGACTGAGAATCTCCACTGACATCTGTTCAGCGAGTTTTGCCTCATTTTCTTGCCACAGTTGTTAAGTGAATCTGCGGTTGATAAGTGAATAACCCAGTTGTTAAGTGAAACTGGCTTCCCCACTGGCTTTGCTTGTCAGAAGGTCGCAAAAGGTGATCACGTGGCCTTGGGAGTGGAACACAGCAATGGTCAAAAATATAATAATAATAATAATAATATTTTAATTTATAGACCACCCTTCTCCCGAAGGACTCAGGGCGGTGAACAGCCAGTTAAAATACAGAAAAACAGACAATATTAAAACAACCCTTAAAAAACGCATTCAATTGGCCAAGACTAAAACACAATTATCCCCTATAAATTATTAAAAATTTAAAACCCCAATTAATCAGATTAAAATTTTTAAAAGATCAAGCCAGTCCAGCGAGACGGAACAAATAGGTTTTAAGTTCGCGGCGAAAGGTCCTAAGGTCAGACAATTGTCGAAGTCCAGGGGGAAGCTCGTTCCACAGGGTAGGAGCCCCCACAGAGAAGGCCCTCCCTCTGGGGGCCGCCAGTTGACATATGAAATATGAATCGATTGTGAAACATCTGAACTTTGATCACAAGATCATGAGGATGCTGTATAGGTAACTGAAAACATTTATAAGTCACATTTTTTTCAGAGCTGTTAACTTTTAACAGTCATTAAACAAACTTGTAAATTGAGGACTACCTGTAATGTCATTGCCTTCATGAGAAACTTAAATACAGTCAGGAAGCCATGGTACGGATATAACATGGTGAAATAAACTGGCTCCAGCTTGATTAAGACCACATGATATGGCCAGCATTCTTACTTTAAAAAACAACAACAACATTTGGAGCCTTTGGTCTGCTGATCTGATGAATGTGTTCATTTTGTTCTTTTAAAATACATTGACCTTTCTTGCAATAAAATTAATACATTTCCAACAAAGTGATAACTTATTGCTTAATACATTGTGGGCTTCATAACTGAATCATGTCTATATAAAGGCGGGTCCTGTATCTAAAACTTGCCTAATTCTGTCAAGTTTAATAGTGAGGAATCCCAACAGATGTTTATAAATGAAACGAGGCAAAATTATGTAAGCTTCACTTCCTGCTCCACTTCCTGTTACTAAAAGGCACTGTTTTAGGAACACATTTGCTCCTAAAGAGAACCAAAATAGATTCTGCCTCTTGACTATTGTAGATTGAGAATGTAAAGAATCAGAAGAGATGTAAAAGAGAGGATGTTTACTTGGTCCTTCAGGAAGCTTCTGGGGAAGTTAACTCAGATTCTGGAGCAAAATTAGCTCAAGAAAACAGAAAGGACTAAGTGACTAAATAGATCTTGCCATGGAGGGATACGATCTGGGCCATCCCTCGACAAAGTATTTTGGAATTGGTGCATATTTATTTGTTTTATAATTGATCTCGAATTAGAAGTGAGCACTCAAGGTGCCAAAATGCTAATAGCATTTTTTTTAAAAATTACATATAATAAGAAGTGCTGTAAAGATTTCCAGAAAGATACCCACAAATTTGAAGGCATGAATATCAACATGAAGGGAGAAAAGTCCTAACTTGCTAACTTATATATGCTAATATGCTATGTCAGTGAGGACTGTGTGAGTGAGGGAATGGAGTAAATGATAATGGGGCAGCCATAGAACACACACACACACCCAAAAAAGCAAATTCCATTCTGGAAATCATTAATTCTTTTCATCCCTTTCTCTGTCTAGTCTGCAGACTGCTAAGTTTCCATGGAAATGTCTTCTCCATAGCTTGGAGCGAAAACTCCAGAGTTCAAGGTGTTCTAATGATGCAATAAGTAAATATTTATTATATTTATGCAATAAGTAGACATATTTATTCATCTGTGCAGGACTGGACTAGATTTTAAATTTATAGGGGTTTTAAATTGGTTTTAATATTTATATTTATATTTTTAATAATTTGGCATTAGAATAAGTTTTTTAATGGTTATCTTAATTTGTACATAAATGTTTTATTTGCCTGTGAACCGCCCTGAGTCCTTCGGGAGATAGGGCGGTATACAAATATGAATAAATAAATAAATAAATAAAATTCTTGAAATAACCGCATTGTGTGCAAATTGAAGGCCACAATCAGAATATTAGTAAATTTATTTGCTGTACTTCTCTCGCTGTACCTTCCAAGATGATGTGTGATTACATGACAAGTAAATAATAACCTGTGTGTATTTACTGAATAAACCCTAATGGATTTTATTTTAAACCATGCTCCAGGTTAAAACCAAATATTTATTTATTTAAATTGCTTTATATTGCTGACACATCCCACAAATGTGACTCTGGGCAGCTAAGACAAATTTTAAACTACAATATTAAAATAAAATTAATTTTTACACACAATGAAAAGACAAAGTAACGGCCAAATAGATCATATATCAACAAAGTGTCTCAGTTACTAATAGAAAGTAGTCCTTGACTTACGACCACAACTGAGCCCAAAATTTCTCTTGCTAAATGAGACATTTGTTAAATGGGGTTTTGCCCCGTTTTATGACCTTTCTTGCCAAAGCCGTAAAGTGAATCACTGCCATTGTTAAATTAGTAACATAGATGTTAATTGACTCCCAATTTCCCTTTGACTTTACTTGTCAGAAGGTGATCACATGACCCGAGGACACTGCAACTATCATAAATAGGAGTTAGTTGCCAAACATCTGAATTTTGATCACATGACCATGGGGATTTGATCACATGCAATGGTCATAAGTGTGAAAAATGGTCACTTTTTCAGTGCTGATGTAACTTCAAATGGTCATTAAGTGAACTGTTGTAAGTCCCACCACTCTTCCCTTTATCCAACCCAAAAACTGAATTTACTAACCCAAAAACAATCCTATTTGAATTTTGGGAGAGGAATGAAGTCTAAAAGCAATAGATCAGTATTGATTCTTTTGATTATTTGACGGTTCTTAATTTGCCCATCTCCCTTATGGATTCCTTTGGAAAGTCAGATGGTTCTGACATTTTGTCTGGGAGAATAAAGACGGCTTTCTAAACAACAGGCCAGATTGCAAATAACATCTAAATTTTGGCATGTATTGCATCAGATGTTCTCGGATGTTAGCTCCATAACATAACATAACATAACATAACATAACATAACATAACATAACATAACATAACATAACATAACATAACATAACATAACATAACATAACATAACATAACATAACATAACATAACATAACAACAGAGTTGGAAGGGACCTTGGAGGCCTTCTAGTCCAACCCCCTGCCTAGGCAGGAACCCTACACCATCTCAGTCAGATGGTTATCCAACATTTTCTTAAAAATTTCCAGTGTTGGAGCATTCACAACTTCTGCAGGCAAGTCGTTCCACTTATTAATTGTTCTAACTGTCAGGAAATTTCTCCTTAGTTATAAGTTGCTTCTTTCTTTGATCAGTTTCCACCCATTGCTTCTTGTTCTACCCTCGGGTGCTTTGGAGAACAGCCCGACTCCCTCTTCTTTGTGGCAACCCCTGAGATATTGGAACACAGCTATCATGTCTCCCCTAGTCCTTCTTTTTATTAAACTAGACATACCCAGTTCCTGCAACCGTTCTTCATATGTTTTAGCCTCCAGTCCTCTAATCATCTTTGTTGCTCTTCTCTGCACTCTTTCCAGAGTCTCAACATCTTTTTTACATCGTGGAGACCAAAACTGGATGCAATATTCCAAGTGTGGCCTTACCAAGGCATTATAAAGTGGCACTAACACTTCACGTGATCTTGATTCTATCCTCTGTTTATGCAGCCCAGAACTGTGTTGGCTTTTTTTAGCAGCTGCTGCACACTGCTGGCTCATATCTAAATGGTTATCCACTAGGACTCCAAGATCCCTCTCACAGGTACTACTATTGAGCAAGGTACCAAATATACGGTACTGGTGCATTTTGGTTTGCCTAAATGTAGAACCTTACTTTTTCACTGTTGAATTTCATTTTGTTAGATAGCCCAATGTTCAAGTCTGTCAAGATCTTTCTGTAACTTGAGCCTATCTTCTGGAGTGTTGGCTATTCCTGCCAGCTTGGTGTCATCTGCAAATTTGATGAGTTCCCCATCTTCTCCCTCGTCCAAGTCATTGATGAAGATGTTGAAGAGTACTGGGCCTAAAACAGAGCCTTGGGGTACTCCACTGCATACTTCCCTCCATGTGGATGTAGTTCCGTTGAGGACTACACGTTGAGTGCGGTTGGTCAGCCAGTTACGAATCCATCTGGTGGTGGTGCTGTCTAACCCACATTTTTCTACTTTATCTAGTAGTAGGTTATGGTCTACTTTATCAAATGCTTTACTGAAGTCCAAGTAAATTATATCGACAGCATTCCTCTGGTCTACTAATTTTGTCATTTTGTCAAAGAATGCGATAAGATTAGTCTGGCATGATCTGTTTTTGACAAACCCATGTTGGCTTTTGGTTATTACTTTATTTGCTTCTAGGTGTTTGGTGATTCGTTGCTTGATTATCTTTTCTAGAATCTTCCCCGGTATTGAAGTCAGGCTGATAGGTCTGTAGTTTCCTGGGTCTGTTTTTTTTCCTTTTTTGAAGATGGGAACTACATCAGCTCTTTTCCAGTCCTCTGGCAGCTCCCCTGTGCTCCAGGATCTTGTTACCGTACTCCAGATGAGGAGTATGGTATGAGTTACCATACCATACTCATATGTTACCATACTCCAGATGAGGGAATATATATATATATTTCCTTATTAGCTTCATGCTTCGCTACGAAACTATGTGATTGGGCCAGGGGTGGTATTCACTTTACCTTCGTTACCAGTTTGCAAATGGGAGCGTGCTGGATCGGGCATGATAAATTGACACTTTAAAGCCTGAAACAATGTAGAATGTGTAACTCCTTAGCATCGGAGCATGTTAATATAACACAACTGGCAGTTGGAACAGAGGGGGAGGGAGTAGAATGTCCCAGTCCGCAGGCCGGATGAGTCATGCACTGGCCATTCCCACACCCAGTTTAGTGAAGGGGTAGCATCAGAGCATGTTAATATAAGGCAACTGGCAGTTGGAACAGAGTTCTTTTCAGATGGGGATGGTGAGTAGAATGTCTAGCTCCTTAGCATCAGAACGTGTTAATATAAGGCAGCAGGCAGTTGGGACAGAGTTCTTTTCAGGTGGGAAGAGGAAGTAGAACATTTAACTCCTTAGCATTGGCGCATATGAATATAGTATTGTATATGAAGTACTTATGATCTGATGGAAATCCTTTCTTAGCAAGCACCTAGAAGCCAAGAGGAACGTATGTGCCAAATTTCAAGTTTCTAAGCTTTACCGTTCTGGAAATTTTGTGATGAGTGCAACAAAACAACCAATTTCAGAGCATCAAGGACACCTCGTTTCAATCCAGAGCTATAAATATTCCTAGGGGTGGGATTCAAAAATTTTAGCAACCAGTTCCCTGCCTGGATGCTAGATGGACGTGGCTATGGTGGGCGTGGTCTACTCGGCCTCCTGCACAACAGGGGAGGGGGGTGTTTTCGCCATCCACAGGTTCCAGAGTCTTTCCTTGAACCTCTGGAGTCCCTCAGGAGGCCAGAAAAAAGCCCGTTTCCAGACATCCAGGCCCATTTTTCGCCCTCCCAGAGCTTCCACGCAGGCCCTGCACTTACCTGCCATCCAAAACAGGCCGCATGGAGATTCCTGGGAGGGGAGGGGAGGAGTGTGCAGGGCCAGGCAGTCCTTGCAACTACCGGTTTGGCGAACCAGATGTAAAATTAGCATCCGGTTCACCCGAACCGGTTCAAACCAGCTGAATCCCACCCCTGAATATTCTATGGATACACAGAAACTAATATTACTAACAGGAGGTCAGGTAGGAGAAAGGCAGGGGATCGTGTAAAGATATTTCTGTTCCTCTATCTTTCACTATTTGTCCTGAGGGTCAAAAGAGTCAGAGATGAAAAGGGATATGAGGTCACATCCAACAATTCCCACTGGCAAAAGTTCTTTGCTTGGCAGCTGCCAGCTGTTCATTTGGAAAGCAGCCTCTTTAGGGCCGGGAAAAGCATAATTGGCTTCAAGCTTCAAAACACATGCAGTCAACCTCAGAAATCAGCTACTGATCTGACATCAGCTTGTGTTCTTGAAGCCAAAAGTTTAAAGGTTCAGGATTGCACGTGCTGATGAAAACAAATCCAGCCAACGTGGATTTGAAAGTGACCACCTTTATTGCGCCTCCAG
Source organism: Ahaetulla prasina (assembly GCF_028640845.1). Lineage (NCBI taxonomy): Eukaryota > Metazoa > Chordata > Lepidosauria > Squamata > Colubridae > Ahaetulla > Ahaetulla prasina. The sequence continues at coordinate 17,416,793 of NC_080546.1, forward strand.
GAAAGATATCTTCTTAATTTTGGGCAGAGGACCTTAACTCCTGTCTGGGAATGCTTTGAACTGAGATAGAATTGCACAGGAAATAAATTCCTTGTGAAATCCTGCGTGGACATTAGAAGGAAACCTTTTTCAGTAGAAAAGGTGTAACGCTGCATGCTAAAGAAATATGCGAAGGCACATCTCTGTGCCAAAACTGATCTGTTGCTTTGCTGCAACATCTGCCAGGGCTGGATAAATATACACTTTTGCAATTGTAGGCATATAATATATTACTGGCCTAGTATCAATAAAGTACAGGTGGCCCTTAGTTTATGACTACAACTGAGTCCAAAATTTCTGTTGCTAACCAAGACAGGTGTTAAGTGAGTTTTGCCCCATTTTACGGCACAATTCTCAAGTGAATCATTGCAGTTGTTAAGTTAGTAATACCAGTTGCTAAGTAAATCTGGCTTCCGCATTGACTTTGCTTGTCAGGTCGCAAAAGGGGATCACATGATCCCAGTACACTGCAAGCATCATAAATGCGAATTAGTTGTCAAGCATCCGAATTGCGATAATATGACCATGGGGATGCTGTAATGGTTGGAAATGTCAAAAACGGTCATAAATCGCTTTTTTTCAGTGCTGTTGTAACTTTGAACAGTCATTAACCTAACTGTTGTAAGCCGAGGATTACAAAGTAAAAAAAAATGGATCCATAGCAGAAACAAATGGTTAGGCGAGGCCATGGGTGAAAAAAAAGTTGAGAAATATTTGACTAGACCAGGGTTCTGCAAACTTGGCTCTTTTAAGACTTTGTGGATTTCAACTCCCAGAGTTCTTCAGCCAGCAAAGCTGGCTGAGGATTTCTGGGAGTTGAAGTTCACAAGTCTTAAAAGAGCCAAGTTTGCAGAACCCTGGAATAGACCATCTGGCCCAAAAACTTTAAAACCTTCGTCTGAATTTTGCCATGGGAAACATACACAAGGAGCCACAGTTACACCTAAGAATTAATTTGAGAGTAATCCTGACATGTATTTTCATTAAGGCACATTCAAGAACCACTAACTTCACCACAAACCCTCAGAGATATTTTTATACTTCCCATTTATGTCTTCATTACTATCTTTGCAAGGTTCGGTTTTTCTACCAGGAGTAGAAGACACTCCTTTCAGTTGTACCAATGAGAGAACACCAAGATAGCCCTCCTTCCTTACCATTACTTCATTTGGTTGTGGGTTTTTTTGTTGTTGTTCCTTTTTTTTTGTGCTAAATTCTTGCTATTGCCACAGTGTTTACATTTGGGGGGAGAAAGGTCAGTCTGAGAGATTGCAGCAAATCTCATCTGCTTATTTTAAAAAGCATAATGAAATGGAAGTGCTTTGACTTCAAAAAGAGGGAGACATCAGATTGGATGAACTAAAACAGGGGTCCCCAACCCCTGGTCTATGGCCCAGTACCAGTCCGTGGCCTGTTAGGAACTGTACAAGTGGCAGGCGAGCTCATTTGTGCATGTTTGGGAGCTTTGTTGCGTGTGAAACCATTCCTCCCCCTCACCCTTACCCCACCCCAGGCTGTGGGAAAAGAATTTCTTCAGAAACTGGTTGAAGTCCCTGCATCTTAAGTTGCCAAGGTTGAGAAACACTGATTTAAACTAAAGAAACTTTCTCTAACCAGCAATGCTAACTTTCTTTCATAACTATTCCACCCTTTAGCCAACATGGAAGGAAGGAAGAAGGCTAAGCTACTGATTTTAAGACAAGGTTAGGAGGTTTGAAGGGTGCCAAAAGCATCATAATCTCCTGGAAAGCAAGACATATGGACAGGTTTCCAAAACGAGAATAGAATAGAGTAGAGTACAGTAGAGCAGAATAGAATTAGAGTAGAGTAGAGTAGAGTAGAGTAGAATAGAATAGAATAGAATAGAATAGAATAGAATAGAATAGAATAGAATTCTTTATTGGCCAAGTGTGATTGGACACACAATAAATTTGTCTCTTATATCACATGGAAATAAATTGCCTATTGTAGCTGTAGGAGAAATCAGTTAAATAAATTGCATCTGTTTTGTATCGTTAATTGGTTTAAATTATTGTGGCTACACCCTGTTACACCCTAAACTTTACCTTGCTTTCCAAATAAAGTTATGCTTTCACATGTCCTCAAGGGCAGTATTGCAAGATGGTTTTGTTACAAATTTAAGTGGTTCCAGGTGCCTTTGAATGTTTCTGCTTATGTGAAATGTTCGTGTTTGCTTGCCACAACTGACAGGAAAGCAATTGATGGTAATCTACAAAGAACATACATTTTTGTAATAATCAGATGTATTTCTGGTAATTTTCCTCATCTTTCTCCATCCACAGAAATCTAAATCAAGATAATTCGAGTAGTTATTTTGCTTGGATAATATGAGGTCATTGCTCTTTATGTACCATAATCCCAGTTAGCACAATATATAACAAGTACTACCAACACACACACACACACACACACACACACACACGGCCATACAGGTAGTCCTTGACTTAAACAGTTTGTTTAGTAACCGTTCAAATTTACAATGGACTAAAAAAAGTGACCATGACCATTCTTCACACTTATGACCATCGGAGCATCCCCATTTGTCAGATGATCAAAATTCAAATGCTTGCCAACTGTCTCATATTTATGATGCTTGTCCCAGGGTCATGTGATCCTCTTTTGAAACTTTCTGACAAGCAAAGTCAATGGGGAAACCAGATTCAGTTAGCAATCATGTTGCCTACATAACAACGGCATAGATTCATTTAATAACTATGGCAAGAAAGGTCGCAAAATGGAGCAAAGTCAGTTAACAATTGTCTTGCTTAGCAACAGAAATGTTGGGCTCAATTCTCCAACATCAAAGTTTCAAAGTATCAATACTCTTCCTACCCTACTTCTTTGAAGTCCAGCTTTTGCTTCAATGGACTGTCATAGGGAACATCTTAGCTTTCATTCGCCCTGATGTCACATTTGGTGATCTGCACAAAAGCGTCTGCGTTCCCAGTAGTAAAGGTAAGTAAAACCCACCCCTGCCCCATTCTCTCCCTACTCCTGGGGGAAGGATATTGCAAAATCTCCATTCCCTCCCCACTCTGGGGCCAGCCAGAGGTGGTATTGCCAGCTGTCCGAACTATTCAAATTTCCGCTACCGGTTCTCCAGAACCTGTCAGAACCTGCTGAATTTCACCCCTGGATTGAATTTAACAGATTGGATCAAACTCCAACAATAGATTAAGCCAAAGTGCATTTTGGATTTAAGTTTACTCCTGTGAATTAAAACTATACAAAAGCATCACATAATACTGTATATTTAATGTAAAAATATATTTGTTTAATAAATAAAATTCAAAAAGCTATTTGCCTTATTACTATTATAAGTTTACAGAGGAGCTCCAAAATATATTTCTTTTTGTCTTTTGTACTAAAGCTTACATTACAAAACAGTAAGTAAGCATTTCCTTTACCTCCTTTCTGGGCCAAAGGCTTCCCCAGAGAAACCCAATTTAAACTTCTGCTCGCTGAATCTGAATCTGTCTGTATCTCGCTACATCCTCTCTTGAATCATCATTCAAAGTAAACATGACTTTGTGCTAATCAGAGGGAGCTTAATTCTGTGTCAATATTTTCAATGTACGCTGCCCTCTATGGAAGCAATCTGATACTTCACTTTATAAAATAAAGTTTTTATTCAACCATTTGTTGTAGCCATCCCTCTCCCTTGCATTGCAAAGAATAAAACAACCCACATACATCAGAAAAAAAACAAAATACAAAACCAATATAAGCAAATATCCTAAATTAGGTAGTAGGGCTTAAGCATGTGGGAATAACACTGATTTTATTTGCTTGAGGAAGACAAAGAGAATTGGGTCCATTCATAATTCTGTGGGGGAACCTCTCATCTGATCCACATCCCACATATTTTTCTTGCGTTCCGGACAAGCATCATCCTTACTAGGTGTACTAGACAGGAAGCACCACCAGCAAGCTAATTCTACTTTATTGTAAGTAGAATTTAACAGAATATAACAGAATAACAGAGTCGGAGGGACCTTGGAGGTCTTCTAGTCCAACCCACTTGCACAAGCAGGAGACCCTATACTAGTGATGGAGAACCTTTGACATCATTGCGTGCCGGAAGTGGCACATGAAACCATCCCACGAGGTATGCACGGCCCCGCTAGCCTTTGTGCACGCAGGAGTGCCAATACCCAGAAGAGCGGCAGTCCATCGCGCATGCATGTGCCGGCACCCAAACACCCGATACCAGCATGGACGTTCACCCAACAGCCGGCCATTGCGCATGCGCACATCAACCTGGAAGTTCAGGTGCTGGCCTGTGCATGCGCAACGGAACTCTGCTTTTCCGGGTTTTGCCACTCCCATGTGTGCGACGGCTAGCTGACTGGTGCACATGTGATCACAGGAACCAATGAGGCTGCGCATTCTTTGTGTGATGGTTTCGCGTGCCATAGGTTCACCAGGGCTGCCCATTCTGGACAAATGGCTGCCTAATTTCTTCTTAACAGCCTCCATGTTGGAGCACCCACAACTTCTGGAGGCAAGTCATTCCACTGATTAATTATTCTAACTGTCAGGAAATTTCTCCTTAGTTCTAGGTTGGATTTTTCTACGATTGGTTTCCATCCATTGCTTCTTGTCTTGCCTTCGGGTGCTTTGGAGAATAGGTTGACTCCCTCTTCTTTGTGGCAGCCCCTCAGAACACTACTATCATGTCACCCCAAGTCTAGTGAAGACTAGACATGTCCAATTCCTGCAACCATTCTTCATATGTTAGAAGATGCTCATTTTATTCTACAGTAATGGAATCATTCAAGTCTGAAATAGAATTTTCCCACCATCGCCTTTACAGCCTGACAAATTAGGGAGGGTCTCTTCTGAACCTCTTGCCCCATCCTCTGCTGCCTCTTATCTGAGGGTCCCCTAGGCCTGGGGTCTCCAACCTCGGCCATGTTAAGACTTGTGGACTTCAGCTCCCAGAATTCCTCAGCCAGCTTTGCTTTGATGAGGAATTCTGGGAGTTGAAGTCCACAAGTCTTAAAGTTGCCAAGGTTGGAGACCCATGCCCTAGGCAGCATCTCTGGGCCCAGTTTCTCAAGCTCATTCCCACATACGGATTATAACCAAACGGTGAGATCCAGTTCCAACGTAGCAGTGGAAGTTCAACAAGGAGAGCTTGCCTTACCAAGTGCCACCAGAAGAAGGCAGTGTAACATCTGTTTGAGCACCATTCTTAGAAAGCCAAGCGGGGAAAAAAAACCTACTACCGACAGTTGCCAAGAGTGAGTGAGCAACTTCCCTATTGTCCCAGGACGCAACTGAACTTTCTTGTTTTTTCTATGAAGACTTTTCGCTTCTCATCCAAAAAGCTTCTTCAGCTCTGACTGGATGGTGGGGAATGGAAGGATTTATATTCCTTGCAGACAGCTGGTCATTTACCTTCTTTTAGAGAGTTGTTGAGGCCACTTGGAGGTTTATCTGTGTCCTCAGGGTCACATTCAATTACTTGAATCCCATCACTGCCTGTGTCCCTTCACTGCTGAAGACAGGCGCAGGCTGTTGGGGATGAGTCGGTGAGTCTGGGGAGAAGTAGACTACAGCAGTGATGGTTAACCTTTTTGGTGCCAAGTGCCCAAACGTGCGCATGCACAAATGCACGCATATGTGCCCAAACTCCAAAATGCAATGCGAGCGCTCCCCCCCCTGCATTTACCCCATCCCCCCCACACCCCGTTTTAGCGTCCAGGTTGGTGCAGGAGGCTTTTCAGGCCCAAAATGGGGCATAGGGGCACAGGAAAAGGCCCCCCTGCACCCCATTTTGGGCCTGGAAAGCCTCCTACACCAACCTGCACCTCCCTGCGCATGCTCCCCACAACCCATGCATGTCCATGCGTGCCCCTGCTTGCTCCCCACCGCCCGTGCATGTGTCGAAGACCAGCTGGCCAGCAGGAGGCGCATACGCAGTGGAGCTGGGCTGGAGCGACGGCTGGCGTGCCCACAGAGAGGGCTGTGTGTGCCACCTGTGGCATATGTGCCATAGGTTCGCCATCATGGGACTACAGGAACCATTTGCGCTTCAGTTTGAGATGCAGACAACACAGACTCATCCTGAATAGAAATCCTTCCATTTCCTACAATCCAGTCAGAGCTGAAGAAGTTTCTTGGATGAGAAGCAAAACATCTTCAAGGAAAAAACAAGAAACAGCTGCCTCCTGGAAAAAAGGACCTTGCAAAAATGTATGGTTTTTATAAAGAGTTAACAGAATTAAATCAGATATTCATTCATCAGGGATAGATGGAAAAACTAATAAAGAAAATATATAACTATCTACTAAGTATTAAAATGGAAGATGAAAGGAGACGATAGTAACAGCTAAAAATTTCGATTATACAATAGAGTTAGATAAATGGCAGAAATTGTGGAATAGGAATTATAAATTAACGATGTCAATTGCATATAACGAAAAACATTATAAAATGTTTCGTAGATGGCATTTTTCACCCTCAAGATTGGCAAAAATGTTTAATGACATGTCCGCTAAATATTGGAAATGTCATCAGATACCTGGTTCGCATTATCATACGTGATGGACATGCCCAAAAGCAAAAAATGTTAGACAAAAATACATACATGGTTGGAAAAAATGATAAAGCAACATATAGATTTAAAACCAGAAATATTTTTGTTGGGCATTTTACTGGATAAGTGTAACAAGGGGAATACATATTTGATTTTATGTGTATGAACTGCAGCCAGAATTACATTTGCAGAACAATGGAAAAGTGAAGAGATCCCTAAAGATGAAAATGTAATTTAAAAAATACTAGAATGTGCAGAAATGGATGGACTAACACTTACAATTAAGGAAAAGAAAGAAACGGAATACTTTTTGGCACGGGATTTATTTTATCAACGGTTAGCTAATAAAAACAGAAGTTAGAAACATGGAAATATAAGAAAAGGACTAATGATACAAGGGAGGTTTGTTAAAATGGATAAGCAAATATTATTATCATTACTAATGTAGAATTAATACCAATGTAATTGGTTACATTGTTGTAAACACTTTTATTATTTCCTAAAACTATTTGTACCCAGACAACACACTGTTTAACTGAAAATGGAATTTTTATATGTTATAAAATAAAAAACCTTTATGGGGGAAAAAAAAGCACCTTTGGGACAACGGGATGGTGGAGAATCTCCATAGACTTTTAACTTTAAGATACCTGCACCAGCAAGCAACTTTTCGGAAGCAGCTATCCAAATTTCTCTTAAGAGAGCCAGGCCTGGTCAGAGGAATTTCTTTCTGTTGTTTCTGAATTTCTTTTTGTTTCTTTGCAAACCCCTCTTCTTCTTCTTTTTTTTATTTTTATTTTGTCACAACAGTATAAGTAAACATCGACATAAAACAACAACACATCATAAAAGAAAAACATATATATAAGTAAAAGTATGCAATAACTATATTAATTTGATATAATGAAAGGGAACAATAGGACAGGAACAATAGGCACTTTTGTGCTCTTATGCACGCCCCTTATTGTCCTCTTAGGAATGGGGTGAGGTCAATAGTGGAGTTTTTGGTTGAAGTTTTTGGGATTATGAGTAGAAACTATAGAGTCAGGTAGTGAGTTCCAAGCGTTAACAACTCTGTTACAGAAGTCATATTTTCTGCAATCAAGTTTGAAGTGGTTGACATTAAGTTTGAATCTATTGTTTGCTCTTGTATTATTGCGACTGAAGCTGAAGTAGTCTTTTACAGGAAGGATATTGCAATAGATGATTCTGTGTGTTAAACACAGGTCTTGTCGGAGTCGGTGGAGTTCTAAATTTTCTAATCCCAGGATTTCAAGTCTGGTGGTATAAGGTATTTTGTTGTTTTCAGAGGAGCGGATAACTCTTCTTATAAAATATTTCTGGATCCGTTCGATTGTATTAATGTCAGAGATGTGATATGGGTTCCAGATAGGTGAGCTGTATTCAAAAATAGGTCTGGCAAATATTTTGTATGCTCTGGTTAGTAGTGTAGAGTTTTTGGAAAAGAAGCTGCGTAAAATTAACTCTTACAGCCTTTTTTGCTATGTAGTTGCAGTGGGCTTTGGCACTTAGGTCATTTGATATGAAAACTACAAGGTCTTTAACAGGGTGGGGGTCATCTGTAAGGTAATGTCCATCGAGCTTGTGCTTATTGTACTTATTGTACTTATTGTACTTCTTCTTCTTCTTCTTATTATTATTATTATTATATAATTATATTATTATATTGTTATATTATTAATATTATTAATTATTGTTATTATTGTTATTATTATTGTACTTATTATTGAGAATGAATAGAATCAACAGTAGAAACCTTCAAATTTCTAGGTTCTATCATATCGCAAGATCTAAAATGGACAGCTAACATCAAAAACATCATTAAAAAAGGACAGCAAAGAATGTTCTTTCTGCGCCAACTCAGTAAGCTCAAACTGCCCAAGGAGCTGCTGATTCAGTTCTACAGAGGAATTATTGAGTCTGTCATTTGCACCTCTATAACTGTCTGGTTCGGTTCTGCAACCCAACAAGAAAAACACAGACTTCAGAGGATAATTAGAACTGCAGAAAAAATAATTGCTACCAACCTGCCTTCCATTGAGGACCTGTATACTGCACGAATCAAGAAGAGGGCCGTGAAAATATTTACAGACCCCTCGCATCCTGGACATAAACTGTTTCAACTCCTACCCTCAAAACGACGCTATAGAGCACTGCACACCAGAACAACTAGACACAAGAACAGTTTTTTCCCGAAGGCCATCACTCTGCTAAACAAATAATTCCATCAACACTGTCAGACTATTTACTGAATCTGCACTACTATTAATCTTCTCATAGTTCCCATCACCAATCTCTTTCCACTTATGACTGTATGACTATAACTTGTTGCTGGCAATCCTTATGATTTATATTGATATATTGACCATCAATTGTGTTGTAAATGTTGTACCTTGATGAAGGTATCTTTTCTTTTATGTACACTGAGAGCATATGCACCAAGACAAATTCCTTGTGTGTCCAATCACACTTGGCCAATAAAAATTCTATTCTATTCTATTATTGTACTATTCTACTCCCTCCTCCTCCTCCTCCTCCTCCTCTTCCCCTCTTCCTTCTTTCTTTTCTCTGCAATGCATCCACCAGGATTGGGAAGGGCCTAGAAAAACTGGGCGGGGCTGGTCAAGGAAGGCAGCAAGGTTTTTTGAGGTGTTTTTTTTTTTACACCCATCTATAAAAGCTGAGCCGCCTCAAGGTGATAGATACCCAGTGGAGTTGGAAGGCTACGCGCTGGGAGGAATTTCGGGGTGAAAGAGCCGGAGACCAAGGATCGCCATGCTCTTCGGTTGGGGGGACGGCTCCTACGGGCAGCTGGGCTCGGGCGAGGAAGGGGCTTCCCAGCCGGTTCCTCTCCGTCGCGATGCGCCAGCGGTTGGTGGGCAAGAAGTGGTCCTAGTGGCCTGCGGGGAGCGGCACACGCTGCTCCTCTTCGCCGACGGGAGCCTGGCTTCTTGCGGAGACAACGGCCAGGGACAGCTGGGGAGGAAGCTCCCCGCGGGACTGCAGCGATGCTACCTGCCAGGTAAGAAAAGCGCAGGGGATGTTTGGATCCAGCCGGTTCTTTCCAGATGAGCATCTTTTCACGCACCTAGCCTGGTTTTCACCGTGTTGGCCTTTAAGTCCAGGGGCGGCTTTAAGTCCAGATGTGGTTTGTTAAAGGTTGAACCCCACCGCCAACTCAAGGCCAAACCAGCTCGGTTGGCCAACAGCCACCCGATCCTCCGATCGCCGCCACCGCCGCCGCCGTTTAAGTTTCGATTCCTAGACGAGCGCCGCTGAAAACGAATCTCCCGCGATCGCTTTCAGTTTCGCTTTCCCCGTGTGTGATGCGGTGGGTGGGGCTCCCGTCCAGGTTGGATTCCAACGGGCGGGGTGTCTATCAACCAGCACCCCCTCCGAAAGGGGCACTTCTGCGGCTACTGTGTCCTGAGAAATAGCCGGTTTACCTGGATGAATGTGAATGTTATTTTTTTTTTCTGAGAAAAAAAAAATTCAAAACAAACCACATACAATATACTTTTTGAACAAAATATCAGTCAGGTACATAGTCAAATACATTTTAATTTTCCACCACCCTCTTTTCTACTTTATCAAATACATTTCCCTTTCCGCTTTTTAATTTCACTATTTGCAAATCTCTAGTATAAAAATTCAATCTAACCCTCTAGCCTGAATTTAATTCTTTATCAAGTCTAGTCCCCCCCTCTTTTTTTCTTTTTTGCCCCCATTTTTATCTCAATCATCTATATTAAAACCCTGTATTTCCATTTACAAATTTCTTCTTTTCCATCCTTATGTCATCATCATACATTTCCATCATCTGTTACATTTCCAAAAACATCTTTTAAAAATTATTATTCTTAAATTTTATCAAAAGAAAAACAAAACAAAGAAAAAAGACAAAATAACACCAGCTAATATTCATTATTTCTAAAAATCTCTTCTATATTTAATTCTCATCTTTTTAATATTTCCCAAAGACCTCTTGTATATTTAATTCTTGTCTCTTTAATATTTCAGTCTTAATCTATAGTAGTTCCCTTCTTGTTTTTCTTTAAAATTCCTTGCTTTAAAACATTTTATATTACAGTAAATTCTACCCATTTCCATAGCTTCAATATCAAACATTTCATTATCAGTAAAGATTTTAAAATTATTCTTCTTAGTCTTATAGAAAAAAACAAAGGTAAAAAGGAGCAAACATTTCTCATATTTCAAAAGGTTTCATGCTTATATTTAAGTATTCTCATCTCTTAGAAGTTTTATTCTTAAACTATTAAGCTCAATTTATTATTCATTTAAAAATCAAAGCTTTCCTTAATTAATCTTACAATTCTCCTTTTCTCCTCTTCCCCCCTCCTTTGTATCCCTCTAATAATCTCTGTATAATTCTTTAAGTTTATATTTTTAATATCATAAATTCTTTATTCACTGTCACTGCTAAAAACAGCTCTAGATTTTTCTAAGTTATTATTTTCCATCCAGTCTTATAGTTGTTTCTTGAATTCCTTCCTTAAAAGTTCTTTATGTGTTTCTCTTGTTTAGTTATTCTCCATTTCATTCTTTGAAGTTGTAACTCTTGTTCTTTGTGAAGGTCAAATAGCTTGTTATTAAAAACCTCCCTTAAAGTTCTCACCATGTTTATCACAATCATAAAAGATTCTCAGTAATGACCAAGTGCTTGTAGTTTCTTTTCCACCTTTAGATGTCGCTTCATAATCCACAAGTCCCACCAGGCCCAAGGTTGACTCAGCCTTCCATCCTTTATAAGGTAGGTAAAATGAGGACCCAGATTGTTGGGGGCAATAAGTTGACTTTGTATATAAATATACAAATAGAATGAAGACTATTGCTAACATAGTGTAAGCCGCCCTGAGTCTTCGGAGAAGGGCGGGATATAAATGCAAATAAAAAAAAAAAAGTCCAATCCACAATTAAAAGAAGTATCCATATTGTTTCTTTTTCTTAAAGCCGCACCAAACTTCGTTTCAGCTTATTTTTTTTTCTTTTTCCAAGTCCATTTAAAATTTATAACTTCAATTTAGTAATTTGCTTAGTTCAAATCCTTAGAGGGTAGAGGAAGTCGGAGATGTTCCACCAAAGTCCAATTTAAAATCCTCCGGCTGTTTTTTCTTCTTCTTTCCTTTATAATCTTTAATCACTTATTTAAAAAAAAAACTTCCAAATTGTCCAAGTTCCAATTTTAATTAAAAAATTCTCTTTGTCTCTTTTTATTTGAAGGCTCTAGACTTCAATTTCACAAACCCTATTTTTGTCAGATCTCTGGGTACTGTTTCCATTTCTTTTATTCAATTGTATTAACAGTCCTTGTCAATTTAGCCACTCTTCCAAAATTTTAAAAAATTGTTGCAAATGTCAATTTAAAAATGCTTTCACCGTGAGTTGATGTTCTCTCACCCGGCTTCAATATTTTGCACAATTCATCGCTTCAACCTCCTGCACGATCTTTGTGGCCGTCCCAACTTTGGCAGCTTGTAATAGTTGCTGTCCACATCGCTGGGTCGAAGGCAAAAGGCCAGAGCTGCAGGGAATTTGCAACTTCTTTCTTCGCTGTCCCTGCAGGACATCTATGGTCCGGTCAGGACCTCCATAGCAATGGGAGTTTCGGTGCTCACCCCGGAGCTCTGGAGATTCGCGTCCGTCTCGTCGTGACGCTGGCCACGCCTCCGAATGTGAATGTTATTGAGCACCGATCTTGTAAAGAAAATTCCTCGTTGCAAGAAATGAAACTATGGGTCACAAATTGAAGTGTTCCCTGTTCCCGTTCCCTACCCTTAAATCCCCCGTTTAAATTCTCTTGTAATTTCATTTCTATAAATGGCTGGTATGGATAATACAGCTAGTAGCGGGGTGTTTTTGTTAGGGATTTTTTTGATTTCTCTCTTTTGCTCTTTTTATCTCTATGAAAAGAAAAAACAGGGAAAAGTGAACAATATTATTCCTGCATCTCTCTGGCCCCTTTTCTTAAACTACCTGTAAAAAAGTCTTTCATAGGAGCAGCCTTTTGTCCCACTTAATATAATAATATAACAACAGAGTTGGAAGGGACCTTGGAGGCCTTCTAGTCCAACCCCCTGCCCAGGCAGGAAACCCTACACCATCTCAGTCAGATGGTTATCCAACATTTTCTTAAAAATTTCCAGTGTTGGAGCATTCACAATTTCTGCAGGCAAGTTGTTCCACTTATTAATTGTCTAACTGTCAGGAAATTTCTCCTTAGTTCTAAGTTGCTTCTTGTTCTACCCTCAGGTGCTTTGGAGAACAGCCCAACTCCCTCTTCTTTGTGGCAACCCCTGAGAAATTGGAACACTGCTATCATGTCTCCCCTAGTCCTTCTTTTTATTAAACTAGACATACCCAGTTCTTGCAACCGTTCTTCATATGTTTTAGCCTCCAGTCCCCTAATCATCTTTGTTGCTCTTCTCTGCACTCTTTCTAGAGTCTCAACATCTTTTTTACATCGTGGCGACCAAAACTGGATGCAATATTCCAAGTGTGGCCTTACCAAGGCATTATAAAGTGGTATTAACACTTCACGTGATCTTGATTCTATCCCTCTGTTTATGCAGCCCAGAACTGTGTTGGCTTTTTTAGCAGCTGCTGCTTGTTTTATAGAACCCTGAATTAAATCATAGGACAAGTACAGATAGTCTTGACTTGCAACAGTTAGTTTAGTGACTGTTCAAAGTTACGACGGCATTGAAAAAAGTGACTTACATGATCATTTTTCCACACTTTTTCATACCTTTGTAGCATGCTCATGGTCATCTGATCAAAATTCAGAGGCTTGGCAACTGGTTCATACTTATGACCGTTGCTGTGTCCCTAGGTCATGTGATCCCCTTTTGCAATCTTCTGACAAGCAAAGTCAATGGGGAAGCCAGATTCACTTAGCAACAGTGTTACTAACTTATCCACTTAACAATTATGGCAAGTAAGGTTGTAAAATGGTGCAAAACTCACTTAACAAATGTCTCGCTTAGCAACAGAAATTTTGGGCTCGATTGTGGTCGTAAGTCGAGGACCACCTCTACTTAGGCAAGTGCTTTTGTACAGGATGGGTTGAATGTATCAAGAAGCTGTTCTTTCCGGGCAAAAAGTGTTAATAGAGGGCACATTTTGAACGCACTTCCATTCAGGTAGAAGGACCTGTTTCTTACCTGTCATGTACCTCGTCTTACAACCATTCGTTTAGCAACCGGTCAACGTTACAGTGGCACTGGAAAAAGTGACTTACAACTTGTATCCAGAGTTAAAACCACCACAGCGCTCCTGTGGTCTCGTGATCACAATTTAGGCACTTTGCAATGGGCCTGTATTTATGAGGGTTGGGTCAGGTCTGGAACTGTCAGCTTTCCATCTGATAAGCTCAGCAGCTTTAATTGCTGAGTCATCATGTCCCCCCAAAGCCGGATAAATGGGAAGACACCCAAATAGAGGAGGGGATACAGACTCTGCTCTGCTTGGACAGCAGGTGGGGGGGCGGGTGGAATGGCTAACTGTTGCGCAACTACATCTCTTCAGCCGAAAAAAGGAAAGCAGTGAGAACAGACACCGACATATGTGAAGGAAGTCACTACTTGCACTTTCCTGACAGCATTTCTATTCTGTCATGTCCCCTCATTTCTGTGATGACCGTCTCGTCATCCTCCTTGGACCCAGGCTCCGACGGGGCCATGACACTCTCACTCCTAGCCTGTGGGTGACCTAGGTTCAGCTCATCCTTAGCTACATCAATATGAAAATCATGTTTTCTATCAGATTTCAAAGGGTGTGAAATCTGTTGGGCTGTGTCCACCCTGGAGAGAAGGTGGGAAGACCAGAGAAACAGAGTGAGGATCAGCATCTGGTCTTTCGTTGAGCCTAAATCAGGGGTGTCAAACTCGATTCCATTGTGGGCCGTATCAGGATTTTGTTTGCCCTTGGGGGGCTGGGGTGGGCATAGCCTGATTGTCAGGGCTGACTGAGTAGGTGGGGCCAGGGTGAGCCAGAGCTAGGGTGGCACAGGCCAGTCCCTCACTGTCTCCAGGACGGCCCCGTGGGACAACTCTGGGCCTGTTGTGGGCTGGATTCGGCCTACGGGCTTCATGTTTGACACCTCTGTCCTAGATTCTTCTAATAATCATGCAAGTGAATGTCTTTTTTTCTCTCCTGGAAAGAACCAATCCAACCCTTGGAAGCCCAGACTATCATCTACATAAGCTGTGGAAAGGAGCATTCATTGGCCATCAGCAGCCAAGGGAAGGTATTTTCGTGGGGAGCTGGCGGTTTTGGACAGCTTGGCACTGGAATACTAAAGGATTCTTCGACTCCAGCGTAAGTTACTGATTCATGTTGTTGCCAAGTAACATAGGGTAGTCAGGAAAACACAGGTTTGAATCCTGATTTGTGCATTTGGGACATTCTTCTAGCTGTGATCTGTGCTGCATTTCTGACTTGAAATAAAGGGGTAGCGATCCAAGCAAGAGATGTTACAGGATGAATTTGTGATCTTTTCCATGTTCCTTTTCATAGAGGTTGGGTGTTTCCTTTCTTGCTGGCTAAGAAAGCTTGGAAAAGTTGTTGCAACAGGTCTACATACCTCCCATAGCTGGAATGGGAGGCTTACTGATGTAGCCGCTGCTTCTTTAGATAGTTAAGGAAGAATCACAAAATAGCAGTAGCAATATTACAGTAGCACGTAGACATATATACTATCCCATAGTGCTTTACAGAACTCTCTGGGCGATTTATACTATATTGCCCCCAACAATCTGGGTCCTCATTTTACTGACCTCAGAAAGATAGAAGGCTGACTCAATCTTGAGCCGGTCAGGATCTAACCTCTGGTTGTGGACATAGTTTGCCTATAATTTGTTGTTGTTGTCAGTTGTGAAGTCATGTCCAACCCATCGCAACCCCATGGACAACATTCCTCCAGGCCTTCCTGTCCTCTACCATCCTCTGGAGTCCATTTAAGCTCACGCCGACTGCTTCAGTGACTCCATCCAGCCACCTCGGTCTCTGTCGTCCCCTTCTTCTTTTGCCCTCCATCTTTCCCAGCATTAGGCTCTTCTCCAGTGAGTCCTTCCTTCTCATTAGGTGGCCAAAGTATTTCAGTTTCATCTTCAGGATCTGTATCAGTATTGCTTGCAATACTGCATCCTAACCACTGTGGCACCATGGCTCTAGTCATGTTAGCCTTTAACACACACACACACACACACACACACACACACACACACACACACACCCTTAAAGGGTAACCAATTTATTCTTGCATAAGCTTTCATAGTGCACAGTGTACTTCGTTAGTCTGCTTCTATCTTATTATTTGTTCTTTTTTTTTAATGTAGCTTTCCCTACCTGGTACCCTCAAATATTTCAGTTTACAACTCCCATTATACCCTGCCAACGATGATGGGAATCACAGTCCAGCTAACTGAACAGTGTCAATGTGGCACATAATCATTCTAGAATAGAAGCTAAAGAAAGAAATGCTTTAACGGATTATTCTAAAAAATGTTATTTAATGTTAAGTTACAATATTTTTCTCTAATTAGTATATTTGTCTAGTGTAAGATTTGAAATCATTTACCATTGATTAAAATATCATTTGGTAATTTTTTCTAATGCTTATCCTATTATTTAATTAATTAATTCACAAAGCAATTTTTTAAAAGAATGGTAATACTCAGTTTCATTTTAAGTAGATAAAACTGCCAATAATCTTTATATCATGATATGGTTCTGTATCTGGAATGCTAATGAATTATTTCTCTTCTTGTTTGGTAAATTCTATAGGATAATAGCTTCTTTATCTATGTACAATGTTATACAAGTTGCTTGTGGACACCATCACTCCATAGCACTTACCAAAGGTAAGGACTGATTTTAACTTTTTTGCAATAACTTGCTTTTTTCTTGCTTATATTTTGGATGGGGGCAAGAGCTCACTTTCTGCTACCGGTATTTCTCTGCATCTACACAAATGCTTCTTCTTAGTTTAAGGTTTTCCTAGGCAGAGACTAGATTCCTTAGGGATTACTATAAATCTAGTTTTGATACAGAATTTAGAAGGCAAAGCTTCGTGCAAACAGATAATCCCTAGAAGGATTATCTGCATCAATGCAATTAAATAACCACGGATAAATTCCTTTACTTCTTCCGGCTGATTTTATGCTATTCTTTGAAACCTTTCCCATTAACTGACCATTTTTTTCTACTCTCTTCAGTAAAGATAAAAGTAAAATGGGGCCTCTGGTGGCTCAGACTGCTAAGACAGTCTGTTATTAACAGCAGCTGCTTGCAATTACTGCAGGTTCAAGTCCCACCAGGCCCAAGGTTGACTCAGCCTTCCATCCTATAAGGTAGGTAAAATGAGGACCCAGATTGTTGGGGGCAATAAGTTGACTTTGTATATAATATACAAATAGGATGAAGACTATTGCTTGACATAGTGTAAGCCGCCCTGAGTCTTCGGAGAAGGGCGGGATATAAATGCAAAAAAAAAAAAATCCTCAAAAATCATGCATTTAGTGAACTGGTGTCCATGCCCCAAAGCTCCTTTCTGAGTAGCTGCAGGATCAGACCCAAAATTATAAAATGCAATAAATAATTGCAAGAAGCTTTTTTTAAGGCAACCTGTCTGATATTCATCTGAAATACAGTTGGTCGTCCTTTTTGAGCCAAAAAAATTATGTTGCTAAGACATTTGTTAAATGAGATTTGCTCCATATTACGACCTTGTCACATTTAGAATATTTACAGACCCCTCGCATCCTGGACATAAACTGTTTCAACTCCTACACTCAAAACGACGCTATAGAGCACTGCACACCAGAACAACTAGACACAAGAATAGTTTTTTCCCGAAGGCCATCACTCTGCTAAACAAATAATTCCCTCAACACTGTCAAACTATTTACTAAATCTGCACTACTATTAATCTTCTCATCGTTCCCATCACCAATCTCTTTCCACTTATGACTGTATGACTGTAACTTTGCTGCTGGTAATCCTTATGATTTATATTGATATTGATTGTTCCTGATTTGTACCCTATGCTTATCATTAAGTGTTGTATCATTAAGTGTTAAATTGTACCCTATGACCATCATTGGTGTTGTAAATGTTGTACCTTGATGAAGGTATCTTTTCTTTTATGTACACTGAGAGCATATGCACCAAGACAAATTCCTTGTGTGTCCAATCACACTTGGCCAATAAAAAAAATTATAATTCTAAATTCCAGTTCGAATAGAATAGAATTACAGAGTTGGAAGGGACCTTGGAGGTCTTTTAGTCCAACCCCCTGATTAGGCAGGAAACCCTATAGCATTTCAGACAAATGGTTATCCAATCTCTTGTTAAAAACTTCCAGTGTTGGAGCATTTATAACTTCTGGAGGCAAGTTGTTCCGCTGATGAATTGTTCTATCTGTCAAAAGTGAATCTCTGCAAATTGTTAAGTTACTAACACAGTTATTAAGTGAATCTGCTTTTCCTATTGACTTGCTTATCAGACGGTGGCAAAAGGTCATGACATGACTTTGGGACACTGCAACCGTCATAAATATGAGTCAGTTGCCAAGCATCTCAATTTTGATCACATGTCCATGGGGATGCTGCAATATGTTGTAAGTGTACAAAATGGAGATAAGTCATTTTTTTCAGTGCCATTGTAACTTCGGATGGTCACTCAACCAACTGTTATAAGTCGAAGATTACCTATATGCAGTCAAGGAGAATGCAGATCTGTTCATGTGATGACACTTACTAGCTTGGTAGTTGTCATGTGTGACAGCTCAAGTTAGACTCTGAATTTTATTGCCCCAACCATTTAGAGAAGGTAATGGGACATGGAAGGTGTTTCCACAAAATAGAAAGCTTTATAGCTGTCCTTCTACTTAGAACAAATGGCAATGCAAATCTTGCAGGCATAAAAACATCCATGGTTAACTCTGAATGGTTTTTGTGATATTCCACCAAAAAGCATTCCATGACTCTGCAAGATTTCAGGAGGGAGCAGATACAATTTTGAGGGCGTGATAATCGATTGTTCGTGAGATCTGACAAACTTGTGAAATGTTTGTCATCTTAAATGTTGAGGGGCTACTTTTGTCTACCTCAAGGGTGTCAATTTCATTGTGGGCCACATCAGGGCGTAGCTGACTGGGTGGATGTGACCAAGTGGGTGGGCGTGGTCAGATTGACACCACTCATTGGACGTGGCCAACTGGGTGGGTGTGGCCAGCTTGACACCACTGCCCAAACTGCTGGCATGTATCCTCTTCACACTGGGTAGATCGGGCCAAAGCCATGCTGGCCCAATGTTTCCTCTTCGCATTGGGTAGACCAGGCTGAAATGACGCGGGCCGGCCACTTACATTTTCCAGAACGGTCTCATGGGCTAAATCTGATCACATCCAGCCCGCGGGCCTTGTGTTTGACATCCCTGGTCTGCCTGAACAAGTTGCCAATTCATATTCTAATCAATGTAATGGTGGTTTTTTTCTCTTCCTGTTTTTTTCCCAATGAAGATGGCCGAGTTTTTTCCTGGGGACAGAATAGCCATGGTCAGCTGGGTCTTGGTAAAGAAGTTTCATCCCAGGCTACTCCATGTAACATTTCCTCTCTTGCTGGCATCCCCTTGGCTCAGGTGGCTGCTGGTGGGGCACACAGCTTTGTCTTGTCTCATTCTGGAGTAGTCTATGGCTGGGGAAGGAACAATGCGCATCAGTTGGGTTTAAACCAGAAAACTTCAAAAGGTAAGTCTATCTTCAGATTATCCCAGGAAAAAATGTCCATACCAGCCACTCTCTTCCGGGTTCAGTCATGTGCATGTGCGCCGGCCAGCTGGTCTTCGTGAATGTGCGCAATGGAATCCAGAAGAGAGCAGCTGGCTGCATGCGCATGCACGCCAACACTAGCTGCACTTCTGGGTTCTGTCAGGCAATGCGTGAAGACCAGCTGGCTGGCGCGCATGTGCATAATGGAACCCATAAGCTGGCTGGCCACGCACGCGTACATGCGATGGAACCCGGAAGTGCAGCTAGCGATGGCACGCATACAGCCAGCCGCTCTCTTCCAGGTTTCGGTTGTCAGGCACGCACACTCCTGTTTTGGCACTCCATGCCAAAAAGGTTAGCACCCAGTGCTATAGGTGTTCTTTGGCAAAGGAATTAGTCCTAAAAAAGTCAGTTTCTCCCTAAATCTTAATATATAAAAGCAAAAACCACTCACGGTGTTGTCATGAAATCTCCAGAACGGTAAAGCCTACAAACTTGAAATTTGCCATGTATGTTCCTCTTGGCTTCTAGGTGCTCACTAAGAAAGGATTTTTCAAAATGACCATCAGAGCATTAGTATTTCCTATATTAATATAACATGCTCTGATGCTAATTAATTAGACGTTCTACTCCCCCTCCCAACTTGAAAATAACTGGAGAGAATGGAATAGGGGTAATAGGAATAGGGCCTCATGGAGAGAAGGGGCTAGAAAGCCTGAGGGAGAGAAGGGGATAGGATAGGAGACTTTTCTGTGGGGCAAAGCTGAGGGAGAGAAGGTGCTAGAAAACCTGAGGGAGAGAAGGGGATAGGATAGGGGAGGATTCTATGGGGCAAAAAGGGGAGAGGAGAGGCCGTAACTACTGATTGTTTCAAGCTGTAAATGTCAATTTATCAAGCCCCATCACATAGTTTCATAGCGAAGAAGCACGGGTATGCAGCTAGTGACCTAATAAGTCAGGGATCTAATTGATCCCTTAACTATATTTTTGTTTAGAAAAAAACTTGTCTGGCACAAGATAGAAAAGTCCAATCTTTAACATCATTAAAATATATAGCTGACATAATCATTAATTATTAAACAATTGATGAAAGTTATTATTTTAAAATTATTATAAATTTGATAGGTTCGAAGTAGAATATGAGCATAAAAAATGGTAATGATGGCTTGAACACGTGTTTGTCCCCTTGTTAGAAAATATGCATTCAGCCCATTCGGTATCTTCAAAATGCAGCCTGGCATAGTGTAGACCAGGAGTGGGCAACTATGGCAACTTTATTACCTGTAGACTTCAACTCCCAGAATTCCTGAGCCAGCCATAAGGAATTCTGGGGTTTGAAGTCCACAGATTGCACAGTTGCCATAGTTACCCACCCCTGGTGTAGACAAACAACTTTTTCACCAGCCAAATTCTTTGTTCCTCACTTCAAAGACTGTGACGATTCTAAGGTTTACATTTTGGAAACTTCTAGAGTGGTTTTTCAAAGCTTGCTGTAACTACTTTAATTCAATTTCTATTACAGTAATTATTTTAGTCACACTTAATAAATAACAGCATATTTTAATAAACTTTGAGAAGGTTCTTGGAATATTCATATAAAATGCTACAATATTTTTCCCCCCAACAGAACAGATCTTCAAACCTTATTCAGTAGGTGCCCTGAGAAACCTTGAAGTGACTTATGTTAGCTGCGGAGATGAACATACAGCTGTTCTCACCAAGGTAACATCTTCGTAAACAAAGTTTCCATACTGCTAGCTGTAGTTGGTTAACTGGATATTGGGAATTGTTTTGTGGAATATTCAGATACTGAATATTTGAGTACTAAATGTAAGAAATGATGGAACTGGCATGGTCTCTCTAGCAGTGGCCCCTAACCTTTTGGGCACCAGGGATCGGTTCGATGGAGAAAGTGGGGGGTAGGCAGAGTTTTACATGCTGCCTGTATCTCATAGATGGGGCTTTGCTTGTTTGCATGGCCCGGTTGCTGGGATGCCTTTGACTAGTGCCAGTCCATGGATCAGGGTTTGGGGCCCCTGCTCTATGGTATACAATACTTAACAATTAGAAGCATTTTCAGACATTCCTCCATAAAGACTTTATTTAAAATGGGTCATTGTGGTGGGTAGGATTTAATTAGCACTTTCCCCCTAATTTGCTCATAGGTGAATATTTTTGTTTTTTCTCTTCAACCGGAAGCATATTTAGCTTTGTTTTAAGCCAGGGATGTCAAATTTGTGCCGTCACGTCTTTATGCGACATATCGTGACTTTTCCCCCTTTGTTTAATCGGTGGGCATGGCCAGCATGTGACGCATCTGGCCCGCAAGCCGCGAGTTTGACACCCCTGTTTTAAGCTTTCATATTGCTGTTTTCCTTCCTGGATTAGGAAGGAAGCGCTGGATTAGAGACATGAGTTTGCACGCTCTAGAAGTATGGAAGTGAAGAAAAGAGTTTGGGAACTATTTTTGTTGATTCCTTTTTCTTGCTATCAAAGACCATGTTGCAAAATCAGAAGGTTGCAGTTGGAGTCAGGCACATCTGCATGCAAATATAACCTTTGTGCTCCAAAACAACAACATATAGTAGCAGAAATGTATAATAAAAGTAATATAGCTGGCAGGGGGGGAAAACTTGATGGTGCTTGATTTGTTAACATCCTTCATAGAATGGCAGTGTTTTCACCTTTGGAGATGATAGTGCTGGACAACTAGGACACAACTCTTCAAAAACTGGTCCTCAGAAAATCGATGAGATTGATGGTCCAGTTTCCCATATTTCCTGTGGAAGGTATGTACCATCTCTTTCCTTCCACATCTATGTGAGTGGTTGTACCTGAGTTTTCAAGGGAAATTGATATAGCTTATGTAAAAACAAAATCCGTTCAAAGTGCATTCAGCACTTCTAATATTTTGGAGGCTGTTGGTTTACCAGGAGCTTTCAATGATGAGTAGACTATACATCTGAGACATATTTAGGGAACTTGTATTAATGTCACAATTCTAAACCATGACCATCCCAAAAAGATAGAGAGCAGAGTTGTCCATACGGAAAGCTGACAGTATTTTGGTTTTTCTGCAGTTATCATACTCTTTGTGTCTCTGAGTCCCGGCAGTTGTGGTCTTTTGGACGTGGTCTCCCACAGCACACGGAAAGTTTGGCATCGGATAGCAGACAGGAAGAAAGAAAGTGTATTGACCTCAATGCTCTTCTGGCCCCTAATGGTACTTTTTTTGTAAACACAAATCCTGAATGCAAAATAGTGTTAATACAAAAATGCAAGGGGGCAACATACAGCCACATTTAAGCATATTTGAGACATCCCATAGCTTTGAAAACAGATGGTTAATTCTCTTTGAAAAGTGACTCCTAAAATTCTGATTCGATTTGAGTATATTTTATTCAGTGTTTGATCACTGACTTTTTTGACATTCTGAGCAAATATTCATGAAAGTTCTTTGGAATTAAATTTTTCTGGATTTGTGTGTTGTGTTTACTCTAAAAGTTTAAAGTGATATAAATACAACACCATATGTTTTTTATCACTAAGATCATCCCAAAACTTCGTGAAGTGGTTTGGGTTAAGATTTAATGGCTAGACTGAAGTCACCCAATGTGTTTCCCTGGGTGAAGGTGGACTCAAAAGTGGTTATACCCTAAATCAAGACCTACATTTTTATTTGATTTGATTTGTCAGATTTAGATAGTTGTCCATCTCATTCACAGGGTGACTCTTAGGTGGCGTACAGTTAAAAGCATAAAAACATAGCGTTTAAAAATGCAGTGCATAATCAGTAAAAGGAGCCAGATAGAAAGAAAAATAAAATAAGTTAAAAGTTAAAAAGTGGAGGGAGGGCCTTAAACTGCCAACCAATCCCAGGACTGAGTGCTTTCTAGAGCCGAGTACTATCATGGTCTAAGTTACTGTTCCAAAGGATTGTATTGTTAATTTTTAAACAATTTTTAAAATGTGGGAATTAGGAGATAGTCCTCAACTTATAAAAAGTTTGTTTAGTGACCATTTAAACTTACAACCACACTGAAAAAAGGGAGTAGTTACTATAACCAGACCCAGATTGTTGGGGGGGCAATAAGTTGACTTTGTAAATATACAAATAGAATGAGACTATTGCCTTACACACTGTAAGCCGCCCTAAGTCTTCGGAGAAGGGTGGGATATAAATGTAAACAAAAAGAAAACTATTTTTCATACAATCATTGCACCATCCCCAAGGTGACATGATAAAAATTCAGACACTTGGCAACTGACTCATATTTAAAACGATTTCATTGTCCCAGGGTCTTGGGATCCCCTTTTGCCACCTTCTGACAAACAAAGTCAATTGTAGAAGCCAGATTTACTTAACAACCGTGTTACTAACTTAATGACTGCAGTGATTCACTTAACAAATGTGGCAAGAAAGATCGTAAAATGGGGCAAAACACACATAATAAATGTGTTGCTTAGGAACATAAATTTCGGGCTCAATTGTGGTCCTGAGCTGAAGACTACCTGAGGCAATTTCTCACATTTTAATCAGTTGGGAGGAGTGTAGAAATAGAGAATTGCATAGATATGTAATTCCTTGACCAGCCAAAGCAAAATAAAGATTGTTTTTTTTTAATACAGTGAATTCTGACATTCTAATCTAATATGCCCAACATTCTGGCTGCAAAATATAAACAATATATGATTGGAGTGAGCGCAGAATTCTCCTTCTGTTTGTCATGAAAAGAAAATATATATTTCTGTTAGTGGAGAACGAGAGCTGCTGCATGTTTATGTTAGAAAGTTTAATGAAGAAATTTTTTTTTGAGAGATAAAGAAATTATAAGCTGCGGGTGAATTCCTTCTGGAAATTTCAAAAGCACCCCCACAAAGTTATACTGTAAATCACAAGAGAAAGGAAGGTGCAGAAATTACAGAAATATTGTACTTATTACAATAATAATAACATCTGTCTGACTGTGAGATGAACTATAATAATAATACACTTATATTCATATCATTGTAGAATTGTTGAGAGTCAAAGTTTTTGCTGGAGCATATGTCAACTTTGTCAATATATTTCAGGTAATCTTTTTATTTCTTTTGTAAACTATCTTGACTTCAACATCATTAGCAAACTATCAGTAAGCTAAATTATTATTAGTAGACTGTGTAGCACTTCAAATAGATTATAGAAGATGCTATAAATGAGGACTACCTGCAGTTTGTGAATACAGTTATTCTAATAAGTACCAACTTGCCTAAATGAAATGTGTTCTTGGACCGCACCCAAAAGTTTCTTCTCTTTACTTAGACATTTGGACGATTTGCCAACTTGGCAATCATATTTGCAAACACAATTTCCCAAAAGTTGCATCCCCAGTTTCTACAGGAACATGAATGAGAAGTGACCATGGATCTCCGCCTTCTCAAAGGTTTATATTATGCAGCATCGGTTATGTGAGATAGCAACACTTTTTCGCTTGGGTTTTTCTTTGTTTAGGCTTCTGCGTGTGCTAATGCAGCTACCTCTTTGGAAGTCTTGCCTAGGATCAGCCAGCTGGATAGAGGACTGATTGAGAAATGGAAGTCAGCAGAAATAGGAAGTGAAGCACAGCAGAATGCTAAAAGGTTGCTACTTGTATTGCCTTGTATTGCCTGTTTCTAACGAGAAAATTGTATTTCTGTAAGCATCTATCAGCCCTTTGTGGTAGTCCAGGCAAGAAGCACAACTAGGAGTATCTCTATTGTAAAGCTACATTAGCAGAATTTTGCATATCTGAAAGTACATCTCTCCCTCATTCTCACTTTTAGACTCTCAAAATTTGGGAAGGTCCCTAACTGTTTCCTGCAAGGTTTCCTGCTTGAGCAGGGGGTTGGACTAGAAGACCTCCAAGGTCCCTTCCAATTCTGCTGTTTTGTTATTCTGTTTGCCATGCCCCCACTCCTTCTGCAAGCTTGGCTCCCTAGACACTTATCTAGATTGCAACTCTTCTTCCCATCTCTCATCCCCACATTTATTTATTTATTTATTTTATTTATTTATTTATAATTTAATTTCTATACCGCCCTTCTCCCAAAGGACTCGGGGCGATTTACAGCCATATTAAAAACTAACACAGAATACGAACAACAAATTTAAAAGCAGAATTAAAACCAAATATTTAACAGGCCAAATCAAACTAAAACGGTTATAGACCGGCATAAAACCCATTTAAAATTTCGATTTAAAATTTCGCTTAGGCCAGTCCCGCACGATGAAATAATAAGGTCTTAAGTTCGCGTTTGAAGGTCCCGAGGTCGGGGAGTTGGCGCAACCCAGGAGGCAGCTCATTCCAAAGGGCTGGTGCCGCCACAGAGAAGGCTCTCCCCCTGGGGGGCGCCAACCGACATTGTTTGGTCGACGGCACCCTGAGAAGGCCCACTCTGTGGGAGTGCACAGGTCGATGGGAGGCTATCGGTGGCAGAAGGCGATCTCGTAAATAGTACCATTACAGCACTCTTGAGCCATTAATAGCATATAAATGAATAGCATATAAATACTCTAAAATATTATGTTCCATCCTGTTCTTATCTTTGAACCTGAAAACTCTTCTCCAGCAGATGGATGGGTCAACATTCTGGTCCTATTAGAAGTTAGAGAAAGTTCAGTCTGTTTCCACCCTATCAGCAGATAGCTGAACAGTGAAGGATAAGATTTAGGTTTCTGGAGCTTGAACAAATGTTAATGAGAGCAATTAAGGTCTTATGCACTGTACAAGTTTTTCAAACAAAGACCAATGTTATTTCTGAATGGACATAAAAATTCATTCTTTTTACAGGGAACTTGTAGCTCTTCAGATGTTGTTGAATCTTCAGTTTCCTGCAGTTCTCATCATTGGCCATATCAAGAAAGCTGTTTGAGATTGTAGTTCAGCAACATCTGGAAGGCAGTGATTTCCTACAATTATGGTCCCTGTCAATGATGGTATTTCATTGAATGCCACAGTATGACATAATTGACTGTTTCTGATATAATAGCTGGGGGTAAATTTTATAGCCAAAGGGAAGAAAAGAAGTACAAGATGTGAGATTTGTACACTAACATATGTGGAAAGTAAACTTTGTCAAGATTTATATGGAAGTTGATGAACTCTTATTTATATTTTCTGATTCACATTTTATTCAGACTATAAACTAAAGGAAGTGATTTAATAGCAATAGCACTTAGACTTATATACCGCTTCACAGCGCTCTCTAAGAGGTTTACAAAGTCAGCCTATTGCCCCCAACAATCTGGCTCCTCATTTTACCCACCTTGGAAGTCAACCTTGAGCCTGGGGAGATTTGAATTGCGAAATTGCAGGCAGCAGAAGTAGCCTGCAGTACTGCACTCTAACCACTGTGGCACTGTGGCTCACGTTGGACACGGAATTATTTCCAAGCAAGTATAAAGATGGGTTGGTATGTTGTGGTTTTATTAATGGCTTTTCTTTTTATCTTTTTGGTAGGGAGATAGAAGAAATTTTTTCCTCACCATCTTGCTTAACAGCAAGCTTTTTACAAACCAGGTGAGTAGCCTGCAAGGTATGCAGCAGTGAGGTTGGATACTCAGGAGAGAATAACAAGTCCTGGCTCACTAGTGCAGGGATCCCCAACTTCAGTGCCACGACCTACTACCGTGATGGCGAACTTCTGGCATGCGTGCCACAGGTGCCACACAGAGCCTTCTCTGCAGGCACGCCAGCCATTGCCCCAGCCCGCCTCCCGCTGGCCAGCTGATCTTCAGGTCTCTGCCGCGCATGCGCTGGGGGTGGGGCGCATGTGGGGGGACACACACGCGCGTGCCCAGGGGGTGCTCACATTGCATTTTGGGGGTTTGCGCACGTCCACCAGGTTGGTGGAAGGCCGCCTGCACTAACCTGGAAGCCAAAACGGGGTGCGGGGGTGCTGCGCGCCCCCCACGCCTCGTTTTGGGCCTGGAAGGCCACCAACCTGAAAGCCAAAAATGGGCATGGGGGCATGGCACATGCATGGGGGGGGGGACATTTATTTATTTATTTATTTATTTATTTTGTCGAGTACATATTAGATAATATATAAGTATAAGCATGAATTGAATACATAAAATGGATACAATTAAAGGGAACATTAGGACAGGGACGGTAGGCACACTGGTGCTCTTATGCACGTCCCTTACAGACCTCGTAGGAATGAGGTGAGGTCAACAGTAGACAGTCTTAGGTTAAAGTTTTGGGGATTTTGGGATGAGACCACAGAGTCTGGTAGTGCATTCCAGGCATGAACAACTCTGTTACTGAAGTCATATTTTGTGCAAACGAGATTGGAGCGGTTCACTTTAAGTTTGAATCTATTGTGTGCTCATGCGCGGGGGGGTGCTCGCGTTGCATTTTGGGAGTGCACACGCACGCTTTGGGCACTTAGCACCAAAACGTTAGCCATCACTGGCCTACTACTTCGCCGTGGCCTATTTGCAGCCAGGCCTTGTGAGTGGTGGGCTGGTGTGCATGCGAGCACGCAGCTCAGCTCACGCAAGTGACGGTCTGGCAGGCGTGTGTGTGTGCAGCTCATCTTGTGCAAGGTAAAGCTGGGTGTGTGTGTGTGCACCGGCCTGCCACCAGTTCTCCTCTCTCGTCCCTCAGCTGGGCCACTAAGCTGCTAAGGTTGGGGATCGCTATACTAGTGTCACCCAATTGAATTTAACATCTGAAGAAATTATTTATTGCATTTATCTGCCCCCTTTTCTTCTATAATAATAATAATAATAATATTTTAATTTATAGACCGCCCTTCTCCCGAGGGACTCAGGGCGGTGAACAGCCAGTTAAAATACAGGAAAACAGACAATATTAAAAAACAACCCTTAAAAAACTAATTCAATTGGCCAAAACTAAAACACAATTACACCCTATAAATTATTAAAAATTTAAAACCCCAATTAATCAAATTAAAAAAAATTTTTTTTAAAAATCAAGCCAGTCCAGCGAGACGGAACAAATAGGTTTTAAGTTCGCGGCGAAAGGTTCTAAGGTCAGACAATTGTCGGAGTCCAGGGGGAAGCTCATTCCACAGGGTAGGAGCCCCCACAGAGAAGGCCCTCCCTCTGGGGGCCGCCAGCCGACATTGTTTGGCTGACGGCACCCTAAGGAGTCCCTCTCTGTGAGAACGCACCGGTTGCTGGGAGATTGAAGCCGGCAGAAGACGGTCCCGTAAATATCCCGGTCCTAAGCCATGGAGCGCTTTAAAGATCGTCACCAAAACCTTGAAGCGCACCCGGAAGACCACAGGTAGCCAGTGCAGTCTGCGCACGATAGGTGTTACATGGGAGCTACGTGCTGCTCCCTCAATAACCCGCGCAGCCGCATTGTGATCAGGACAATATTTCCAGACCAGTTGTAGCTTCCCAGCCACTTTTCAAGGTCAATTGGGTTGCAGCGTAGCTAATAACTCAGTTTACTAACCTAATTAGCTCTGTGACTGAATTAAGACTTCGATGTAAATCCATTCCAAATTCTTCAAATCATTATGCCTGCAAAATGTCCCGTTACCTTTAAAAATGAAGACCCTGGGCTCTTGAGATTATTAAAGGATTTCCATATTGCCGCTGCTTGCAGACCCGTAACCCTGACAGATATTTGGAAGAAAAATTGTAGTCATCTTCAAACTTGTTAATCTCAAAAAGTTGAAAATAAGGAGCAAAAATCACTGCCATGCCATGGCTATTCTGAATCTTGCAATAATAAACATCCCATCATCTCCAAACTATATAAAGGAATAAAATTATTATTTGTCCTTCCCACCCATATCCTTATTTCAGTTTTTATCTGGTTCTATGATGTAAATAGGCAAGTAAGTAAATTTCCAGTGATTTATCTGAAGAAGAGCCTTAAATCCTGATAAGTCAATTTTCTCTTTGAAAGATCTGATGCCCAAAAGCTAGGAAATATAATGTAGGTGGTCACTGTATAACATTTCTGAATGGTAA
Organism: Ahaetulla prasina; assembly: GCF_028640845.1. Classification (NCBI taxonomy): domain Eukaryota; kingdom Metazoa; phylum Chordata; class Lepidosauria; order Squamata; family Colubridae; genus Ahaetulla; species Ahaetulla prasina. Next base: position 17,446,181 of record NC_080546.1, read on the forward strand.
CATTGAGAAACATGTGATTGAGCCTTGGACATTCCTCGGAAAATAGACATTCCATTTTGCCTCCTAGATCTGCTGTGTCAATGGACTGTTATATCCCAGTGGATCTGCAAGAAGCAAGAGAAGTTTTGAAGGAACTTAATGGGAAAGATTGGATTGCTGAGGAGGTAAAAAAAACTATATTTTTTCTTTCAATAAAGGGATTATTCCTCATTGGACAGTCTATTGATTGTTCTGTGACCAGATGAGAGAATCCCTAGACGGACTAGTATATAATCCTGATCCCACAAGTAGTACTTTCAGTTGTGTGAAGGTTGTGCTAACAGTTAGTAGAAGATAAAAAACCCCAAAATTCTAATCTAGAACATGGGGAGAGTATCTGGCTTCCCACCCCAGCTTTAGATACCTTCGGGGTAACGATTATCTCCAGTTGGAATGCAACTTTTTTTTTATTATTTATTTATTTGTCACAACATTATATACAGGAACATATATTGAAAGGAAACAATAGGACAGGAACGGTAGGCACTTTTGTGCACTTATGCACGCCCCTTATAGTCCTCTTAGGAATGGGGTGAGGTCAATGGTAGACAGTTTTTGGTTAAAGCTTTTCGGAGTTGGAGAGGAGACCACTGAGTCAGGTAGTGTATTCCAAGCATTAACAACTCTGTTACTGAAGTCATATTTTCTGCAATCAAGATTGAAGCGGTTGACATTAAGTTTGAATCTGTTGTTTGCTTTTGTATTGTTGTGATTAAAGCTGAAGTCTTTAACAGGAAGGACATTGCAATAGATGATTCTGTGTGTTAAACACAGGTCTTGTCAGAGTTGGCGGAGTTCTAAATTCTCTAATCCCAGGATTTCAAGTCTGGTGGAATATGGTATTTTGTTGTTTACAGAGGAGCGGAGAATTCTTCTTGTAAAATATTTTTGGACTCGTTCAATTGTATTAATGTCAGAGATGTGGTATGGGTTCCAGACAGATGAGCTGTATTCAAGAATGGGTCTGGCAAATGTTTTGAATGTTCTGGTTAGTAGTGTAGAGTTTCTTCTTCTGTAAGAATTCAGTGCAGATCTCCCTGTAGAATTGGGAGCTCTGCCTCTTCGTGAGTTCCAATTACACAGAAATCCTGTCCTGATGTACTCCATTCCCTCCATAGCCCATGTCAGCATAGAGTGCTACAGAGTAAAAACAACAAATAACATTAAGAAAAAGCTCATCCACTTTCCCCTACTCCAACAGATGCCACAGCCCCCCTAAGATTAAACACCCAGCAGAATAAAGTTATGGAAAGCCAAGGTTTATGAGTCGAATTATCTAGAACATAGGAGCTACACGGAGAAGGCTTCCTACCTGATCCATGCAACCTCAACCTCATGGGACAATAGTATCTCTTGGCCACCCCTTTCAATATCTTCTCACAAGACAAGTTCAGTCCTGGCAAAGTAATGTCTGACCATGCAACCTGGTACCACACTATAATGGGCTGCATTCAGTGGTGGGATTCAAGAGATTTAACAACTGGTTCTCTGCCCTAATATTTTCTCCCAACAAGCAGTTTGCCAAACTGCTCAGAAAGTTAACAACCGGTTCTCCTGAAGTGGTGCGAACTGGCTGAATCCCACCACTGGCTGCATTTCAGGAGTGGGCAGAGCAACAATCGTTCCTCTTCTTTTCTTCTGAAACTAGATAGATCTGTAGCCAACTATACATACTGTTTTTAAACAGATCTATTTTTCTCTATCGGACCACCTATTTCCTGCTCTTCCACGGAGTTCTCGTCACCAAGAAGCTTTTTTTATTTTTCTTCTGGTGCCCGAGTGCTGTTTTGCTCTTGGAGCACGCAGGATACTGTCAGTAGCTTTACAGTTTGCTGAAGTTGTCACAGATCTGAGCAAGGACTCTTCCAACATTCTAGGTGAGTTTGGAACAATTCTCTTTTTTTCTTTTCACGCATCCTGTGTGCCCCCATTCATACATTACATTCCTCAGTCTCCCAACTCAAGAGAACTCTACATTTTCTCGGAAAAAGCAATAGAGCCATAATCATAGAAGGTATCAGAGATTGTTTTATTCAAGATAGCTATCCAGTCTATGTTTGAACCCCTCCAGTGAAGGGGAATCTATGTCTTCATGAGGCAATCTAGTCCACTGTTTGATGGCTCCGACTGTAGCGCTTCTCTGTAGATTCATCTCCCTGGTTCTGATCTTGCCTTCCAGGGTAACAGAGAACTAGTGTATTCCCTTTTTATGTGACAAATGTTTGTTTGTTTGTTTGTTTGTTTGTTTTGAAGCCATCTAACTCTGAGTGACTTCCATTATAAAATAAGGAAAGAAAAAGAATGAATCCTGGATAGCTGAAATGAGAAAGTCAACACCTTAAAACATTCCCCAGAAAGAAAGAAAAACAAACGAGAGGACCTCAAAAGTCACCCTACTCTTAGACCAGGGAACAAAGCCACATTTTCAATGGTTTTCAGAACCATGTTTTATAGCAGGGGTCCCCAACCTTTCGGACGCCAGGGACCACTAAATTCATAATTTGAAATCCCACGGACCACTAATATGATCTGCCTAATGACTGGCTGGGTGAGTGTGGCCAACTCAATGTCCAGCTTGATGGCACTCACAGTGAGGGGTGCCTTGCCAGCCTCTGCTCACCCCTCCCCTCCCAGCCACTCTTCGCCTGCCTGCCCGGGCTCCTTAGACCCCCAACAGGAAGCAGTTGTTGGAGCTAAGCAGCCACCATGAGAAAGCATTGGCAAAACAGCTCAGTTCAAATTGGATCTGGCCAAGAAGGAGCTCAACAGAAGCAACTCACTCAGGACTACAAGCATAGGCTTTCCAAGCAGAGGAAAGACCTGCAGGAGTGCAAGGCCAGGGACCGGCACCTGGAGGCTCAGCGGGCTGAGATGGTCAGCCAGTTCCAGGCCATGATGCAGTCCCACTGGAACAAGGCCCTCCGGCTCTTCTCCACCAGCAGCACTTCCCTCCAGCCTTTGCCCAAAGCCCCACACCAGGAGGCTGAAACAGACCCCAAGTCGGAATTTCTGCCCCCCCTCCAACCCACACAAAAAGACCCAGAAGGGGGAGACTCTCTGCAGGATTACAAACATTCATTGCACGTATCTATCCCAGGGGCTATAGTTTGAGGACTCCTGATTTAGTGCAATATAAAAAATGCAAATAATTTTTCTGTGGACCACCAAAATTTTCTCGTGGACGATCAGTGGTCCACGGACCACCAGTTGGTGACCGCTGTTTTATAGGACAGCCCTTGAGGACATCAAAAAAAATTCAGAAAGCCTAAAATGTGACCTGAAATACACTCACAATGCTATTTAAAGCCTTAAGTGGCTTAGGCGCAAGTTACTGTCAAGGAACATGGTAGTAGAATTTAGTCCAGAGTCACAGGAGGGACTTCAGCTCTTTTTGCCAAGGAACAAAGAGACAACATAGCTTGGAATCTTTGATAGGCAGGGTGAAGGTGAATCCTTTCTGGCAGTTCACCAGGTATATCTAATAGTTATGTAGATAAGTGCTTTAGTCTGGCTAGATTAATGTTAGGCTGAAGAAACCAAGTACTACACAAGGGGTTACTTCAGTGTATGGTGTCACTTTGGTACACATCGCTAATTGGTTCCAGAAGGTGTGATGGACGAGTCCCAAACAAATCATGTGACTTACCAGTGACCCTTTGTTTCGGCTTGGAATAACTTTCTTGTTTGTCCCTTTTCCTAAGTCAGCCACCTTCCTGTCCGTTCTCCATAGCCATCCCCCTCTTCCTATTGCAACGTGTCGAGTACTGAGCAACATTTTCTCATCAAAATAGATTGAGTACCAAATTCGACAAGTTTTGAAGCAGTCGGGTACCGAGGTAACACTGTAGTTTTTTAATTGTTGATCACCTATAGATATTAATTTTGGATCCTAGACTACAATTAAGATCGACTTTCTACTCCTCAAGATATTACTTATTTCTTCTCTTGCCTCATTGAGGATTTTCCTCAGTTTGGCTTACTTAGCATACGATTGATTCTGTCTATATGTTTAATGACTTGAAAACATCTTTCTTTCAGAAAATTATTGGTCCTTGTTGCCAGGTCCATTTTTAGAGCAAATAGTTCAAATTTTGAAGATGTATGTGTCATCCATGTTGCCTTTTTATATCCGTTTTGCCAAAGACACAACATGGTATGATACCCTTGGAGTGCTTAAAATGCTGTATAAGGTATGTCTGGTAACTTGGAAGTGATTGTGGAGAGTTCATACTGCCTCTTGATATAAAATCCATGGCTTTGACCTATAAATATTTTCCTTCAAGGTCAACATGAAGGCTAAATGCCGACTGCAAACAAGTACCTTCTGCGTAGATGAAATTCCTCAAAAAATTAACATAGAAGAAGATTTTTGGAGATGGAAGCTGTGTGATGCAAGTATCATTTTACATGGTCTCTTGGCCTTGTGTAGAAGGAAAGTATTAGAGCTCATGAAGCTTGGACAGAGGTGAAATGTCCTTGCATATAGTAATTGGAATATATTCTTGCTTTATTCACCATTTTTCCGCAGTTGAAAGTATTTTGGTCAAGAAACCTGGGTTAAAACATCACACTAATCCATAATGTAGTTTGATTTTTGCTTACCATGTTAGAATAGAACATAGTAAAAGAATTGGAAGGGACCTTGAAGGACTTCTAGATCAACCCCCTGCCCAGGCAGGAAACCTTATACTATTTCAGTCCAATGGCTATCCAATCTTTCTTAAAACCTCCAGTGTTGGAGCACCTATAAGTTCTGGAAGAAAGCCATTCCACTAACTAATTATTTTAACTGTCAGGAAAATTCTCCTTATTTCTAGGTTGGTTGTCTCCTGGATTAGTTTCCATTCATTGCTTCTTGTCCTCCTTCAAGGAGTCAACCTATTCTTCCTTTAGAGAATAGGTTGACTTCTTTTTTGTTGCAGACCCTCAAATATTGGAACACTTCTATCATGTCACCCTAGTCCTTCTTTTCACTGGAATAGACATACCCAGTTCCTGCAACCATTCTTCATTTAATCTCCAGTCCCCTAATCATCTTTGTTGCTCTTCTCTGCTCTCTTTCTAGAATCTCAGCATCTTTTTTTTTAATATCATGGCAATCAAAACTGGATGCAATATTCTTAGTCTGGTTTTAGCAAGGTATTATACTAATACTTCATGTTGGGTGAACCCTAGCATTGCGGTTTCTAAACTAGCCTGGGGATTAGGAAATTCTTAAAACTAAGTTAATTTTAATCTATTCAGTGTACTGCTTCATAGTACACTGAGAACTTTCCTACTTTAGGATTGACTTGAAAATCTGAGAACCATGTGAGCAAGTACTTATAAAATGGCAGTGGGTTTGAGCAAGATAGTGCATAGAACAATTATAATTTTAAGGAATCTAATGCATTTTACGAGAAGAACATTTCATTGAACAACAATGGTGTTGTTAAATATCAATGTTTAAACCTCTTTTTCCAAGCCACTTTTACATTGATTCCCTGTCGCTCCTAATCCCATAATTTCACATGTAAACCAATGGATACACAACAAGCTTTTCTTCTGGAGCCTGGAGTGTGGAGCAATTCTCTCTTTGCGAGAAGCTGTGATTATTTCATGACAAGGCTAGGAATGCTGTCAAAGGATGTGGCTTAATAAAGTGCTATTGTGTGTATAGTCCAGTTGCTAGCTTTCACCCTGCAGGCTGAACTTGAAACACTTAGGAATACTAACAGGAAATTCAGGAACTACAAATAAGTATTATTTCCTGAGTTTCAAGAACAAGCTCCCTATAAAGAAAAGAAAACTTCTTGTGTATCTTCCTTCTTCCTATCCTATCTAAGCAATTACTTGTCCCTCTCTTTTGAGCAGTCTAGCCTGGCTCCACCTGTTTTTAGATTTTTCATTGATTGGAATCTGCTGTTGTGCTTTTATCACTGTGAAAACTCGCAGATTTATTTTGTTAATGCTTGAACAGGGTTTTTCTCTTGAGTACAGGTAGACATGAGCACAACTGAGTCCAAAATTTCTGTGAGACATGTGTTAAGTGAGATTATGGGGATGCTGCAGTGGTCATAAGTCTGAAAAATGGTCATAAGTCATTTCTTGAGTGCTGTTGTACTTTGAATGGTCACTAAATGAACTATTGTAAGTCAAGGACTATCTGTAATGTATGTGTATATATATGTGTGTGTGTGTATGTATATGTGTATGTATGTATGTATGTATGTATGTACGTATGTATGTAAGTGAATCTGGCTTTCCCATTGATTTTGCATATCAAATGGTTTGCAAAAGATGATCACATGACCTTGGGACACAGCAACAATCATAACTATGAACCAGTTGTCAAGCATCTGAATTTTGATCACACGATCATGGGGCTGCTACAAAGGTCGTAAATGTAAAAAATGGTCATAAGTCATTTTTTCAGTGCCGTTGTAAATTTGAACGGTCACTAAAGGAATTGTTGTAATTCGAGGACTATCTATATCCGACACATTAGCCTGCCTAAGGGGTGAAATGGACTGCTTTGCTGTGGAATTATGAAAAGTTCTCAATTAGAGAATTGGGGAATTGTTGATTTTTTTTCTTCATGGCAGTTATCTAATTGTGCCCAAGCATAAACATTTGCTTTGAAAGAGAGGGTTCATTGTTTTTATTTTCGAGACGAATCGGAAAACATTTGAATTCCACAGTTTAGCTGTTGCAATATACAAAAAAAAGTATATTGATGCAGGTTGGAAGCCAAAGGGACAAAGGCAGTTGGGAAGCGAAGAAGGTTTTATGAGATATTCTTTTGTTTCAAAAGATTTCCATTTTTTTCCCCCTTGCAACATGCAGAATATCCCAGGATACAGCTTAATCTCTTTCTGCTATTTTCCTTTCGTCTACAATGTATCAGTCAAGAGGGGAATACTTTATTACGGGTCCTTTGCTGTACAAGAGGTAAAAAATCCTTTTATATATATATATATATATATATATATATATATATATATATATTCTTGCTTATTGGAGAGTTGGTGAGGTTTTTCTTGTTTGCAAAAGAATGTGCAAATTGTTTTTCCAGTGCAAAAAAAAAAAGGACTTCGGATAGGGGAGCGGAAATGTGTCGGCCTGGGAAAAGACTGATCAGGAATTTGCTTTGGGGAGGGTGGCATACCATTTGTGGAGAGCAGAGTTTTTCGACCTTGCCAACTTTAAGAGGTGTGGACTTCACTTTCCAGAATTCCCCAGCCATCCATACTGGCTAGGGAATCCTGGGAATTGAGGTCCACACCTCTTAAAGTTGCCAAGGGTTGACTTAAAGCAGGGGTGTCAAACTCAAGGCCCGTGGGCCAGATCTGGCCCGTGGGGTGCTTAAATCCGACCCACGGGCCCAGCCTGCAAGTATCAATGGACCGGCCCATGGTGCTTCTGCTGGCCAAAACCAGGCCGCACGGAGGCGCTGTGAGGCCCCTGCAGCCTATTTTTGGCCTCCCCAGCCTCCAGCAGCATTCTACCCACCATAGCTACGCTCACCCCAGTCACACCTACCATGCCCATACACCCACCCACCCCCGGCCCTCCAAGGTCAAACACAATGAAATCGAATTTGACACCCATGACGTAGAGCCTTAGCAATGAGCCTCTTTATATCTTATGGACGATGGACCCTAATTATTTGTTTGTTTATGTTTGCACCATTCAAAATGTGATATGGAGTAAACTCCCCTCCCCCCGTCAGCTTTGGAAGCCATACTAGGCCGGAGGCTTCCGTGCTGCCACTTTCCAATGTGTGGGAAAATAGGAGGGGGGATTTGGTAGAGGGGCCCATTAGACATAATGACATTTTTCCTGCCGGTCAAGGTCAGGCCAAGCCTGCATCTGGAGAAGGAGTGGCCAGAGTGATGTCTCGAGATGGGACAGTTCGCAATTGGAGCATGTGATTGGCAGAGGGGTCATGAGGGTGGGGATTTTGGAGTTTGTCTTACTGAGGAAAAACCCGGATCCCCAGATTCTGATTTTATCCAGTTGTGCCAGTTTACCTATGCTAGTAAAAGAACTTTGAAAGATGTTTGCTTCGGAGTCTTTTCTGCAGGAGAGTTTTTTCTGGAACGCTGACACCCCTGTAATCAGCAATAATATGATCACAATTGAGCCCAAAATCTCTATTGCTTAGTGAGACATTTGTTTAAGGACGTTTTGCCCCGTTTTGACTTTTCTTGCTGCAATTGTTAAGTGAATCACTACAGTTGTTAAGTGAATCACTGCAGTTGTTTAGTAACATGATTGTTTAGTGAATCTGGCTTCTCCATTGACCTTGTTTGTCAGAGGGTCACAAAAGGTGATCACGTGACCCCTGGACATTGCAACCGTCATAACTATGAGTCAATTGCCAAGTGTCTGAATTTTGATCACGTGGCCATGGGGATGCTGCGATGGTCATAAGTGGGGGAAATGGTCATAAGTCACTTTTTTCAGTGCCGTTATAACTTTGGACAGTCACTAAACAAACTAATGTTAAGTCGAGGGCTATCTGTAAAGACAAACAACACAAAGAAGCAAGCAAATGAATAATGCAGGACCCTCCCATGCAACCCTTTATCCTGCAGGACTTTGGCCTCGGAAGCAGTTGTACACATGTCAATGTGTCTTGGACACTGGACACAGTGTAATAATGTTTTGAATAAAATAAGTAAAGTTTCTTAAGGGCTCGTTTAAGGAAGCTCCAAATCACATTTATTTTAGTTCATTCCCTGCCATCTTTCTCTGCTAGCATTTTGAGAATGGAGATTTAAGGAAATGTCCCAAAGGTGTTTTTTCAAGAGGCAACTGGACTTTCTGGTTTTTCCTTTGAAGAAGCTTTCCTTCTCATCCAAGAAGCTTCTTCAGCTCTGACTGGATGGTGAGGAATGGAAGGATTTATACTCCTTGCCAGACAGCTGGTCATTTGCCTTCTTTTAGAGAGTTGTTGAGGCCTGCATCTCAAACTGAAGCGCAAATGGTTCCTATAGACTGCAATCTTTCTGCAAATCCGTTCCTATTCCTGCACCATTCAAAGGGTGTTCATCCCAAAGTGCATAGCTAAATGTCTATGGAGATTCTCAGTCATCCGGTTCATGGTTCTCCCAAATGTGCTTTTTTCAAGAGGCAACTGGACTTTCTGGTTTTTCTTTGAAGATATTTATTTATTTATTTAATCAAATTTTTATACCGCCCTATCTCCCAAAGGACTCAGGGCGGTTTACAGGCCGATAAAACACAAATATCAAACAAGGTAAAAAACTAATTAAAAAACTTATTTAAATAGGCCATAGTTTAAAAGTACAGATTAAAATAATAAAACCCCATTTCCTAAAAAGAATCAACCCCAATTAAAATTAAATAAAAACTTTTAATCCAGTCCCGCTTGAATAAATAAATGCGTTTTCAGCTCACGGCGAAAAGTCCGAAGATCAGGCACTTGGCGTAAACCAGGGGGAAGTTCGTTCCAAAGCGTAGGAGCTCCCACAGAGAAGGCCCTACCCCTGGGGGCCGCCAGCCGACATTGTTTGGCGGACGGCACCCTGAGAAGGCCCTCTCTGTGTGAGCGTACGGGTCGGTGGGAGGCATGAGGTAACAGCAGGCGGTCCCGTAAGTACCTGGGCCCTAAGCCATGGAGCGCTTTAAAGGTGGTAACCAAAATCTTAAAGCGCACCCAAAAGACCACAGGAAGCCAGTGCAGACTGCGTAGTAGCGGTGTTATATGGGAGCAACGAGTGGCTCCCGTTACTACTCACGCAGCTGCATTCTGGACTAACTGCAGCCTCCGGGTGCACTTCAAGTGCAGCCCCATGTAGAGAGCATTGCAATAATCCAAAAGAGATGTAACCAGGGCTTCTCATCTAAGAAGCTTCTTCAGCTCTGACTGGATGGTGGGGAAATGGAAGGGTTTATTGGAAGAATAAATCCCACCACCCAATCAGAGCTGAAGAAGCTTCTTGGGTGAGAAGCAAAACGTCTTCAAAGAAAAACAAGAAAGTTCAGTTGCCTCTTGAAAAAAACATCACCTTTGGGACAACCATAAGCTGACTGAGAATCTCTATAGACTTTTAAAGGATGACTGAGAATCTCTATAGACTTTTAAAGAAATGGTTGAGATACTACTATACCCTGTATTCTGTTCTGGGAAGTCTCGGGGGGCGGGGAGGTGGAAGGGGAAATGGGGGGGGAGGGGAAAGATTATAAATTGATTGATTGCCAATGTACAGGAATAATTGAAGAACTATATGAGCTGGAATGGTGTAAAGTCGGGGCTGCTCAGCAACCACTCCAGAAGGGAAAGGGTAGGGAGAGAGGAGTAGAAAGAAGGAAGAAAGTAGGTAGGTAGGTAGGTAGGTAGGTAGGAAAGAAGGGAGGGGGAAGAAAGGATAGGAGGAGAAGAAGGAGGGGAAGAGGGAGGGTTAGAAAGGGTGGAAGTGAGAAGTGGGAAGGAGGAGAGGAAGTAGGAAAGCGAGGAGGAGGAAGCATGGGGAAAGTAGAAGAAGGTAGAGAAGGGTAGAAAGGACCAAGGAAGGGAGTGGCGGCTGAGCAGGCCCGACTGAGCATAATTAGAGTATAGAATCGATTGTTGGATAAGTGATTGTACTGTACACTGGTTAAATTGTTGGAATTAAGAAATGGTTGAATGCTGTTAGGTTATTTGAGGAGAAAATGCATAAATATAAACACCATCATCAGAATTGCCTTAAAAGCAGGTTTCCTTTGATTTGCTTACATTCCTTCTACGATAAAATGTGAAAATTGTTTATTGGTTTTTATCTCTTTTTCCCCCTGGACTTCTCCAGGATTTAAAATGGAAAGCTCGCCTTGAATGGGACATCCATCGGAGGCTGAGAAATAGTGACCCTCCAGAATACCCTTTCTTTTCTCTGAAAGTGCGACGCCACTTTCTTGTTGAAGACACCTGGCACAAGCTCAGTATAATAGAGGACACCTACCTGAAAAAGCAACTGCTGGTGAGCTGATGCAGAGTTACCTGAGCTTTGAACCTGAGAACTCACTGGCGTAGTGAAAAATGGTCATTTCAAAAGGTCATTAAATGAATGGTTGTAAGTCAAGGATTACCTGTATTTCGCCTTAATTCTAAGAAACTAGACACAATGTACAGGCTGAAGGTCACCTCTAATTTTCCTGCACCTAACAGCAGTAGAATAGCTTGGCTGAGTGATGCATCCAAAACCAGTCAATGGGTTAAAAAACATCAAATCCTTTTGACCTCCTGCAAATTCAGAGCTTTTCTGCTATTCACTAAAGGAATTTTATTTATTTATTTATTTATTTATTTATTTATTTATTTATTTATTTATTTATTTTGTCACAACAGTATATATAAGCATAAGCATGAAAGTAACTATATAATATATAAGCATATATATATAAGCATAAGCATGCAATAACTATATTAATTGGATATAATGAAAGAAAACAATAGGACAGGAATGGTAGGCACATTTGTGCTCTTATGCACACCCCTTACGGACCTCTTCGGAATGGGGTGAGGTCAATAGTAGACAGTTTTTGGTTAAAGCTTTGAGGATTTTGAGAAGAGACCACAGAGTCAGGTAGTGTGTTCCAAGCATTAACAACTCTGTTACAGAAGTCATATTTTCTGCAATCAAGATTGAAGCGGTTAACATATTAAGTTTAAATCTATTGTTTGCTCTTGTATTGTTGTGATTGAAGCTGAAGTAGTCTTTAACAGGAAGGACATTGCAATAGATGATTCTATGAGTTAAACACAGGTCCTGTAGAAGGCGGCGGAGTTCTAAGTTTTCTAAACCCAAGATTTCAAGTCTGGTGGCATAAGGTATTTTGTTCTATTCAGAGGAGTGGAGAACTCTTCTTGTAAAATATTTCTGGACACATTCAATTGTATTGATGTCTGAAATGTGGTATGGGTTCCAGACAGGCGAGCTGTATTCAAGAATTGGTCTAGCAAATGTTTTATAAGCTCTGGTAAGTAGTGTAGTGTTTCTGGAGAAGAAACTACGTAAGATTAGGTTTACAACTCTTAAAGCCTTTTTTGCGATGTAGTTGCAGTGGGCTTTGGCACTTAGATCATTGGATATGAAAACTCCAAGGTCTTTGACAGGGTGGGGGTCATCTGTAAGGTAATGTCCATCGAGTTTGTATTTAGTGTTTGGATTCTTTTTTCCAATGTGTAAGACAGAGCATTTGCTGGTTGAGATTTGGAGTTGCCAAGTTTTTGACCATTCTGACACAAAGTCAAGGTCTTTTTGAAGGGTAGCTGTATTGTTGGTAGTGTTAAATAGTTTGACATCATCAGCGAAAAGAACACAATTACTTTTAATATGGTCACAGAGATCATTAATGTATTAAATGAAGAGTGTTGGTCCAAGAACCCTGCCTTGGGAAACGCCGCTATTGACAGGAACAGGATTTGATAGGGCACTGCCTATTTTGACCACTTGTCTGTTTGACAGGAACGCTGATATCCAATTGTGGAGGGGTCCGGAGATGTCGTAGGATTTTAGTTTTAGGAGAAGTTTGTCATGTACCACTGAGTCAAAAGCTTTACAGAAGTCTACGTAAATTGCATCTATTGTTTTGCCTTGATCAAGATTTGTAGTCCATATGTTTTTGCAGTGAAGAAGTTGTAAGTTACATTTTTTTTTTCTGAAACCAAATAGTTTATTAGAGAGTAGATTGTTTGTTTCTAGGTAGAGGATAATGGATTGGTTGATGATAGATTCCATAACTTTACAGGTGACACAGCATAGAGAGATTGGTCTGTAATTTTCAACTAAGCTGGATCTCCTTTTTTGAAGACTGGAATGACCGTGGCTAGTGACCAAAGTTTGGGAAGGGAACTGGTCATGAAGGCTTTTCCAAAGATTATGCTTAGGGGTTCTGCTATATTAGTGGAAAGCTTTTTTAAGAAGTATGCACATAGTCCATCAGGTCCTGTAGATAGGGATGGTTTCAGTTTGCGAAGAGCTTTTTCAACATTTTCTTCAGTGAAATCTATATGTGTTAGGTCGTTGTTGGTGCGGTTGGGGAATGTCGGGTATGAGCCATTACTGTTAACAAAGACTGAGCCGAAGAATGTGTTAAAGATGTTTGCATTAACTGTTCCATCTTTATTTTCTTTGCCGTTAGATTCTTTTAGTGGTGGGATAGATCTCGAGTCATTAAGTTTGTTGTTCACAAAATTATAAAAAGCACGATTGGAATTTGTGCGCAGAAGGTCTTCTTCTTGCTTGGTGTGGTAATTGGTGCATTCAATTTTTATTTGGTTGCATATATCTCTGTATCGGTTTTTGAAATTTGCTACATGTCCCTTTTTGTTTTTCTCCAAAGGGATCTTTTTTTTGGATTGAAGCTTTTTTATTGATATGGGTAATTTGTTTTTCTTGATTTTTGTGGTAGAGTTTAATGTCTCTATTGATTTCAAGTAGGAAAACTCTGTAGTGGTCTTCAGCAGTGATACAGGATGAGAATAGATTTTGCCAGTCAAGAAATGAGAGGTAGGTGTTTATAAGGTCATAGTTGGCTTTTTTGAAATTGTAGTTTGGAATACTATTAATATGACGATTTTTGTAAGGGTGTATATTGAGACAAAAGTCTATCATGCTGTGGTCACTGTTGGAAAAGGGTTCTTTTATTTGTAGTCCATAAATTGAGTTGGGTTGTTGCAGAAGATGAGGTCAAGGCAGTTGTTGATTCTTGTATTGTTAGTTACTAGTTGTTCAAGACCTAGATTTGTGACAGCGTTGTATAGGGTAGTATGGATGGGTTCAGTTGTACATTCATTTGTTATCCAATTAATATGAGGTAGATTGAGGTCACCCAGGAAGATGAGAGGATATGGGCAAGAGGTAGCCCAAGTTAGTAGTGAGGTTAACATGTTCGCATGTGCGATGTCGTAGTCGGGGGCTCTGTAGCATAGTAGGAATCAAAGTGTGGTTTAAGGGACAGGTCGCATACAATACAATTCAACATTTTTGCAGCTTTCTTTGTCCATCTGAAGAAGGATGTTTGTGTTTCAATTCTTTCTTGCAATTCTTAAAACTACAACTTTTTTCCTCAAATGTTGCAGAATCCTGAGTTGCCTGGGCATTCTCCAGGTATGTTCAGAAACCTTGGGGACCCTTGAAAGGAAGATTTTGAAGCAGGTGGGAGGGGGATCATGGTAGGGAACCATTCAGAAGCAGCTTCATGTAACTATCTGAGATCTGCTTCTAGTCATTGGGGCACAGATGAGATTGCTGGATGAAGGCTAAGCACAATCATTAACCTCTGCTCTAGGGCTTCTATGGACACCGATTCCTCAATTGTTTTCTCTCAGTCAGGTCAACAGATGCCTTGAACTATCCCAAAGGTGCTTTTGCAAAAATCAGCTGGACTTCCTAGGTTTTTTTTTCCTTTTTCAAAAAAAAAACCCAAGAAAGTCCAGTTGCCTTTTGGAGAAGCACCTTTTGAACAACTATGACTTAGATGATTGAGAATCTCCATATACATTCTTTGGACTACTTTTCCTTTCTTTTTTACTTGTTTTGGCAGGTTCAATTTGAAAATGAAACGTCTTATTATGGAGATAAAGGTTTCGTGGTAGAATTCTTTTCAGAGGTGTTTGAGAAGGTGGTACAGCCAGAATATGGGATGTTTATGTATCCTGAACCCACTTCCCCAATGTGGTTCCCTCCCAAGGTAAGTTTATCAGACCCAATTCCAGTTCAGATGAATTCAATTCATCAAGATGATACCTACCAACCCTGCCCACATTAACCCAAGGGGGTATCTGTTGTTGTTAGTTGCGAAGTTGTGTCCGACCCATCGCAACCCCATCACTTACCTTTGCTACCGGTTCGCAAATGTGAGCACACGTGCCACCTCTGTGCATGTCCAAGACTTTCTGCGCATGTGCAGAGCGTCAAAAACGGGATGTGATGATGTCCAGGCGGGTGGGCGGAGCCTCCCAAGCGGCTGCCTACCAGTTTACCCGAACTGGATAGAATTGGCTGAATACCACCACTGGACCCCATGGACAACATTCCTCCAGGCCTTCATATCCTCTGGAGTCCATTTAAGCTCACGCCTACTGCTTCAGTGACTCCATCCAGCCACCTCATTCTCTGTCATCGCATTCTTCTTTTGCCCTCAATCTTTCCCAGCATTAGGCTCTTCTCCAGTGAGTCCTTCCTTCTCATTAGGTGGCCAAAGTATTTTAGTTTCATCTTCGGGATATTGGATCTTAATGTGGAAAATATGTGGAAGTTTGATTTGTGAAGTTCTACACCTGGTCTTTTGTTCATTGAAAAAAAATTGTCTGTGAAACACCTAACTGAGGGATTATGAGGATTTTTAATCCCAACACCTCTTGAGGCTCCAAAGTGTGGGAAAGTTGCCTTAAGGCAGGGGAGTCAAACTCACTGCCCGCGGGCTGGATGCATCATGCCCTGGCCATGCCAACCCCCTATTTAGGAAAGAGGGGAAATGTCCCGATACGTCACATGACAATGACGTGATGACATGAATTTAACACCCCTGCCTTAAGGGACTATAAAATTTGAGCTGAATGAAAGGAAGCATTTAACCAATTAGCAATCTGCATTTTGATAAATAACTCTCTCTCTCTCTCTCTCTCTCTCTCTCTCTCTCTCTCTCTCTCTCTCTCTCTCTCTCTCTATATATATATATATATATATATATATATATATATATATATATATATATATATATATATATATATATATATATATATATATTTGTTTTCTGAGGTTTTCGCGGGTGTTTGTATGTAGGTCTTTGGTTATTCGGGTTTTCTCCCGCATAAAATTGGAAGTGTCTTGGCGACGTTTCGACGAAGTCAAGTTTCCACCCAATCAGTTCAACCCCCCCCCCCTAGCAGTTAAAAGGAAGAAACAGCTGTGATCACACATTGCTCCCAAAAGCACGAAGCTGAAGCCTGAAGATGACGAATGAGACTTCGTCGAAACGTCGCCAAGACACTTCCAATTTTACACGGGAGAAAACCCGAACAACCAAAGACCTATATATATATATATATATATATACATATATAAATTTTATTTTAATACAAATAATCCATCATCCATTAAACTGTGTCATCTAGGTACAAATGTTTGTGCAATAACAGTTAAAATTTACAATCATATTCATTATTTAATCTATTCTTGGCTTAATACCAATACATTAAATATCTAATACTTTACATCCTTTTCTTAATTTGCTTAACTCTATTAATTTTTTTCTATATTTTACTCCTCTACTTTTATTTCTAATTTTTATATTTGTCCTCTAACCATCGATAAAATGTTTCCAATATCACATAATAACCAGTTTGTTCTTTCTCTTTAATTGCCAATGTTAATATATGTAGTTCCATCTCTAACCTCCTATGCTCCTCTTCTAATTTCTTTCGCACTTGGCTCCTTTTTTTTGTTTCTCTTTCCCACATATATTATGGTTAATCCTATAATATATGCCTTTGCTGTATCCTATACATTCTGTAATAATGTTTCTTCTTTTCTATTCGCTTTGAAGAAGAACTCCATTTCTCTTTCCATGAATTGTATATATTCCTTTTCTTTCCATATTGTTTGATTCATTGTCCATCTTGACTTCTTTTTTTTTTGTCCCTTCCATATAACTTTTATTGGGTTGTGATCTGCCCAGATATTTGTCTGAATATTTATTTCTTGTATATTAGCTATTGGCTCAGTTGACATCCACAACATGTCTATTCTGGACCAGGATAAATGTCTGTTTGAATAAAACATATATTGAGTTTTCTTGGGGTATGCTTTTCACCAAGCATCTTGAATATCTAGTTCTTCTACAATTTAAAAAAAAGGTTCTTGGGAGTCTTTTCCTCCTTTTTTTGTTTATTTTACTAGATTTATAGTCCGAGTCTACATCTACAATTTCATTCAAATCTCCTACAATGCATATGTTTTCGTATTCCAATTCTATTATTTTCTTACATAATTTACGATAAAAATCGTCATGCTTATCATTTGGTGCATATATTGCCACTAGAAGCATTTGTTTATAGTTCATTATTATCTCCACCATTAAGATCCTCCCTTCCTCATCCATGAAGATTTGTTTAGCTTTTATTGTCTCTTTAATATAGAGTGCTACACCCCTCTTAGTTTGTTGTAGGAGAGAGGCATATAACTTCCCAATTTTCAGGTATTCCAATATTCTATTAAGTTGCTTTTTAATATAAACTTCTTGTAAACAAATTGTAATTTTACCATTGTAATTTTTCTGATTTGTTAAAGGATTTTTTTATTTTATAGCCAATTCAGTCCATTTATATTAATTGACATTAACTTTATTTCTTCTTCCATGGTGTTTACTTATAAATGGGATTTGCTGTTCTAGTTGCTCTTTTCCCTTTTACTTCTTTTGCCCTTGCTCCTTCTTCTATTGCTATTTCCTCCCGTTCTCTTGCATCTTCCTTTTGCTGTATGTTTTATTTTATTTATTTTTATTTATTTTCGTATTTTTATACCGCCCTATCTCCCTAGGGACTCAGGGCGGTTTACAGGCAGATAAAAAATTCATATAAATACAAAATAAAACATCAATTAAAAAACTTATTCCAAATAGCCGAATAATTAAAAATAACAGTATACATAATAAAACCCATTAAAACCAGTTTAAATTTAAAATCTAAAATCTAATCCAGTCCTGCGCAGATGAATAGATGAGTTTTAAGCTCGCGGCGAAAGGTTCGGAGGTCCGGAAGTTGACGAAGTCCTGGGGGAAGCTCGTTCCAAAGGGTGGGAGCCCCCATAGAGAAGGCCCTTCCCCTGGGTGTCGCCAGACGGCACTGCCTAGCCGATGGCACCCTGAGGAGTCCCTCTCTGTGAGAGCTCACGGGTCGGTGAGAGGTATTCGGTAGCAGCAGACGGTCCCGTAAATAGCCCGGCCCTATGCCATGGAGCGCTGCCATGGCCCTATGTATGTCTCTTTCTTCAGTAGGTTTCTCTTGACATCTAACCTCTCTTTCCTCTCTCAATCTCTCTTCCTCTTGTGGTCCCAAAAACTGATCATAAAATTGTTCCGCCTTCTCTACTGAATCCAATCTACACTTTTGTCCGTGCCATGTCACCAATATTCCCTCTGGAATTAGCCATCTAAAGGCTACTTATCCCATTGTAGAAAGGTGTGTCCCTTTAAATACTGCAAAGGTAATCTGTATTCCTTCTCATTGACTGTGCTTGTTGGGAATTGTGGTGATGTTCTCTTGCTGGTTTGTTCTTGCAGCCTTCTATGGAGAAGAATAAATATTTCCTTTTTGGTATTCTCTGTGGACTCTCAATAGCCAACCAAGTCACTGCCTACATACCCTTCCCGCTTGCTGTCTTTAAAAAGCTGCTTAACAAAAAGCCAACTCTCAGTGATGTGAAAGAGCTAAGCCCGGTCCTAGGAAGGTAAATGAATTCTATCAACTTACTAGGAACATTTAGTCTTAACTGATTTTATCCAGTCATTGCACTCACCCTACAACTAACAAAACCATGTTTCTGTTTCAAAGAATGTGCCAAAAGGAAGGAAATCCTAACATTTGAATGTGGTTTAAGATGAGTTGGCCAAGATGTAGAGATCAGCAAATCATTTGTCATTTCTCCCCTCATCCATTCTGCAGTAGGAATGCATCCCTTCTCTTGATTTGAGTTGCTATAGTAACCTATAGTAGAACACCAATGTCAAACTCGCGTCACATTGCCATCGCGTGACATTTCATGACTTTGTTTTCCTTTGCTGAGCTGGGCGTGGCCTGCGTGCAATGCATCTGGCCCATGGGCCGCCAGTTTGACACCCCTGGAGTAGAAGATCCCCAGTTACATAGCTGTAATGGCTGACAGAGAAAGTGTTCTCTATGCATAACCAAGGGCAAGAAGTAACTGTGAGAGGGATCTTGGAGTCCTAGTGGACAACCATTTAGATATGAGCCAGCAGTTAGCAGCAGCTGCCAAAAAAACCAACACAGTTCTGGGCTGCATAAACAGAGGGATAGAATCAAGATCACGTGAAGTGTTAATACCACTTTATAATGCCTTGGTAAGGCCACACTTGGAATATTGCATTCAGTTTTGGTCGCCACGATATAAAAAAGATGTTCAGAGACTAGAAAGAGTGCAGAGAAGAGCACCAAAGATGATTAGGGGACTGGAGGCTAAAACATATGAAGAACGGTTGCAGGAACTGGGTATGTCTAGTTTAATGAAAAGAAGGACTAGGGGAGACATGATAGCAGTGTTCCAATATCTCAGGGAGTCAAACTATTCTCCAAAGCACCTGAGGGTAGAACAAGAAGCAATGGGTGGAAACTAATCAAGGAGAGAAGCAACTTAGAACTAAGGAGAAATTTCCTGAGAGTTAGAACAATCAATCAGTGGAACAACTTGCCTGCAGAAATTGTGAATGCTCCAACACTGGAAATTTTTAAGAAAATGTTGGATAGCCATTTGTCTGAAATGGTATAGGGCTTCCTGTCTGGGCAGGGGGTTGGACTAGAAGACCTCCACAGTCCCATCCAACTCTGTTATTATGTTATGTTAAGTCCATCCTAGTTTAGGGGAAGAAAATGATTGAGATCTATCTGCTTTTTTCTCTTTATGGGATCTCCTTAGGCTCCCATCTCTGTATTAGTGTGGAAATGATTCATTAAATGTCCTTTAAAAGCACCAGCTTTTGCTGTCCGTAAGGACAGAATTTTTTTTTAATTATTCAGCAGAAGCAAGGATAATAAGCCACAGATTTACGACAAACATGTATTTATTCCAAAACATACTTACAAATACAGTAGCCATCACACACTTCTTCTTAACTGTCTAGGACAAGGGTGTCAAACTCAACACCTGGGGCCTGGATCTGGCCTGTGGGGTGCTTAGATCTGGCCCGCAGGGCCACCCTGGAAACAGCAAAGGACTGGTCCGCGGTGCCTCTGTCAGCAAAAACAGAGCTCGGGCGGGCCACAAGCTCCATTTTCGCTGGCAGAGGGTTGCAGGAAGCTGTTGCAGCCGAGAACGGAGCTCAGGAGCCCGTTTTCTCTGGCAGAGCACTTAGGCCAGCATAGGTGCCCTTGACACGAGTGATGTCGAGCTGGCCAAGCCCCCTGACCATGCCCAATCCACCCCCCCCACAAGGTCAAACATAACCCTGATGTGGCCCTCAATGAAATTGAGTTTGACACCCCTGGTCTAGGAGAAGGAATGTTCTCTTTTGCCCAATGTAACTGGTGTCTCCGCCTGGTTTAGTAAATCCCAGTATGACCCAAATCCCAATCCCAAAGCATGTCCCCTTTAAAATTGGATACATTATTTGGCCTGGGAAGAGAGTATTACCCACTAACTTAGTTTTTAAAATTATCAGGATCCAAAGGTTTTTCTGGAGCAGTTATACAACTATCTTCTCTGTATCTTCTCACCAAATACTTGACTATCTGGATCAAGCTAACCATTCTAGCTCCATCACTAGATATGATGACTCAAAAGAGATCTTGTTCATGTTCTCAGGCTTATAAAAAAACCCAATTCGGCATGTATTTTTGATTGACAATTTTTTAATATCTGCTGAAAGAACTTCCTATAATATTTTATTTTCTGTTTCCTTTTGTTATGAAGAAGTTTGCAGACAGTTCTGGAGTATGAATCAGATGATCTTGAAGACCGGTTTCAGCTATGCTACTCCGTGAGTATCCTGCATTGTTTTATGATACCTCCTCAAATGCTTAATAACCTGGAATAGATGTTAAAAATGGAAGAAATCCAGAGTGGTAAAATCAGTTATATAGGCAGATATTTCTCTCTCTGGGCACAATGATAATACACCAAAAATAAGACCCTGTCTTATATTTTTTTTGAACCCTGAAATAGGTGCTTGACTTTATTTTCGGGGAGGTCTTATTATTTTGGGGCGCGTGGAGCAAGGTGGGGCTCCTCTTGCCATTTTACTGACGTCCAGCTCTGTCTCCCTAACCTTAACCAGAGGAAATGGCGGGGACTGGCTGAGCATGCATTTAAATATTTTCAGGGAGGGCTTATTTTCAGAGAAATGCAGTAGCTGCTGAACAAATCTCTGCATTGGCGACAGGAAGGGCATCCGGCTAGTAAACTCTCAGCTTCATTCAGTTGCTCAGACTCTACCCTGCACGGATTATGGGATCATTAAAATGATCAATGATTGTTTAGTCCAAGCTCAGCTTGGTTTTTTTATGTGCATCACATTTTTTTTACCACATCCTGCAGGCACACTTGGGCCCTCCAGAGAAAAGTCACTAAAGGCTAAAATCTCATTCACACATTAAGTCATAAGATGATTTGTTTATGGTTGGTATGCTATGTGAATCCAGCCATTATGATTCACGACCTTGGTATAAAGTTTGATTGTTGTCTGAGTCTCCTTAGTTATTCAGTAAAATGAGACCATGTGTGTACCAGCCAAAGCATTATTCACACTGCTTCATTGGCTTAAGCTACTGATGCCAACTATCCCATAAATAGAAAGTCTTGACACTATTCAGTGCGGAGACTCTACTAATACATTAATTTTAGCTTTAACAGATTTGCAAACATGCAGCAACTTTATTTTTCAGGTTTCCTGGGACAGCATGGATGTAGACTTGATTGAAAATGGCATTTTGACAGCTGTAAACAATGCCAATAAGTATGTATCAATGACTCTTAAAATGACCTCTCTAAAGGTGCTTTGTTTGAATGATCCGCACCCACAATGACCAGTGATGTTAGAAGTAAAGTGGGGGGGGGGGTGTCATAGTTCAAGACATTAGTAAAGCTCCCTGTAGGAATCGGATAATTTCTTAAACTTTCAGTTACTGATATCCTCAAACTTCTTGCATTTCTATGGGATTTGAAAAAATTTCTTCAGATCTAAACTACAGGTAGTCTTTGAGTTAGGATCACTCACTCACTCACAACAGTTCAAAATTTCCAATTGCATTGAACAACAGGAACCTCTGACACAAATGTGTGGCTGTTGCAGTATCCCTGGGGTCATGTGGCCCTAAACTGGGCACCTGGCTTATGATTACATCAGAGCCAGCCACAGTCAGGTGATCAGCAATGGCAACCTTCCCTGCCACTTTCCAACAAGCAAAATCAATGGGAATTTGGCAAGAGAAGGTCGCAAGTCACTCCCTTATGTTTCTCTCACCACTTTTTCTCCCCAGCACCTGCCCACATTCCTCACCACCCGAGCACACTAGAAACCCGAAACCCTTGCCAGCTTTCCCATGCTCCCCAGCATCCACTCGTGCCCGATGCCAGCTTGCTTGTGGCACCCATCCCCACACTCCTTACCTGGTATTCTTCCTGCTTAGAGACCCAAGAGGGGCTGGGTTACGACAACAAACGGAACTTCAGGATTACCATTGCTAAGCAATGCAATCGTGTAACATTATACTCTACAACTGCAGCGTTTAGTGACGGCAATCCCAGTCCCAATTGCTGTCATAACTCAAGGAATACTGTAGGGTGAGAATTTGGGGAAAAGGTGGGGAAATGGGAAGAAAATAGAGAAACATAGCTAACTAAAATGCAACCAGTCTAGTCTTTTAATTCTTATTTCTTTATAAAATTTCAGTCTTGTTCTCGTTCAAAGGCCTAAATGTTGAGTAATATATATCCTTTTTTTGCCTTGTGGTACAAAGACTTCTCTCCAGTTTCAACTAATTCTTGTAAATATCTAATAAAGTGAACATTTATTATATTAATAAATAAATGTGTGTGTGTGTATATATGTGTGTGGGGGGGGTGTCTTTGGTTATTCGGGTTTTCTCCCGTGTAAAATTGGAAGTGTCTTGGCGACGTTTCGACGAAGTCTCATTCGTCATCTTCAGGCTTCAGCTTCGTGCTTCTGGGAGCAATGTGTGATTGCAGCTGTTTCTTCCTTTTTAACTGCTAGTGGGGCTTTGAACTGATTGGGTGGGAGCTTGGCTGTGCTCTGATTGGATAGGCTTGGCTGTGCTTGGTTGTGCTCTGATTGGATAGCCAAGCTCCCACCCAATCAGTTCAAACCCCCACTAGCAATTAAAAAGGAAGAAACAGCTGCAATCACACATTGCTCCCAGAAGCAGGAAGCTGAAGCCTGAAGATGACGAATGAGACTTCGTCGAAACGTCGCCAAGACACTTCCAATCTTACACGGGAGAAAACCCGAACAACCAAAGACCTATATACAAACACCCGTGAGAAAACCTCAGAAAACAAATATATATATATATATATATATATATATATATATATATATATATATATATATATATATATATATATATATATATATATATATAGTTTTAGATTTATGAGCAACATTAACTGAAGAGATCTGATTCTGAACCCTGATAAATTTATTTAAAGGCCAAGCATTTGTCCTTCTCGAAAAAAAATCAGGCTTATTTTCTACTTTTTAAAGGAAAGACTTTGTTGACAAATACGTGGATTACATATTCAACAAATCAGTGGATGATGTTTTCAGTGAGTTCAGGAGAGGATTTTACAAAGTCCTGGATGAAAAGCTAGTTGGCATCTTTGAGCCTGAACAACTGATGGAAGTGGTAATTGGAAATGCCAATTATGATTGGGATTTGTACGAAAGGGTAAGTGGATGGAGAGATGTATTTTATGACAAGGACCTTTATGAGCAGATCATGATTGGAGGGATGGAACTATAGCATTAGCTACAAGAGGGGGGTCAAACTCAAAGTCCAGGGACCGGATCTGGCCCACAGGGTGCTTAGATCTGGCCCACAGAGGTACTCTAGAACAGGGGTCCCCAACCTTTAGGTCCTCAGGGACCACTAAATTCATAATTTGAAATTCCATGGACCACTAATATGATCTGCCTAATGACCGGCTGGGTGGGTGTGGCCAACTCTATGTCCAACTTGATGGCACTCACAGTGAGGGGTGCCTCACCAGCCTCTACTCATCCCTCCCCTCCCAACCACTCCTCGCCTGCCTGCCCGGGCTCCTTAAGGCCCCAATAGGAAACAGTCATTGGAGCTAAGCAGCCACCACGAGAAAAAGTTGGCAAAACAGCTGGCTCAGTTCAAATTGGATCTGGCCAAGAAGGAGCTCAACAGAAGCTGAGGGAGGGAGGGAGCTGCTCATGGCTCCCATGTGACACCACTCCTGCGCAGGCTGAACTGGCTACCTGTGGTCTTTCGGGTGCACTTCAAGGTGTTGGTTACTACCTTTAAAGCACTCCATGGCATAGGGCCGGGTTATTTACGGGACCGCCTACTGCCACCGATTGCCTCCCACCGACCCGTGCGCTCTCACAGAGAGGGACTCCTTAGGGTGCCGTCCGCCAAGCAATGTCGGCTGGCGACCCCCAGGGGAAGGGCCTTCTCTGTGGGGGCTCCCACCCTCTGGAATGAACTTCCCCCAGGACTCCGCCAACTTCCTGACCTTCGAACCTTTCGCCGCGAGCTGAAGACATATCTATTTATTTGCGCAGGAGTGGCGTAGGATTTTAGTTTTTAATTGGGTTTTTACTGTTTTAATTATATTTTAATTTGGGCCAATTTAATAAGTTTTTTAAATATTATTTTATCTTGTATTTATTCTTGTTCTGTTTTATCTGGCTGTAAACCGCCTTGAGTCCTTCGGGAGAAGGGTGGTATAAAAATCTAAATAAATAAATAAATAAATAAATAAGCACCTCACTCAGGACTACAAGCATAGGCTTTCCAAGCAGAAGGAATACCTGCAGGAGTACAAGGTCAGGTACTGGTACCTGGAGGCTCAGTGGACTGAGATGGTCAGCCAGTTCCAGGCCATGATGCAGTCCCACTGGAACAAGGCTCTCCGGCTCTTCGCCACTAGCAGCTCTTCCCTCCAGCCTTTGCCCAAAGCCCCAGACAGACCCCAAGTTGGAATTTCTGCCCCCCTCTGACCCACACAAAAAGATCCCAAGGGGGAGACTCTCTGCAGCAACACAAACCTTCATTGCAAGTATCCGGCCCAGGGTCCGTAGTTTGAGGACTTCTGATTTAGTTCAATATAAAAAATGCAAATAATTTTTCTGTGGACCACCAACATTTTTTCGCGGATCACCAGTGGTCCACTGGTGAGCACTGCTCTAGAAACAGCAAAGGACTGCTCTGCAGTGCCTCTGCCCGTGAAAATGGAGCTCACGAGGGTTGTGGGCAGACCTCCCAAGCTCTGTTTTCGCTGGCAGAGGGCTGCAGGAAGCCATCACAGCCAAAAACGGAGCTCAGGAGCCCTTTTTTGCTGGCAGAGTACTTGGGCCACCACAGATGCCCTTGACATGAGTGATGTTGTGCCTCGTCCTCCCTCCTCTCCTCAGCCGGGCCCCTCCCGTCTCCTCCCGGGCCTGCTATCAGACTCCGAGTCTGATAATGAAGATGAACAGCCTGTCATGCCCCCGGCCCTGGCCCCATGCCGGGACAAACAAACCTCACTCATACGGCGTGTGTTCCTTTGGCTCAGCCATCAGAGGAAGTCAGCCACGGATTGAAATTACTCGGGCCTACTCCTTCTGACCCCTCCTTTTCTCAAACAGCAGAAGACAATTCAAAGTGGGAGGATCCTCGCTTCCGGAGATCTGAGAGGCGACTCCAGCAGAAGGAAGGGAGGGGCAGGCCTGGATAAATGCTGAGTCATGGAGCCACACCCCACAGCCTATATAAAGGACCTGCTTTTGGCATTCCAACCTTGAGTCAAGCAGTCTCATCTAGTTTGCTGAAGTCACAACTTGGATTCCTGCCTGCCCTGAGAAATCTGGAAGGAATTTGGCAAAGCTGCAGAGGCTTCGTTGCCACGCTTGATACGGACTTCCTAGACCCGGTCGTCGGAGGGGGAGGGGGACACGACAAGTGACGTCGAACTGGCCATGCCCACCCTAGCCTCCTGAGATCAAACAACCCTGATGTGGCCCTCAATGAAATCAAATTTGACACCCCTGAGCTACAGCATAATTTTCAATTAGCATGGGTAGGGTTTGGTAATCGCAACTCCTAGCTTATCAAATAAGTGAATGATAGAATTGCCTGGACGGCATTTAGGAGTTTGAGCATGGCTGCAGATAAAGTTGCTAAAGTCTTTCTTTCTTTCCTTCCTTTTTTCTTTCTTTCTGTTTTTTCCCTTTTTCTTTCCTTTTTCTCCCTCCCTCCCTTCTTTCTGTCCTATTTCTCATTTACCTTTATTTTTCTTCCCCTTCCTTTTTTCCTTTTCTCTTTCCTTCCTTCCTTCCTTCCTTCCTTCCTTCCTTCCTTCCTTCCTTCCTTCCTTCCTTCCTTCCTTCCTTCCTTCCTTCCTTCCTTCCCTTCTGCTCCCCATCTCACTGTTCAAATGACTCTGAGCTGGTGGCGAATTTGTCATTTGTGGAGCCATTTTATTTAGCTCTCTATTTATTCCTTTTCTTTCTCTTTACTATATAAGGGCATTTCTGGGCTCATCCCATTCTTAAGGTGGGGGGAAGGAACAAATAGATATTGAGGATTGTTTTGGCTAGGTGACTTTCTTTCCTGTTGGGGCTGCTCCTGGTGAGAGTGGAAGGTGGAGTTTGAAGACACCAGGAAATGTGGATTGAGTGTTTATTGGAAATGTGACTTTTGAGGGATGTTTTTAACTTATAATATTATGTGGTGTAATTCCGGTTTGTGTCAGATCCGGAATTACAACAGACTTTGCCAATTTGATGCTTACCTAAAAAGAAATTTGTTTTGGAAGATGGACTTTGCTTATTTCTTTTTTTTAAAATGGGTTTTATCACTTGGAAACCTGACAGTTGGCTTATAGAATGATAGCTATATATGATCTATAGGTAGTCCAGGTTTTTTTTATTCTTATTGGTTCTTGGTTTTTTCCCCCATTGTCTGATTGATTATTCCTGCACTGAAGAATGCTGAGTATTGTGGTATATACAGCTCGACGCACCCAACCATAAAGATGTTTTGGGAAGTCTTTCATGAGCTGAGTTTGGAGGATAAAAAACGTTTTCTGGGTAAGTATCTATATGCGAGTACTTCATTGCTCTTCTAAAGGTCTTGAAGGTGAATTTCTTTCTGTGTTGTGAGCTGTTATGAGTGTTAGCAGAAGGCATTCATATCTCTCCAAAAGCTTCTTTTAATACAGAGAGTCAAGGAATTGAAATGATAATTGAGAAGCAACTCTATACAGGTAGTCCTCGACTTACAACAGTTTGTTTGGTGACCATTCAAAGTTACGACAACATTGAACAAAGTGACTAATGACCATTTTTCACACTTATGACTATTGCAGCATCCCCATGGTCACGGGATTTACATTTGGATGCTTGACAACTGCTTCATATTTATGACGGTTGCCGTGTTCCAGGGTCATGTGGTCACCTTTTGCGACCGTCTGACAA
Organism: Ahaetulla prasina; assembly: GCF_028640845.1. Lineage (NCBI taxonomy): Eukaryota > Metazoa > Chordata > Lepidosauria > Squamata > Colubridae > Ahaetulla > Ahaetulla prasina. The sequence continues at coordinate 17,473,607 of NC_080546.1, forward strand.
GCAAAGTCCATGGGGAAGCCAGATTCACTTAACAACCGTGTTACTAATTTAACAACTACAGAGATTCACTTAACAAATGTGGCAAGGAGAGTCATAAAATGGAGCACAACTCACGTAACAAATTTCTCACTTAACAACATAAATTTTGGGCTCAATTGTGGTCCTAAGTTGGGGACTACCTGCCCATTCCATTCGTAACCTGAGGATTTTGGGGAGTGAATCTTGTACGTTGAACAGAATCACTCCCTCTTTTTGTCCATGCATTTGCTAATCAAATGCAACGTTTGTTAAGTGCGCATGAGGTATTTTAGGGTGGGGAAGGCTGGGGGGGGAGGGGCTAGTGATGGAACAGGCCATCTGCCTAAGACGCCCAAGGCCTCCTCGACCTACTGAAATACCTTATGATCCCCACAATTGCTTTCCACCCACCCACCCACCCAACCTGCCACACTGAGTCTCTTACCTTGTGAAGATCTAGCAAGCAGTCTCCTCTGCAGCCTCCCAGCATGTTGCTGGCTGAAATGGAGTTTCTGAGGGGCATCACACTCCATTTCAGCCAGCATCGTGCTGGGCGAGGCCTCTGGAGGCCTGAATGAAGCTTCTGAGGGGCAAATCCGCCCCTGGGAGCCTCTATTTTGACTGGCAACATGCAAGGCAGTTGTTTGTAAGGGCGAACAATTGCCACGGTACTGCAAGATTTGTAGTTTTGGGACTAAAAGCCAGGGGGAGCTGATCGTGTAACTTCAAACATTCACTAAGGGAACGCTTGTAACCCGGGGATTACCTGTATAGGGCTGGATTGGGAGTCATCCCTACAATTGATCCCAGTTGGGCAACAGAAGTTTTATTAAATCTTTTTGGAGCCAATATTATCCCGAGTCAAAGAATCCCATGTTCTTAGAGCTGTCTATGTTCCCGCTAATATTCTGTGTTTAACTGATGATTTCCCATACTTCTAGTGTTTTTGGCAGGAAATGACAGGATCCCTGTGACAGGAATGAAACCTTGGAAGATTTCTCCACATATCTTGCCCTCAGAGGATCTTATGCCTGAGGCTGACACCTGTTTTCATCTTTTATTGCTGCCAATTTATTCAACAAAACAAAAACTGGAGGAGAAGCTTCTTCAAGCGATCAGCAACAATCGTGGCTTTGGCAGACCTGTGGCCTGAGGCTGAAGCAGGAACTTGAAGATGCCACCTTGGAAGCTGTAGTCGTCTTTTGACCTCAGATGGGAGGAGAGATTGTCACAAGGGATTTTAGTTAGATGACTGTTCAGTGATTTTCTTGCTTTGTTTAGTAATAAAGTGATCGTGCACAGTCAAAATATATAGCATTTTGAAAATATGCTGGTTTGTTTACCATGTAGTTAAATTGGGCTAATATGTTCCTTCTAATTATGTAAAAACAAAAAGTTGAGGTTGTAGTTGTTATCTTTATGCTACTGCACCAAAGAGCCAATACTTTTATGTTTCTTTTCCCCTACCCTTTTCCTCCCCCCCCTACCCCTACCCCCACCCCCATTTTCCCATTATTTTCATTTTTCTTTGTATTTCTGAATTTTATAGTTTGATAAAGTAATAAAAAAATTTAACCCCAAAGAAAGAAGCCTTACCTCAGGTTGTTGTTGCTAAATGCAAAGTGTGTGTGTGTGTGAGAGAGAGAGACCTTTTCACTTATGATTTAATAATGGAAGAGCAGACATATGTTATCCATGAGTGCCAAATGCCTGAATTTTGGTCACATGATCACAGGGGCAGTGCAACAGCTATAACTTCAAGGACTGGTTGTAACTACCATTGCTTCAGCACTGCCATAACTTTAGTCACTGAATGAATGGTTGTTAAGTGAAGACTATCTGTCCTGATGATACCGAAGTCCAAAGGAGGAGAAGACCTTAACCCAGCGTGTCGGACGTCTATGTAACTCCCCCCGAGCTTCCGAGAAAATGTACGCAGTCATAGAAGTCTGTAGAGATTCTCAGTCATACAAGTCATGGTTGTCCCAAAGGTGCTTTTTACAAAAAGCAACTGGGCTTTCTTGTTTTTCTTTTGAAGACATTTCACTTCTCACCTAAGAAGCTTCTTCAGCTCTGGCAGGATAGTGGGGAATGGAGGGATTTATATTCCTTGCAGACAGCTGATCTTTTTCATCCTTTTACAGGGTCGTTGAAGCACTTGGATAGTGGATACTTGACAAGCATTTGGCACACAGATAAACCTCCAAGTGCTTCAACAACCCTCTAAAACAGGGGTGTCAAACTCAAGTCCTGCGGGCCGGATCAGGCCTGCAGGGTGCTTAGATCTGGCCCATGGGCTGCCCTGGAAACAGCAAAGGACCGGCCTGTGGTGCCTCTGCCAGTGAAAATGGAGTTTGGGAGGCCTCCTGGGCCCCAATTTTGGCCACGACGGCCTCCTGCAGCCCTCTGCCAGCAAAACTGGAGCTGGGGGGGGGGCAGTGCATGCCCCCCACACACCAGGCTCCGATTTCTCTGGCAGAGGGCTAGCGAAACAAACTAAAAACAAAACAAAAGGAGAAATGTTTGCATTTGAGCAAACGAAGGGACAGGTAGAAAGGGAAAGAGGAAAAAAGAGAAAGAAAAAGAAGGGAAGATTGGAACAGAGCGAAGAAGGAAAAATAAGGAAAGGGGAAGGAAAAAGAAAAGGAAGGAAGGAAGGAAGGAAAAAAGGAAGGAAGATTATAATGAGAGTGAGGGAGGGCCTGAGGGAAGTCCTGCCTTGGCCATCACAGGTGCCCCCCCATGAGTGATGTAGAGATGCCCCCCCCACCAAACACAACCCTTTCGCCGCGAACTTAAAACTTATTTATTTCATATGGCTGGACTGGCCTGATTTTAATTTTAAATTTTAATTGAATTTTGATGGGTTTTAAATTTCTGTAATTTTATGGGGTGTAATGTCATTTTAAATTTTCTGGCAAATTTCAATCAGTTTTTAAAGGGTTGTTTTAATTATTGTGTATGTTTGTTTGTATTTTATTTGCCTGTTCACCGCCCTGAGTCCTTCAGGAGAAGGACGGTACACAAATTAAAACATCATCATCATTATTATTATTATTATTATTATTATTATTATTATTATTATTATTATTATTATTATTATTATTATTATTATTATTATTATTATTATTATCCCTGATGCTTCCCTCAATGAAATCCAGTCTGACACCCCTGCTCTCAAAAGGATGCAAATGACCAGCTGTCTGTAAGGAATAATGTCTGCAAGGAATAATGTAAGGGGCGTGCATAAGTGCACCTGCGTGCTTACCGTCCCTGTCCTAATATTCCTTTTACTTACTCTTTTCATGTATCCAAATTATGTTTATACTTTTACCTGTTATCTTATGATTAACAAATAAATAAATAAAATTAATAATAATAGTATTAATAAGTGTTCGACTAGTGATCTGTGATACTAAATCCAGCATAATTATCTCGTTTGCTGTATATACTGTCATTTTGTGTAAATATTAATAATAATGATAATACATTGCTATACCTGGTGACAGCAGAATTGATGAGAAACAACTTGGAAGTCACCAGATATCAAGATTTGAGAATCGAATTGCAGAGACTCTGGCATAAACCAGTGCAGGTGGTTCCAGTGGTACTCGGCACACTGGGAGCTGTGCCTAAAGACCTAGGCAAGCACTTAAAAGCAATTGGTGCTGGAGACGACTTCCGGTGTCCAGCGGCAACGGACGTCTGGAAGGCTTCTCCTGCCTCCAGCGCCCGAATCCGGCCGCCGCCGAGGCCCTCAGGGGCCAGGTGTTCCGAAAAGGACACCTGCCGCACGGACGGCTCGCCAGGGGTCTCCCAGCCGACATACAGGACTGTGGGGACCGATGCTGGCGCGTCCTAGGCTTGGCGGGGTTTGGAGGCCACAGGCCGCGGCCATTATTTTGGTCGTCGCCTGGGCCGCTGTGCCCGGTGACACCGGGGCATTGGATTTATAACTGCAGCAGCCTGGTGGTGAACAGGGAACGGAGAAGAATTGAGGAGGAGAAGGGAAGGGAATATCGGTAAACGTGAGTGGACTGCTCCGGAGTGCGGGGGTTTTCTCCCCTGCGGTTGGAAGGAGCACGAGTTATTCTGGAGAGGAGAACTTAAAATAAGAAGATTACGGTTTTGTGGAGCTCTGGAGAGAAGAGGTGATGGAGAAATTTAGGAGGGAAGGTTTGAGGCCCCCCCTCCTTCTGGGGAACAGTGGTGGCGTCCAGCTTCCGCCTTCACTATGAGAATTTTGATGTCATCACTTCCTTGACTTCCTGGTTGACTAACTGTACTCTGGACTCGTTGCTCCTGTGAGTGCCCCTGGTGGATCCGGAGGAAATTACAAGGATACTGTGCCTGCCTGAGGATTTTGTATTTTTTTTCCTTAATGGCAAAAGGTCAGAGACCAACTGCTGGAGAGATGGAGAATTTTGGAAAAGTTATCTAATATGGACAAGAAATTGGATGAAATAAGAGCAGAAATTGTGACTATCCAAAAGGATTTAAAGGATACTCAACAAGTTTCAGCAGAAAACAAGCAGAAAGTGGAAGGTTTGGAGGGTGAGATGCGGGCAGTGCAGAAAAGAGAGGAGACGACAGGCAATGCTGTGCTTGGACTACAGATGGATAAAATGTCTTATTTCCTTAGGTTTCAAAATTTGGAAGAAGTGGACCAAGAAGACTTGAGAGATGTTGTGACTAAATTGTTGGGAGAATTTCTTGGGAGAGGTGTTGATTTCATGAATTGGGATGTGGATCGAGTTTATAGAGTTAATTCGCAATATGCACGCACGCATGCAGTTCCCAGAGAGGTTCATGTCAAATTTGTGAGAAGAGAGACGAGAGATGAAATTCTTAGAAAACATAGGAGTGGGGCACTGATTTACAGGGGCAGGGAGATAGCCATTCTGAGGCAGATTCCCAGACAGGTACGTGAAAAAAGAAAGAAATATTATTTTTTGTCAAGCAAATTGTACCAGAAGGAGTGGGCTTCAGATGGCTGATGCCAGAGGGATTGATGATTTTCCGGGAGGGCATTACGAAAAAATCAGTACAATTGCGGAGGCTACGGCCTATGTGGAGGAACACAAAGCCTCCTGGAATCAGATGACCCAGGAATTGAAGAAGGGAGGTTATAGATCATGGGGCGGAAGCGGCTGCCGCTGTTGCGGCCCTGGAGTTGGGTCAGGCTGAACCCAGAGTTCTGAGATCCAAAACTAGGAAGTGATAAAGATATTTGGGATTGTGTTGGTTTTCCTTATTCTCTTTTGTACGATATTCTGTTTATTCTTGACCCTTCTTTATTACGTATTTAAAATTTGTAAACTTAGCTACTTCGTGTCACCTGCTTGCCATATGGCTGTTGTATGTGTTAAAAAATTTGAGTAAAATTCTTATTTTAGATAAGAAAAATGAAAATTTACCATACCTGATATGTATTTGTATAAACCTTTTTTGACTAATAAAAACTTTTTGAATACAAAAAAAAAAAAGCAATTGGTGCTGACAAGATCTCCATTGGTCAGCTGCAGAAGGCCACCTTACTGGGATCTGCTCGCATAATTCACCGATATATCACGCAGTCCTAGACGCTTGGGAAGTGTTCGACTAGTGATCTGTGATACGAAATCCAGCATAGTTATCTCGTTTGCTGTGTATACTGTCATTTTGTGTAAATAAAATAATAATATAAATCCTTCCATTCCCCACTATCCCATCAGAGCTGTAGTATCGTGACCTGGCCATCGAAACTACATGGCTATGGGTGAAACATGTAAGAGTGATACCCATTGTCATATGGGCACTTGATCCCACCTCCAAGAATTTAATAAAATACATCAACAAATTGCAGCTTCCTGCAATAACACCAGCAGAACTGCAAAAAACTGCGATACTTGGAACTTCCTACATCTTAAGAAGGTACTTGGCTGATACCTAAGATGCTGGCAGCAACTCCTATCAACCATTAGCACCAGTCAATGGGATTTGCGATGCATTTTTGAATGTTCAGTTGACTGAGTTTCATGTGTAATGAATAAATTTATTTATTTATTTATTTTATTAGATTTTTATACTGCCCTTCTCCCGAAGGACTCAGGGTGGTGTACAGCCAAAATTAAAACCCACAATATACACAATCAAAACAGAATTTAAAACGAAGCATATTACAAGAGTGGCCGAACTTTAAAAAGTTTAAAACCCTAAAAAATTAATAAATAACCCCGGTTAAAATTTAATAAAACTTTTAATCCAGTCCCGCTTGAATAAATAAATGCGTTTTCAGCTCACGGCGAAAAGTCCGAAGATCAGGCACTTGGCGTAAAGAGTAATAATAATAATAATAATAATAATGATGATGATGATGATGATGATAATAATAATAATAAATATAAACCCCTCCATTCCCCACTATCCCGTCCGAGCTGAAAATGCTTCTTTTTATTTTTATTTATTTATTTATTTATTATTTATTTTATTTTGCCACAACAATATATGTAGGTATCATACAAAAAGATTATATAGTAAATAAACACATAGCTCCCATCACCAATCTCCTTCCACTTATGACTGTATGACTATAACTTGTTGCTGGCAATCCTTATGATTTATATTGATATATTGATCATCAATTGTGTTGTAAATGTTGTACCTTGATGAACGTATCTTTTCTTTTATGTACACTGAGAGCATATGCACCAAGACAAATTCCTTGTGTGTCCAATCACACTTGGCCAATAAAATTCTATTCTATTCTATTCTATATGACTAAATATAAGGAGGTATAAGCATATATATAGGAAGAAGAAAAGAAAAACAATAGGACAGGAACGGTAGGCACGTTTGTGCGCTTATGCATGCCCCTTATGGCCCTCTTAGGAATGGGGTGAGGTCAATAGTAGAAAGTTTTTGGATAAAACTTTTAGGATTATGGGAAGAGACCACAGAGTCAGGTAAAGTATTCCAAGCACTGATGATTCTGTTACAGAAGTCATATTTTCTGCAATCTAGATTAAAGCGGTTGACATTAAGTTTAAATCTATTAGTTGCTCTAGTATTATTGCAATTAAAGCTGAAGTAGTCTTTAACAGGAAGGACATTACAATAGATGATCCACATTACAATAGATGATTCACATTACAATAGATGTAATGTGATAGATGTATGTTCTTGGGTGAGAAGCGACACGTCTTCAAAAGAAAACAAAACACAGCAAGAAAGCCCAGTTGCCTCCTGAAAAAAAAAGCCCCTGTGAAACGAAACCGAAACTCGGGGGCCGAAAGCTGAGGGAGCCGCGGCTGCGTGTCCTTCGTACAAAGCGCCACCGCCTCTCCGCGGTGACTATCCGATGCTTCGGAGAGGCTTCCAAAGAAGCGATAAGTCGTGCCGGAGTTCCCACCCTTTATTCGCCCAGCCTCCGTCCTCCTTCCAGCCAAAGCCAATTCCCTGCCCTGACAGCGCCGCAGTTTCGATTTCCTCCCCAGGCACGCCTTCTCTTACGTTTGGAAAGTCCAGCCACCCCCCAAAAGCAGCCCCGGAGAGGACAAAAACGCGCGTTCTGCACAACTTGTCCATTTTCCTTTGGGCGATCTGAAGCCAGGAGGATCTTTCACTCATGCCGGCCTCACGGAAGAGACGCCCCGGCAGAGCCACTAGTCGTTCCCCGGCAGGCTCGGCTTCGAGACCTGCGAGCCGCCTCCAGAGGCCCGGGGAGCAAGTTGCCGAAACGAAGGTGCCCGAGTGGCGATCCCAAGAGAGCGATGGGTTGGATTCTGCCGCCGTCTCCTCCCCGCCAGTCGGGCCCGCGTTGCTCTTGTTCCCGACGGCGAAGTACCACCGCAGCATCTTCAAAGAGGATCCTGAAGCCATTTGCCAGATCAGCTGTAAGCAAGGTTACTTAGCGATGGCGCAGGCACCTAAAACCGTCCTCCTCTTCGGCTGGGCGCAAGACGAACCGCATCAGCCCCTTGTGGAAAGTCGCAGTGAGTAACCGTAATCCAGTGCCTCCAAATCCGGACGGCCGCCAGATAGCAGCAAAAAAACAAAACAAAACCCTTTTATGTTAGAATATAGAATAAACTGGAAGGGACCTTGGAGGTCTTCTAGTCCAGCCCCCTGCTTAAGCAGGAGAACCTATACCAGTGGTGAAATCCAATTTTTTTTACTACCCGTTCTGTGGGCACGACTTGGTGGGTGTGGCAGGGGAAGGATACTGCAAAATCTCCATCAGCATCCCAGTCCAGGGGAAGGATAGGAAGGATACTGCAAAATCCCCACTCCTGGGGGAAGGATATTGCAAAATCTCCATTCCAACCCCACTCTGGAGCCAGCCAGAGGTGGTATTTGCCAGTTCTCCGAACTACTCAAAATTTCCGCTACCGGTTCTCCAGAACCTGTCAACCTGCTGGATTTCACCCCTGACCTATACCGATTTAGATAAGTGACTGTCTAGACCAGAGGTCCCCAAACTTGGCAGCTTTAAGATTTGTAGACTTCAACTTCCAGAATTCTCCAGCCAGCATAGCATAGCATAGCTGGCTGGAGAATTCTGGGAATTGAAATCCACAAGTCTTAAAGTTGCAAAGTTTGGGGACCTCTAGACTCTTCTTACAAACATCCAGTGATCGAGCGCCCACTATTTCTGGAGGCAAGCTATTCCAGTTGTTAATTGTCCTCAATGTTAGGAAGTTTCTCCTTAATTCCAGGTTTCTCCTCTCTTTGATAAGTTTCCAACCATTGTCCAGCTCTCAGGTGCTTTGGAGAATAATTTGACTCCCTCTTCTTTGTGGCAGCCCCTTAAATACTGGAATAATGCTATCATGTCACCCCTAATTCTTCTTTTCTAGTGTACTGTGTATGTGTACTGTATAACTTTGGTGTGCCCTCTGGGGAGCGACCAGTGAGTAAAGTAGTGAGAGTAAACTAGGTGGCTCAGTGGCTAAGACACTGAGCTTGTCGATTAGAAAGGTCAACAGTTTGGTGGTTCGAATCCCTAGTGCCGGTCTCCTGTGTGAGCAAGGGGTTGGACTAGATGACCTCCAGGGTCCCTTCCAACTCTGTTACTGTCAGCTTTGTGAATGTAGGAGAATTTGAACCTGGCTCTTTCAATACTGTTAACCGGGGTGGGGGGGTGGGGGGGTCTCCTAGTTCAACACTAATCCAGGAATCTCCAAACTTGGCAACTTTAAGACTTGTGGACTTCAACTCCCAGAATTCCTCAGCAGGCATGACTGGCTGTAGAATTCTGGGAGGTGAAGTGCATAGTCTCCCAAATTTGGAAGCCCCTGTTCTAATCACTCCAGCCTGTTTGCAGTCTTCTTATCTTGTTAAAAATGACAACTCCAGTCAAAACAAATTGCAGGTTTATCAGCATATTTAGTTTTGTCTCCTGAATGCTTCAGCCTTCCTAGAAAACAGAAAAGTTGGTAAGAGCTGAGGCTTTTTCAATTTGGCATCTTGGCTGATAAAAAGGCAAAGATATCGCGTGGAGTTCAGCCTGGTGACTTATATCCATCCATCTTATGAAACGTTTTTTCCTTCTTCTAGGATATTTTTTCCAACTTCCCTATTTAGCCAATAGCCTTGGCGTTTCATTTTATTGTTGTTGTTGGCACAGCTTGGCAATTGACTCATATTTATGACAGCTGCAGTATCCCGGGGTCATGTGATCAGGTTTTGCAACCTTCTGACAGGCAAAGTCAATGGAGAAGTCGGATTCACTTGGCCATATTACTAACTTAACAGTTGCAGTGATTCATTTAATAACTGTGGAAAGAAAGGTCATAAAACGGGGCAAAGGTTTAAAAAAAAAAGTCTTGCTTAACAACAGAAATGTTGGGCTCAATTGTGGTTGTAAGTTGAGGACTAACTATACTCTAGGTCAGGGGGTCTCCAACCCTGGCAACTTTACGACTTGTGGATTTCAACTCCCAGAATTCCTCAGTCAGGGCATGCTGGCTGAGGAATTCTGGGAGTTGAAGTCCACAGGCCGTAAAATTGTCAAGGTTGGAGACCCCTGCTCTAGGTAATTTATAGCATTAAAAATCCACAACATAAAACCCAGACAATTTGCCTACACTATGGCAGGAACAGATAATATTGCACTAGCCTCTTGGTTGGCTCTCTGTCAGCCTGGGGTACCCAGGCCTGTTGACAAAACCAATCTTCAGACCTTTCTGGAAAAGTAACAACTTATGTTATTTCTAGGAAATTATATTCCAACGGGGGGGGGGGAATCATTTTTTTCTTGGTCTAACTCATCTTCCCTAATGGGTGGGACCTGCAACATGCAGGTCTCTTTCTGCCCCAGTAGCTCAGGTAGATGTAACTAGGAAGAGGTAGACCTTCAAAGCTATGGTCCCCCAAGCTATGTAGGGGTATTAAAGGTGATTCTCAGCACCTTGAATCCGAGGTGGGTTTCAACAGGTTCTGAGCAGTTCTGGAGAACCGGTAGCGGAAATTTTGAGTAGTTCGGCGAACCGGTAGTAAACATTCTGACTGGCCCCGCCCCCATCTATTCTCTGCCTCCCAAATCGCAGCTGATCGGGAGGAAATGGGGATTTTGCAGTAACCTTCCCCTGGAGTGAGGTGGGAATGGAGATTTTACAGTATCCTTCCCCTGCCATGCCCACCAAGCCACGCCCACCAAGCCATGCCACACCCACCAAGCCACGCCCACCAAGCCATGCCACACCCACCAAGCCACACCCACAGAACCAGTAGTAAAAAAATGTGAAACCCACCACTGCCTTGAATGGCACCTGGAAGCGAATGGGCAGCCAACACAACTCCTGTAAAAGAGGTAGCACATACACATGTCTAGGCTTGTGGAAGATTATGTCAGCCACCGTATTTTGAACCAACCAAAGTTTCTGCATTGCTCTTCAGTGTTTTAATTCTTCTACCAAAGCTAGTCGACACTTCTCTCAAGGAGCCATCTCAAATACAGGTAGTCCTCGATCTACAACATTTCATTTAGTGACCGTTCAAAGTTACAAAGGGATTTAATGACTGTTTTTCACCCTTACGACCCCATGCTCACGTGATCCAAATTCAGACACTTGGCAAGTGGCTCGTTTTTATGACGGTTGCAGTGTTCTGAGGTCACCTGATCCCCTTTTGCCACCGTCTGAAAAGCAAAGTTAATGGGGAAATCAGATTCACTTAACAACTGTGGGAAGGAAGGCCATAAAATGGAGAAAAATTCACTTAACAAATGCCTCACTTAGCAAGAGAAATTTTTGGCTCAACTGAGGACGTAAGTCGAGGACTACCTGTACAAGTTATATCAAATTCTGCTTTTTATTATGCCATCTATCAGTACAGTACACACCGTTCTGCTTTAGGAAGTATATGTATTAAAAAAAATCATATTTTTCATCATTCAGTATTTTCAATTATTAATATTTATTAATAATTAATATGCTATTGATTATTAATACCGCATTATTTATTAATTAATTAAATTATCAATTAAATGTTTTACTTTATTGATTTAATTATTTTAATTGAGTGGTGTGGTGGCGTAGTGGTGAAGATGTTCGCCTTCCACTCAGAAGGTTGAGAGTTCAATCCTAGACACGGTGGATGTTTCTCTCCTGGAGCGCAAAGAAAAAAAAATATCTGTTGCAAACTCCCTGTGGCATCAGGAAGGGCATCCAGCCAGTAAACACTCAGCTCCATTCCGTCGTCCCGACTCTGCCCCAAATAACCCGACGGGTTATAAAAAAGGAGTTTTAATTTAATTATTTTAATTATTAGTCAAGGACCTCAAGGCATAAGATTTCTGCTCTTTTGATCTTATTAACATCCACATAGGTTAAACTGAGCTGAGACATGAATTGCCCCATGAATAATAATCTAATGAAGTCCATAGGTGAATTGTGACTGCCTCTGCTCCTATCTAACTCCCACTTACAATATAGTAATACAATTCTTTATTGGCCAAGTGTGATTGGGGACACAAGGAATTTGTCTTTGGTGCGTATGCTCTCAGGGTACATAAAAAGAAAAGATACATTCATTAAGAATCATAATGACTCCAGCCTTTCAATCCAACAGAATTCCTAGTGTGGCTTAGTACCAATTAAAATAATCATTGGTGAAAATCATGGTAGACATTCTGTTGCTGTTTGCAGGAAGCATCTACTTAAAAGAGAAGATAAACTCACTGGATTGTGAAGCGTCTCACCTGCTTATTCTCTCATCAAATGGAAAACTTTCAGAGTATGATATCACAACCAAAACCCCACAAATAAGGTAGAAATTTTCTTATTATATATTAATGGTAGGATAGTTGTTGTTTTTAATAAAAAAAACCCTGAATGAACAAGGCTCATGGGTGAGAGAATACTCATCATTCAATTTGCTGATTCCATGACTTGTAAGGCAGCTGGGCTTTCTTGGGTTTTTTTTTCCTTGAAAACATTTCATTTCTCATCTCAGAAGCTTCTTCAGTTCTGATAGAACAGGGATGTCAAACTCGATTTCATTCAGGGCCGCATCAGGATTGTGTTTGACTTCGTGGGCTGGGGAGTGGCCAGCTCAACGTTACTCGTTGTTGGGGGTACCTGTGGTGGTCCAGGCAAGGCGGGGTGGGGGGAATCCTCCTGCAGCCTTCCGCCAGCGAAAACGGAGCTCCAGAGGGCTGTGCATGACCTCCATTTTTGCTGGAAGAGGCCATTGCAGACAAAAACGGAGCTTGGGAGGGCCACGTGCAGCCATCCTGAGCTCTCTTTTCGCTGGCAGAGGCACCGCGGGCCACTCCTTTCACCGTTGGAACAGAGTTCTTTTCGGGTGGGGAGGGGGAGTAGAATGTCTTAACTCCTTAGCATCAGAGCATGTTAATTTTATTTATTTATTTATTTATTTTGTCAATCATATATAAGATAACAGGTAAAAGTCTAAACATAATTTGGATACATGATAAAAGTAAGTAAAAAGGAATATTAGGACAGGGACAGTAGGCACGCAGGTGCACTTATGTACACCCCTTAATATAATACTGTATAAGCAGTACTAATGATCTGTTGGTTGTTTCAAAAAATCCTTTCTTAGTGAGCACCTAGAAGCCAAGAGGAACATACGTGCCAAGTTTCAAGTTTTTAGGCTTTACAGCAGTGGTTCCCAACCAGTGTGCCGCGGCACTAAGGGGTGCCGTGAGATCTTTTGAGGGTGCCGGGAACTTTTGAGCTACAGAGATTTTAAATATCTATTTCCTTATAAGGGTGCCGGGAACTTTTGAAAGGCTTTCCAAGGGTGCCTCAAACAAGAAAAGGTTGTGCCTCAAACAAGAAAAGGTTGGGAACCACTGCTTTACAGTTCTGGAGATTTTGTGATGAGTGAATGGTACTTGGCTTTTATATATATATAGAAGATGATAGGGACCACTATATATATATGATAGATAGATAGATAGATAGATGATATATATAAAAGATATATATATATATATTGTTTTCTGAGGTTTTCACGGGTGTTTGTATATAGGTCTTTGGTTGTTCGGGTTTTCTCCTGTGTAAAATTGGAAGTGTCTTGGCGACGTTTCGACGAAGTCTCATTCGTCATCTTCAGGCTTCAGCTTCGTGCTTCTGGGAGCAATGTGTGATCGCAGCTGTTTCTTCCTTTTAACTGCTAGTGGGGGTTTGAACTGATTGGGTGGGAGCTTGGCTGTGCTCTGATTGGATGGGGGTTTTTTTGTGCTCTGATTGGCTGGGGGAAACCTGCCCTTATTGACAAACGAGTCCCTAACACGAGGAATGACACCAGACCCACACTCACGAGGTCCACACAGGATGTCACCACCGCACATCCACCCAGAAAGCAGACCCAAACCCACACTGATCATGAAGCACGACCAAGGACCAGAAGCCAGACCGCAGCTGCAACATTAGCCATTTCAAACCCCCCCAAACCATACATGCAGCAGACTGACACCCACTATGAAGATGTAGCACGACCACAAAGCCAAACAACAGCTATGCAGCTCACCAGCTCAAATCCCCCTGCAACACAGACTAAACTGAGCACAACCAAGCCCCCACCAACACAGGACACACCCCAGCCAATCAGAGCACAAAACCCCATCCAATCAGAGCACAGCCAAGCTCCCACCCAATCAGTTCAAACCCCACTAGCAGTTAAAAGGAAGAAACAGCTGCGATCACACATTGCTCCCAGAAGCACGGCTGAAGCCTGAAGATGACGAATGAGACTTCACGAAACGCCGCCAAGACACTTCCAATTTTACACGGAGAAAACCCGAACAACCAAAGACCTATATATATATATATATATATAGCTTTTATATATATATATATATATATATATATATATATATATATATATATATATATATATATATATATATATATATATATATATATATATATTCTATATATATATATATATACATATATATATATATATATATATATATATATATATATATATATATATATATATATATATATGTCTTTGGTTGTTCGGGTTTTCTCCTGTGTAAAATTGGAAATGTTTTTCCAAACATTTCCAATTTTACACGGAGAAAACCCAACAACCAAAGACCTATATACAAACACCGTGAAAACCTCAGAAAACAAATATATATATATATATATATATATATATGTATATATATATATATATATATATATATATATATATATATATATATATATATATATATATATATATTCTATATATATATAGCTTTTATATATATATATATAGAAGATAATAGGGACCACCTTTGGTGGGAAGGTAACAGCATTCCGTGCGCCTTTGGCGTTGAGTCATGCCGGCCACATGACCACGGAGACGTCTTCGGACAGCGCTGGCTCTTCGGCTTTGAAACGGAGATGAGCACCGCCCCCTAGAGTCGGCAACGACTAGCTCACATATGCGAGGGGAACCTTTACCTTTATAGAAGATGATAACTGAGCAGCATGTATTGTCTCTTTTCCTTCTTTTGCAGACTACTGAAAGAATTAGGAAACAAACAAATTATTCAGATTGCATGTGGTGACTATCATTCCTTGGCTCTTTCAAAAGGTATTGGCTGCTTTTGCACTTCTTTTAACAACTCTTTTACTTGCCTTCTACTTCGGTTGGGATGTCTCAGCTGATAGGCACAGCCCCCGCCCTCTTCCAAGCAATTTTTGTAGGGATGAAATCAAGGGAGAAGATTCCACGTGTACCATTTTGAACTCTCAAGGCAAAGTGGGATAGAAAGACATAGATAAATATAGAAGGCTCCGTATTAACGGCTTCCTTTTGTGCGTTGTACTCAGGAGGAGAACTCTTTGCCTGGGGTGAGAATGCACATGGCCAGCTTGGAATGGGAAATGTGATGGGTCGCATTAAGGATCCACGGCTGGTAGAAGAATTGGAAGGCATTCCTTTGGTTAACATTGCAGCTGGATCTGCTCACAGCGTGGTTGTCTCTATGTTTGGGACTGTTTACTCTTGGGGAAAGAATACCTATGGACAGCTTGGCCTTGGAGACAAAGAAGGTAAGGAGAAATTCCAGAAATGGGGTGGGGGAAGCATTTGAGATATGCTCATAATCGTAGGAAATGGGCCATCTAAACTCATTGGTCTCTGAGCTTGGTTGTTTTCTTGCAGACGTTTCTTCACCAAACTAGGTAATATCATCCATGCACTGATGATGTTACCTAGTTTGGTAATGCATCGTCTGCAAGAAAACAACCAAGCTCATCATAGAGCACCATGGACCGTGCACCTTCTAGGACACGGGAGTCAAACTCGCAGCGTCACGTGATGTTTCACAGCATTTTTTCTCTTTGCGGAGCTAGGGTGGGCGTGGCCTACATGTGACGCATCCGGCCCACGGGCTGCCAGTTTGACATTCCTGTTCTAGGAGAAGATGGTTCTGAGGGTAATTTAGATAAACACATCTGGAAAACTCGTGATATGATTTTCAAATAAAACTTACAAGTAGTCCTTGCTTTATGACCATTCATTTAATGGCCAAAGTTACAATGGCACTAAAAATAATCACCACTGGCCCTCACATGATTGCCACAGTGCCATAGTTACATGATTGTGATTTGGGCACTTTGGAACCATTGTGCAATTACAGTGATTCCCGTGGTCATGTGATCGCCATTTGCAACCCGTCCAGCCAACTCCCAATAAGCAAATTCAGTGGTGAAGCCAGCAAGGAAAGTTGCAGGTTGCACTTATGTGATGCCCCAGTTAATGACCATGGTAATTTGCTTAATGACAGTGGGGGAAATAGTTGTAAAATCAGATGCGGTCCCATGATCCATCACTTAATGTCCACACTCCTTAACAATGAATTTTGGGGTCCCTATTGTAGTTGTAAGTTGAGGACTACCTATATGTTCCTAAATAGAGAAAGGCAGCACTCGGAGAGAGGGGTGTGGCCAGCAAAGGTGACACAGCGTGAATTCAGGGGCTCCTGAAGAACGCTGATATCCCAGTTGTTTAGGGGATTGCCTAGGGAATCATAGCTGTCTTGGAGAGACAGCGAAGAATGGGGGCACAGGCTGGTGTGAACAGGGAAATCACAAATTTCCTGGAGCGCCGGTATTTTCTTTCGACCCAGCAGCGGAGGAAGACAGCCATTAGGAGCTGTCGAAAATCGGAGCAGCCACATGGAAGAAAGAAAGAAAGATAGTGAGGCGA
Organism: Ahaetulla prasina; assembly: GCF_028640845.1. Taxonomy (NCBI): domain Eukaryota; kingdom Metazoa; phylum Chordata; class Lepidosauria; order Squamata; family Colubridae; genus Ahaetulla; species Ahaetulla prasina. Next base: position 17,490,287 of record NC_080546.1, read on the forward strand.
TTATCTGGGTGAGAACCGGAAGTCTTGAAAACAAGATTCTTTTTAGATTTTCATTTCCCAAACTTTAAAAATATTTTTTTTTTGAGTTTGTAAACATTTTTTTTTAATTCAAAAAGTTTTACAGAAATTTTTTTTTGAAGATTTTTGAAAAGTTATGGCATAAAGACTAACTGAAAACTAAACACAGTAATTTTAAAGCAAACTTAATGGATTGAAAGCAGATTGGACAAAGAGACTTGTATGGCTAATGAATGGTTAGGCATTGCTATTTAAATATAAATTTCGGCTTTGAAAGTTTAAAGCGGAAAAAAGAAAGACTTTTAAATAAGCGGCATTGTCATCTAGTGGCGCTAGAGAAATTAAATGGGAGTATTTTATAGAAGACAAAACAAAGCGACCTTGGACATTGTTTTGGAAGGTGGCAAGAAGAAGTGATGATAAGAAGTGGTCATGTGATTTTGTAACAGGAGGAGGAGGAGGAAAAGAAAAACGAAAGTTTTTGTAAACTATCTGGATACTTAGCTGTTTGTTTTGCTTTTGCTTTTTTCTGTCCCCTTCTCCTGTCAGAAGATTTTGGAATACTGATATTTTTTTATCCTGGCTTTTTCCTTTTGGATTAATCTTCTTTTCTCTTCTTTTTCTCTGTGTATGTGCGATTGGTATGATTTTTATTTTTACGGATTCTGTTTTCTCTCTTCATTTTCGTTTTTCTCTATTTTCCTCTTTGCAATGTTTTCTTTTTGGAGAAGATACTTTATATTTTTTCTACATAGACTGAGTGATTGGATATTTTGAAAACTTGAAATTTTGGAACTTTGAAACTGGTGAATTTTTATTTTTTGCCCTGATTTGGCTTTCTTTCTTTTTCCTTTTTTCCCCCTTCTTTTCCTTTTTTAATTCTTTTTTCCTTCGATTCGTTTTTTGGGTGGTTGTTGGTTAGCTTTGGATATTTTTAGATAAACATAAGTGGATTGTCTCAAGAACCTGAAATGTTGGAGGGTTTCAAGACTAGTTTTGGAATTTGAATTTGGAATTTAAACAAAGAAATAGTTGAAACTTGAGAATTGAACTATTTGGATTACAAATTGAGTATGGTGAGTTGAAGAGACAAGATGGATAAGGGAAAGAAAGCAACATTTATCATCACCATCAATACCAACAAAGGCTACAGAATCTACATTACAACAAGAGAAAATTAATATGGATTTTAAAAATATGTTATAGAACATACATGAAGATCTTAAGAAAGGACTAGAAAAAATGGAAAGAATGGAGGGAGAATTGAAAGAAGTTAAAGAGTTAATAGGAAAAAATGAACAACGATTGCAACTAATGGAAGAAAAAGCGGAGGTAATGGAGAAAAAAGTGGAAGAGATGGATTGTAGACTCACAAATACTGATAAAAATCAGGAAAAAAACAATTATAACCCTTGAAATGGACAAGGCTGATTTTTATTTCAAAATTGAGGAGGAAAGGGAGAAAATCTACCAGAGAAGATAGCAGAGATATTAGCAGTAGTGATGGAAGAAAGTAAAGAAATAATTTTAAACGGAATTGATGAGACATATAGAGTGTATACAAGATATGCGATGGGAAATAATTTACCCAGAGAAATCCATGTCAGATTTACGAAGAAAACTTTGAGAATAGAGATGTTGCAAATGATGAGAAATACAACGATAAAACACAAAGGGAGAGAAGTGGTGGCACTGAAACAAATCCCAAGAAGAGTGAGAGACCTGAGAAGAGAATACCAATTTCTCACAAAATGTCTGATAAAAAGAGGGATAAATTTCAAATGGCTGATTCCAGAAGGAATGTTAGTGAATTGGCAAGAGCAAAAATTCAGATTAGATTCAATAGAAAAAGCAGAGAGATTTTATTAACAACATATAGGTCTTCAAGAACAAGAGAGATTGAGAGAAGAAAGGAGAGATGGACAACAAGAGGAAAAGAAAGGACAGTCAAGAGACATGACTAAAGAACAAGAAGAGAAAGTGATAAGAGATGAGGTGGAGGTGGAGCTCCACCTCATCTCTTATCACTTTGATAATTTGATGGTGGAGCTCTTACCTCAGTATCAGGAGGTTGTGAGTTTGATCCTAGGTAGAGGCAGATGTAGGGTCTCCTGCTTGGGCAGGGGGTTGGACTAGATGACCTGCAAGGTCCCTTCCAACTCTAGTTAAATCTGTAAATCTGAGCTCGACTAAAAGAAATTGGAGAACAAAGAGAGATAAGAGTGACTAGATCAACAACACAAGTAAATAAATAAGAAATGGAGGAAGAAATTAAAGCAATATCTTTGAATATAAAGGACTAAATTTGGCAATAAAAAGAAGGAAAATGTTTAACAAATTAGAAAAGCTAAAATTAGAAATTATATTTCTACAAGAAGTTCGTATTAGAAAACAACATAAATTTTTTTTGGAAAGAACAAAATTAAGGAAGTTTATGCAACATTGGTCTTTCAAAGTAAAAGAGGTGTGGTATTTTATATCAAACAGACAATTCAATCCAAACAAATATTTGAAGATGACGAGGGAAGAGTGTTAATGATAGAAATTGTAATGAATTATAAAAAAATATTACTCATAGGAATATATGCTCTGAATAATAATCAAGAAGAATTTTATGCAAAATTACATAGAAAAATATTAGAATATGAATATGAAAATATTTGTATAATGGGGGATTATAATGCAATAGTGGATAATGAACTGGACTATAAATCTACAAAAATGAGTAAAAAACCAAGGAAAACACTCCCGAAAACATTCTACACAATGGTAGATGAATTAACTCTACAAGATGCTTGAAGAAAGAGAAATTTAAAAGAAAGGCAATATACGTTTTATTCAAATAGGCATATGTTATGGTCAAGAATAGAGATGATGTGGATGTCTACAGATTTAATATCTAAGATAGACAAGATTGAGATAGAGACAAATATATGGGCAGACCACAACCCGATAATGATGGTATGGAAAGGCCAAAGAAAAAGTGAGATGGACATTAAATCAAAGCTTATTAAATGAAAAAGATTTTATACAATACATGGAAAAAGAACTGACAATTTTTTTTCAAAGAGTATAGAAAAGAAGATACATCATTGCAAAATGTATGGGACACCAGTAAAGCATATATAAGAGGTTTGGCAATGACTTATGCAGGGGAAAAAAAATAAACAGAATAAACAAATACAAAGGGAAATAGAGGAAGAATATAAGAAATTAGAGAAAGACTTACAAAAAAATCCACAAGATAAAAAAAATAAAAATGGACTTGAAAAAACACAAATTGAATCTAATTGAAAATGAAGATGTGGCAAGAAAAATAAAATCAACAAAGCAAAAATTTTTTTGAAAATGCAAATAAACTAGGAAGGTGGTTGGCATACAAAATGAAAAAAGAAAAAGAAAAGAAATTAATAACACAACTATTAGACCAAGAGGGAAAGATATGTTATCAAAATGAGGAAAATAAAAAAATAAGTGAGGAATATTACAAGAAACTATACCAACAAGAGCAGATATCAGAAGGGAAAATAGAACAATATCTGGAAAAAACAAAGATTCCTAAAATATCAGAGGAATTCAAAAAAGCACTAGAAGAAAGAATATCAATGATGGAATTGATAGAGGGGATTAAAAGACAAAAAAATGGAAATAACCCGAGGGGCCAGATGGATTACTAGCAGAATTGTATGAAGAATTGCAAGATGAGAAAGGAATTATAAATTGCAATGGCAACGGGATATAAGGAAAATCTATTTAAAATGTTTTATAGATGGCACATGTCACCACAAAGACTAGCAAAAATGTTTAAAGATAAATCAGCTAAATGCTGGAAATGCTCGAATTTGCCGGGTCATATTATCATTTGTGGTGGACATGTATAGAAGCAAAAACATATTGGTTTAGAATACAGACATGGTTAAAGGAAATGCTACACAAATCCATAGAATTAAAGCCAGAAATTTTCTTATTGGATATTTTGCCAGAAAGATATAGCAAAGAAGAAATGTATTTAATTTTTCATGTAATAACAGCAACAAGACTTGTATTTGCGCAAAATTGGAAGTTAGGGAGAATCTCATCAGAAGGTGAAGTAATAAAAAAGATCTTAGATTGTGCGGAAATGAATAGATTAACTTTAAGAATAAAAGATAAAGAGGAATCGGTATATTTCAAGACATGGGAAAGATTTTATGTATGGTTAGAAAAGAGACAGAAATAAAAGTCAATGTTAATAAATGGAAAAGAAATGAGAAAAATGGTAATGAAGAAATAGAAACCCAGATATCGCTAAAATAGATGGAAAATGGGGAGGAGGGGATGAAGAAGAGAAGATTATAGATATAAATGTACAACCATAAAATGAAGGATTGGGTAAAATAGAAAAGAAATCGAAAAGAAAGTATATATTGTCAGAAGATTGGAGTTGCTTGGATACCAAACAAGGGAAATAATATACAACAAGGAAGAGAGAAAGGCAGCACAGTACTTGACAAAGAATCCAATTTCCAATTGCAGAACAATTTCCAACTCTGCCAAATTATTTGATTTCACCTTGTGTAGTTTTATCAACAAGAATAACACATAAAATAGAAAAACAGAAAGACATGCATCCAACACTAACAACAACAACAAAAAAAGGATGTGTACAAAAAAGGGGGGGAAATGACCCAAATATTAAACAATTTAACGTTAAACATAAACATAGAATCCACCCTGACTAGATGCTGAGAAAAAGAAAAAAATGATAAATTCTCCTCCCCTTTACATAACAGGTCTACAAATAGTTATAAACTTTCCCAAAATTTAACGAAAATACTATATTAAATAAACAAACAAAAATACTTTATTAAATAATAAAATTATTTAATAAAATACTATATTAAATAAACAAATATTTAACAAAGATACTATATTAACAAAAATACTATATTAAATAAACAAATATTCCAAGTAAGGGGATCTCTATCTGATAATCAAATCGGCCCAACATTAGGATCATAGAATACATATATTTTAAAAAGTCAACAGGTTAACCTAAACATTACAGTAATCTTCAAATCACTCTGTTAACCCATCTGTTATTGAATGTGTTAAATACAATAACATATTTTTATTTCACCTTTTTAAAAAAAAAAACAACAACCATTGTCAGTATCTGGAAGTGGTTATATTTAATTTTCCTTTTTCCCTTTCAGACAGATGCATTCCTGCCAGCGTGAAGGCATTGAAGCATAAGAAGACAGTTTTTATTTCATGTGGTGGCGAGCACACTGCAGCTCTCTCTAAGGTTTATATTGACTAATTTTTTAAACTTTTCATCTGATCTGTATGATATTTTGTATGATATCTAGGTCTCAGATTCAGCAACGGTAACAGAGTTGGAAGGAACCAGTGGTGGGATTCAGCCAGTACGCACCACTTCGGGAGAACCGGTTGTTAACTTTCTGAGCAGTTTGATGAACTGGTTGTTGGAAGAAATCATTAGGGCAGGGAACCGGTTGTTAAAATTATTTGAATCCCACCACTGGAAGGGACCTTGGAGGTCATCTAGTCCAACCCCCTGCTCACGCCGGAGACCTTTACTAGGGATTGGAACCGCCGAACTGCCGACCTTTCTGATCGACGAGCTCAGTGTCTTAGCCACTAAGCCACCTAGTCAGGCACTTCTAGGAGTTTGTCTCAGAACTAGTGAGACAAGCGCCAGCCCTCATGATGTCTCTGAAGGCTAGAAAAAGTCCCAGAAACCTCTCAAGATGAACACTGGCTCACACAATGTTCTGAGGCTCTTTTTACCTTTGGAAATATTACATTGACTAGCTCAGGGGTCTGCAAACTTGGCTCTTTTAAGACTTGTGGACATCAACTCCCAGAGTTCCTCGGCCAGTAAAGGACTAGCTTTCTACAGTAATTGTGCCTCACATTGGTTGGGTTTGCTTCAGTGGTGAAATTCATTTTTTTTTACTACCGGTTCTGTGGGTGTGGCTTGGTGGGCGTGACAGGGGAAGGATATTGCAAAATCTCCATTCCCACTCCACTCCAGGGGAAAGATATTGCAAAATCCCCATTCCCTCCCCACTCCTGGGGGAAGGATATTGCAAAATCTCCATTCCCACCCCACTCTGGGGCCAGCCAGAGGTGGTATTTGCCGGTTCTCCGAACTGCTCAAAATTTCCACTATTGGTTCTCCAGAACCTGACAACCTGCTGGATTTCATCCCTGACCTATACCGATTTAGATAAGTGACTGTCTAAACCAGATGTCCCCAAATTTGGCAGCTTTAAGACTTGTGGACTTCAGTTCCTAGAATTGTCCAGCCAGCTAGCATAGCTGGCTGGAGAATTCTGGGAATTGAAATCCACAAGTCTTAAAGCTGCCAAGTTTGGGGATCTCTAGACTCTTCTGCTACCGGTTCTCCGAACTGCTCAAAGTTTCTGCTACTGGTTCTCCGGAACCTGTCAGAACCTGCTGGATTTCACCCTCGTTTGCTTGTCAGGAGCTGTGAAGAAAGGGAAGGTGAATGGACCTGCATCATGGACCTGTACGGGGCCCAAGCCTTCTAGGAGTAGTGGGACAGGATGATGCTTTCCGGGAATGGTGGCGCAGAGGGGAAGACTGTGCATTGGTGGGCCCAGCCAGCAGAGGTCTCTTGTACTGCAGTGGCTGCCAGGGTCACAAGGGCAGGGCACACTGCTCTGAACGAATGGTCCTTAATTGAAGTTTACCTGTACTATACAAGTAATCCTCGACTTACAACAGTTCTGTTAAGGGTAATCTGGATTCACAACTAAGGTTGTGGACCATTGAGCAGAGTACCCTATGCATGAAAATGACTGAGACTGGTTGTGGACAGTAACAGTTACTACACAGACAAACTGGGGTTTGATATTCTTTTACTTTTAGGGAAAGGCAAAGTCATAGTCCAAAAACAATCCAGGTCATACACATATTAAGCCAGTCAGGGATGTTACAAATATCAAGTCTTCTTACCAAACATAGACTTGTACAACAAACAAGGTCTTCTTTCAGTTCGGCAAAACACAGTTCAATACACAACAGTCAGTAAATATTGAGGAATCAGTAACTGGCCATGATCAAGCAACAATCATAAAGCTCAAATATACAGTTGCAGCACATCATCAGGTAACAATGCTGTAGCGTCCCTCTAGATCAGCGGTTCTCAATCTGTGGGTCGCGACCCTGTTGGGGCTCAAATGACGATTTGCCAGGGGTCGCCTAAGACCATCGGAAATATGGGAAGTATACTTGCGAGTCGAAGAATCGCGCTCCAATGGTTGACTCCACAATCCAGTTGCAGTGTCGTGTCCCACTCCTCCGCTGACGGCTGGGTCAGGGAAATCCGAATCAGGCTTGCCTCTGCAGCTCTGCCCAAAGTCCCAGCAAAGTCCTCAGAGCAGGCAGGAGACCAGTAAGTGACTTCAGCAAGATAAGTTCGACTTTGCCTGACTCAGAGACTGCCAGAAAGCAGATCCTTTATATAGGCCATGGGGTGTGGCTCCATGACTCAGCACTCATTAAGGCCTGCCCCTCCCTTCCTTCTGTTGCCTCCGCCTATCCAGTCTTCTGATGTGAGGGTCACTCCAATCAGCAGCTGTTGGAAATAAACTTTCCTCAGGCTCACATGCTGTGGAGGAGGGGGAGGGGTCTAGCTGCTCCGTTTGCCTGGGCATGGAGCCAGGGCTGGGGCCGGGGGATGCTCCCTCCTCTGCAGCCTGCTTGGGCATGGAGCCAGGGCTGGGACCGGGAGGTGCCCCCTCCTCTTCAGCTTGTCTGGGCATGGAGCCAGGACTGGGGCCGGGAGGCATACATTCCTCCGTATTCGGGAGCAGATAAGAAGGCCCGGGCTGCTGTGAGAGCGGACAAGACACAACATGCAGGCTCTTCAAATCGGTAGCCGAATTCAGCTTCAGGCGCGATGAATTAAAAAAGAGAGAAATCTTTGCTCTGATGTCTCCCTCTCAAGCCAGCTGCAATCACTCCCAATCGCTAGCCTAATCTGGCTTCAGGTGTGATAAACTTAATAGGGGAGGAGTCTCCGCTTTAATGCATCCGTCCTCAAGGCAATCGCAAGCAGTTCAGATCGCTAGCCAATACGGTTATTGCGACCTTCTGAAGAGCAAAGTCAATGGGGAAGCCAGATCCACTTGACAACCGGGTTACTCTCTCATCGACTGGAGGGATTCACTTAACAAGTGTGGGAAGAAAAGCTGTAAAATGGGGCAAAATACCCTTAACAACTGCCTCACCTAGCAATGGAAATTTTTGACCTTTCTTTCCACAGTTGTTAAGGGAATGATTGCAGTTGTTAAATTAGTAACACGCTTGTTCCGAGAATCTGGCTTCCCCTTTGATTCTGCTGGTCTGAAGGCTGCTGTCTGCGTTCTAGAAAAACCCCCAATTCCAAGTAAAAACTCCAAAGCAAGCATTTTTCAAACTTCTATTTACTAGGATAGCTAAACTGGCACATCTGGGAAAACCCGAATCTGAGAGGTCCGGGTTTTCCCTCAGTAAATCAAAACCTCCAAAACCATCCCCTGACTCCGCAGCTGATCACATGCTCCAATCGCCAACCGTCGCATCTCGAGACAGCACTCCAACCACTCCTCCTCCAGATGCAGGATCTCCCTGACTGACAGCAAGAATGCTATTGTGTCTAAAGACAACGCCTCGACTAAATCCCCCCCTCCTCCTTTCCCACATATGAGAAAGTGGCAGCACAGAAGCTTCCACCCTAATATGGCTTCCAAAGCTGACAGCTGCAAAAGATGATCACATGACCTTGGGACACTGCAACTGTCATAAAGACAAGCCAGTGGCCAAGCATCTGAATTTTGATCACATGACCATGGGGATGTTTCTAGAATCGCAAGTGTGAAAAATAATAATTCACTTTTTTAGTGCTGTTGTAACTTTGAATGGTCCCTAAACAAATGGTTGTAAGTTGAGGACTAGCTGCATACTCATGCATGGTTTGTACAGGCTGCAATTATTATTCTCCTTAATATAGACTTAAGTTTCCTTGTTGATGCCTGTGTGGTCCAGAATATAGACTACATCAGGGGTGAAATGTAAAGTTTGTTATTACCTCTTCTGTGGGTGTGGCTTGGTGGTGGTGGGGGTAATGTGACTGGGTGGGTGTGGCCAACTTTTTTTTTTTTTACTCTTAAAAGCATTTTTTCTATAACCTCTTCGGCAGAAGAGGTTGTAAAAAAATGCTTTTAAAAGCCTGTGACGATCAGGCAACTCAGCTGGGATGCTAGAGGAAAAAAAGCTTTTAAAGGGTTCTGTCAATCCCAGCTGAGTTGCCTGATCTCCAGAACTTTTTAAAAGCATTTTTTTTACAACCTCTTCGGATGAAGAGCTTGTAGAAAATATGCTTTTAAAAGGTTCTCGCGATCAGGCAACTCAACTGGGATTGCCAGAGGAGCCTTTTAAAAGCTTTTTTTTTTTACAATCTCTTCAGCCGAAGAGGTTGTAGAAAAAATGCTTTTAAAGGGTTCTGACAATCCCAGCTGAGCTGCGCGATCATTTTTTCAGCCGATGAAAAAATGCTTTTAAAAGTAAAAAAAAAACCAAAATCCTTCTGATGATCGCGGTTCTCCGAACCACCCGCTGCCATTGCTACTGGATCGGGCGATCCGGTCCGAACAGGGAGCATTTCACCCCTGGACTATATTCTTTCTACTATGTACCACCATTTCTCCTTCCCTTCATAATTCATGCAGTTTTTCATATTCCCAGCCAAGTGAAAAAGGCTTCGCGTTGAACTATGCCATGTTTTTTCTTCTTTCCCATTAAGGATGGATTAGTCTCCACCTTTGGATCTGGCTGCTATGGGCAGCTTGGCCACAATTCCACCTGCAATGAGCTGTTTCCACGTCTTGTGGCAGAGCTGTTTGGTGCGCAAGTGACCCAGGTAGCGTGCGGAAGGTAAGAAATCCCTTTTCCTTCCAAATATTTGATGGTGTCCAGAGGACAATTAATAACAAGTGAATTCAGGGAAAGGTTCCTGGCCTCCAAAGTTGCATATCAATGGAACAGAGGCAACAACAAGCAAGAGAAGCACATACATCAGTAAGTGCTGTTGAGCTGCCCTTGAAGACCCAACTGGGAACTTCAACTGGGTCCAAATTACAGAAGCAGAAGTGATGCTTCAACATACCTGTCTGATACCTCTGGTTCATGAACTCCCTGTACTGCTGCCAGTCTTGTTCTAGGTTTGATTGAAGGTGCTGCTTATTACCTATAAAACCTACATAGCACAGGCCCTAGGTTACTTGAGGGACCACCTATCTTCCACGGTTTTTTCCCACCCAGTATGAGCAAATAGAGTCACTGGGCTCCAGGTCCTTTCAATGAAACAATGCCTTGTATGATGATCAAAGACGTTTCTCTGGAATGAGATTCCTTCTGTAATCCATGTGGCTCCTATCCTGAACAAGGCATTGAAGACCTGGTTGTTTTTCCCAGATGAAACTCTCTGTAGGGTGTTTTTTTTAAATATATGAACTGTATTGAATGGTGGGTATTATCTTTTATATATATATTTTGAATACTGTTTTTATTTTGCTTGTTATATTATATTATTATTGCCTTATACACTGTAAGCCGCCCTGAGTCTTCGGAGAAGGGCGGGATATAAATGTAAACAAAAAAAAAAAAATCAACTGCCTGGAATCCAATGGGTAAGCCAAATAAAGCTGGCTTAAAAAAACAAATATTTTTTTGCAGATTTAAACCCCTTCCTCCATTTGGCCAGGATGATGGTCAATGGCCTGTCCTGAGAGTACTTAGATTTCATAAAATATCAGAGTTGGAAAGTTTAGGAGGTTTTTTTTTAACAGATTAACAGAGTTGGAAGAGATCTAATAGATCATCTAGTCCAACCCTCTGCTCAAGCAGAAGACGCTATAGCACAGGGGTCTCCAACCTTGGCAACTTTAAGACTTGTGGACTTCAACTCTCAGAGTTCCTGAGCCAGCTGAGCTGGCTGAGGAACTCTGGGAGTTGAAGTCCACAAGTCTTAAAGTTGTCAAGGTTGGAGACCCCTGCTATAGCAAACATTTCAGACAGGTGACTGTGATCAAAATCTGGATACTTGGCAGCTGGCTCATGTTTATGATGGTTACAATATTCTAGGGACATGTGATCACCTTTGGCGACCTTCTGACATGCAAAATCAGTGGGGAAGCCAGATTCACTTAACAACCATGTTACTAACTTATCAATTGCAGTGATTCACTTAGCAACTGAGGCAAGAAAGGCCATAAAATGGGGCAAAGGTCACTTAACAGAAATGCTGGGTTCTATTGTGGTCGTAAGTTGAGGACTTATCTGTATTGCTTCAGAATCTTAAAGAAACAACAGAATAGGAACAATTTGTAGTCAACAGTCATAATATCTTCTCAGTTTATAAGGGCCTGATTGCGATCAATAAAACTTTTACCTATGAATTATCTATGATTCTGCAAACAGATGGCACACTTTGGTTTATGTCCCGGCTCTTGGGGCAGTATATTCATTTGGTTATGGAGCAGCAGGGCAACTTGGAGAAGGAAGAACAAATGACCAGCTGGTTCCACTTCCGCTCAGTCTGGCTATTCATAATAAGCACATGAAGTCCAGTAAGTCATACCATTTTTCAAATTGAACGTTATATGCAAAGTACGAGCTAAATCCTAAGGCCAAAAATGATTTTCAGATGACAATAAATAACAGATGCATACAGAGAGATGTGGCTAGTAGGGAAAAATGTGACCAAGATACAACTAAAAGGCCATGTCGGAGAACACGATTGAGATGGGATATTGGCTTGTGATTATAATTATGTTGCCTTAATAGACAATCCAGAGGGATGCGGTGGCTTAGTGGCTAAGACGCTGAGCTTGTTGTTTGAAAGTTCGGCAGTTCAGCGGTTCAAATCCCTAGTGCTGCATAACGGGGTGAGCTCCCGTTACTTGTCCCAGCTTCTGCTAACCTATAAGTTCGAAAGCACGTAAAAAATGCAAGTAGAAAAGTAGGGACCACCTTTGATGGGAAGGTAACAGCGTTCCGTGTGCCTTTGGTGTTGAGTCATGCCGGCCACATGACCACGGAGACGTCTTCAGACAGCGCTGGCTCTTTGGCTTTGAAACAGAGATGAGCACCACCCCCTAGAGTCGGGAACGACTAGACATATGTGCAAGGGGAACCTTTATCTTTACCTTTAATAGACAATCCAGCTTTGGCAGTATATGTGTTCTCAAACAAGTATCAGATTCTAATTCAATGTGCTGAGATGGTTCTTGATAGGCAGTGATTGATTCTGATGAGATAGTGAGAAGTTTCTTTTTATTAAGTAGCTTGCACTTTAAGTAGTATTAGCCAAAGTTCTACTAACCCAGGGGTGTCAAACTCACGTAACGTATTGGTACTTCCCCCCGCTTTGCTAAGCTGGGGGAGGGAATGGCTAGCGCATGACACATCCGGCCCGTGGACCGCGAGTTTGACACCCCTCTACTAACCAGATTCTAGATAGAAATCTTTCTTAATCTTAAGGGAAGAATCACTCTTTTTTCTGTCTCTTGTTAAAGGAAGTACCTTGGACAAGGTAGTTAAAATCATTGCCGGAAACAACCAAAGTATTGTGCTTTACCTGGAAGAAAAGGTAATCGAATGGGGAACTTGGCAACAAACATGTATAATTTATAATACAAAATCCCAACATTTATTTGATTTTTTTAAAATTCCTTCCAGAATTGGCTTTGTCATGAGTCAGACAGGGCTTGCGTAAAGCTTTGAAAAAAATGCCCTAATTCACTCACATGATAATCCTAAATGCTGCGTCATTTCATGACATGGGTTATTGTTCCAAAATGTCTTATTAGTTATTCAGTGTCTATCTAGACCAGGAGTGTCAAATTTGTGCTGTCACGTCGTGACGTATTGCAACTTCCCCCACTTTGCTAAACAAGGGGTGGGTGTGGCTAGTGCGTGACGTATCTGGGCTGCGAGTGCAAGTTTGACACCCCTGATCTAGGCAGTTAGCAAATTCTTGTCATAATCACATTTTATTCTTTATCAGTAGAAAGATAACAATACTGTTGAGTCAAGTTTTAAGTGTTAGGAACAGGTGAATACAATTAGGCTCAGGATAATATGTAGACACAATTCAGCATAGTTTTCTTCCTTAGTTTCTTAAAGTAGCTGAGGTTGAGAAACATTGGTCTAGTCTAGTCCAGGGGTCTGCAAACTTGGCTCCTTTAAGACTTGTGGACATCAATTCCCAGAGTTCCTCAGCCAGCTTTGCTTTGGGAGTTGAAATCCACAAGTCTTATGGGAGCCAAGTTTGCAGACCCCTGGTCTAGTGTATAGTATTTGGTATTCTCTAGTCATCTCCCATCCAGGTATTAATCAACTTAACTTTCAAATCCAAGCAAGGCTGGGCAAGAGCTGTTATCCACTCTTTTCCCGTTTATCTCTATTTTTAAAAAGTTACCTGGTATTTAGGGCTTCGTATACAAATTGGGATTCTAATAAAACAATAAAAGTGTTTGTGCTTCTGAATTGAAGTGGAGCAGAAGAGATAAAGCTTGTCACAGCTTGACACCTGCTAGGAGAAGCAAGCTGTCAGTCAGGGTTCCAAGGAACACCCCCAACGAAATAAAGCTCTGAGGCTTGAGGTTCCTCAAAGTACCAATTTATTAAAGATGTCATGTTGGCACAGCTGGGAAAACCCGAAACTGAAAGCTTCCAGGTTTTCAACACCTAGTTGACAGTTCACAGCCCTGCCCCACACCCACAAATTCATCACATTGTCCAATCAACTCTTCACGCTCAATTGGATACAATCTTCAGGCAGTCTATATCAGACACAGGCAAAAGTCCTTGAATACGGAATGTTGTTATGACTAACTTCCTATCGCTCCAACAACAACCCCCTCCCAACTTCCCCAGCTAAAATATGTGGCAGTTAAGAAGCAAAAAGAAAATTGTCTTCCAAAACTGACACTGTCATTGTTAATATAACCAAGCAGCTTCTAGTACCTAAGAAAAGTCCATGAACCAAATTATACATGGAAATGTCAAATTAATGGATGCACAGTCTGAATATTTTTCCAGCCCTGATATATTTTGTATTCCAGATCTGGGGAAATATTTTCTATCCTTATGAGTAATACAATATATGGGTGGGTGGGTGTGTTCTCTTCATTAGAGAAAGTATTTATATACGGCTTTTCCCGATCTGTGGTTTAAACATTGTACAAGATATGTAAAAATACATTTTTACCTCTTTTTTTTTTTTTTTTTTTGCAGAATGCATACACCAATGTAACGCAAACACTGACCACAGTTGAGGAGGAAAAGGTTGCTAAGTGGTTGTCCAATTCAGATCCCAGCTGCTGGAGTAATATAAAATGGTAAATACCACAGGGATAATCTGATTTCTGCAGTTCTTGCAAACAAATAGCCAGGTAGTCCTAATTTATCAACAGTAATTGAGATTGAGAACTCCATTGCTAAGTGATGTGGTCATAAATTGTGACATCATGTGATCTCATTGACTTATGACAGCAATTCCAGCAAATCCCAGTTCCCGTCGTTAGTTAAATCCCGCGTGGATGCAGCTTCTTGCAATCACATTTTCATTATTTGTGACCACCTGCTGGCTTCCCCATTGATTTGCTTATCCAAAGAGCAATGAAGGCCACAAATGGACACTGCAATAGCCATAGCTACGAGGACTGGCTGTAAGTCCCCCTTGTTTGGCGCCATCGTACCTTCAAACTGTCGCTGAATGAGGGGACATTAAATGAGAACCACCTTTCTCTGTCGTAAGTTAGCATTTGTAAAATAGTCTCATAAATCCAGAGTCAAATGCAACTGGGCAATAGCTGGTCAATGGAAAATAGACTCGTGTGTCTCTCTATTTAATAGTATTAATCTCCCTTTAGGGATTCTTTGGTTTAAACTAGGGTCATTGGTTCTTAATTCTAGCTAAAAGCCACCAATATATTTTATATAAGAATATGTACATAAGTACCAGTACATGTATACGTTCCACTATTTCTTTTCGAAATAAGGATTTCAAAGAGCACATAAATGTACATGAAGATCAAACCAAACAACTTCCTAATAGATATGTCAAACAGAAACAATAGTAATTGTTCCCACCTCCTTATAACTATTGGGCCACGTAGATAGCAATCTAAAACTACAACCTTTCAAGAGTGTTAAATATTTCTCTTTCCATTTTTAATTTCTTAAAAGTAAAGCCTTCCTTACCAGGGGTGAAATGCTCTCAGTTCGCACCGGCTCGCCCAATTAGGTAGCAATGGCAGCTGCTGGTTCGGAGGACCGGTAGCAAAAATCCTTGGCCCCGCCCCCCTGCCTCTGCTGAGCCGCATCATCGGCAGCGGGTTTTTTTTTTTTACTTTTAAAAGTTTTTCTTCAGCCGAAACATGCCTTTAAAAGTAAAAAAAAAACCTCTGATGATCGCGGGGCTGAGCAGAGATCATCAAAACCCTTTAAAAGTTTTTTTAAAAAAACCCTCTTCAGCCGAAGGGGGGAAAAAACAAGAAAAAAAAACGAGGTTTTAAAAGCCTCCTCTGGCAATCTCAGAGGAGTTTCCTGATCCTCACAGGCTTTTAAACTCACTTTTTAACAGCCCCCACTTACAAGAGCCCCCACCCATGCCCAGCCAATTCCCCCTCTTGACTTACCTATAATTACTGCTCTTTCGGGCTGGCAACGCCATGCTTTCTTCAGCTACTGAAGAAAAAAAAAAGCTTGCTTTGACTTCCTGCTTTGCTGGCTGAGGAACTCTGGGATTTGAAGTCCACAATAAAATAAAATAAAATAAAATAATAAAATAGAATATTTGTGCAGCTTTCTGAGATTTGGTGTGTTTCTTTAGTGTTTCACTCTAACTACACAAACACACAAAATCTCAGAAAGCTGTATGTGGCATTTTGTGTGTGTGTGTGTAAGTTGTGTGTGTGTAAAGTGTGAAAGTTGGTTTTTGAGCTTTTTGTGGCTGTGTGAAGTGTGAAGTGCAGCTGCTTTTACATTGTGTGTGAGTCAGTTGTGTTGTGCTCTGTTGTGTGTGTGTAAAGTGTGAAAGTTGGTTTTTGATACCTCATTGTTTTTTATACTTTGTTTATTATTTTTATTATTTATTGTTATTGGCCACGCCCACCCAGTCATCTGATCACCAAGCCATGCCCACCAATTAAGCCACGCCCACAGAACCGGTAGGGAAAATTTTTAGATTTCTCCCCTGTTCCTTACTGTCTTTGAGCCGAGAGCAATTATCTGCACCTAACTATGGCTTCCACAATATATATAGAAGATGCTAAACTGGAGGAGATTGTTAGAGACGTTTTTTGACATTACTTCACCAGCAAAATGGTAACTTCGGCCTACTGGATTCCTGGATCTGTTAACTCCAGAGGGTAACTTTATGGCTTTTGATGGAAGAACAAGCCTTCTATGTTTGTCCTATAATAGAGAATGTGATAGAAGTGGTCTTGCTGTCATCTCTCTCTTGCCCTTTTATTACAAAGATTTCAGTACTATATGACTTCCTGCAAGGAAGGAAAGATGCCACAAAGTTCATTTTCAAAATGAAGTTGGAAACGGCTAGGTAGCTTTATAACTAAAGATTCTTGTTCATTTTTTTAATTTTATTTGTCATAACAGCATACATAAGCATAAGCATGAAGCAACTATACAACATATAAGCATATATATGAGTATAAGCATGTAATAACTATATAAATTGGATATAATGAAAGGAAACAGTAGGACAGGAACGGTAGGCATGCCCCTTATAGACCTCTTAGGAAAGGGGTGAGGTCAATAGTAGACAGTTTTTGGTTAAAGCTTTGGGGACTTTGAGAAGAGACCACAGAGTCAGGTACTGTGTTCCAAACATTAACAACTCTGTTACAGAAGTCATATTTTCTGCAATCAAGATTGAAGCGGTTAACATTAAGTTTAAATCTATTGTTTGCTCTTGTATTGTTGTGATTGAAGCTGAAGTAGTCTTCAACAGGAAGGACATTGCAATAGATGATTCTATGAGTTAAACACAGGTCCTGTCGGAGGTGGCGGAGTTCTAAGTTTTCTAAACCCAAGATTTCAAGTCTGGTGGCATAAGGTATTTTGTTGTATTCAGAGGAGTGGAGAACCCTTCTTGTAAAATATTTCTGGACACGTTAAATTGTATTGATGTCTGAAATGTGGTATGGGTTCCAGACAGGCGAGCTGTATTCAAGAATTAGTCTAGTAAATGTTTTGTAAGCTCTGGTTAGTAGTGTAGTTTTTCTGGAGAAGAAGCTACGTAAGATTAGGTTTACAACTTTTAATGCCTTTTTTGCGATGTAGTTGCAGTGGGCTTTGGCACTTAGGTCATTGGATATGAAAACTCCAAGGTCATTGATAGGGTGGGGGTCATCTGTAAGATAATGTCCGTTGAGTTTGTATTTAGTGTTTAGGTTCTTTTTTCCAATGTGTAAGACAGAGCATTTGCTGGTTGAGATTTGGAGTTGCCAGGTTTTAGACCATTCTGACACAAAGTCAAGGCCTTTTTGAAGGGTAGCTATATTGTTGGTAGTGTTAAATAGTTTGACATCGTCAGCAAAGAAAATACAATTACTTTTAATATGGTCGCAGAGATCATATTTTGCCTTAGTTGTGAATCCAGCTCGTTTCTGAAATCAACCTAATAAAAAACACTGCTTGTGTTTCTTTTCCATAAACAGGAATATTAACTTGATCTTCTCATCGGCAGCTTGTATCAATGGCAGCTTTCTACAACAGAGGTAACTTGTATCTATCAAAGAACTTGATATACCATTATAAATTAAGGAAGACATGCTTAACGTAAAGCAAAACTAAGAAGGAGGTGTATTTATCAGTGGTTAGAATGCAGTATTGCAGGTGAAGTCTGCTGACTGCCTACAGTTCGATTCTGACTGGCTCGAGGTTGACTCAGCTTTCCATCCTTCCGAGGTCGGTAAAATGAGGAGCCAGATTGTTGGGGACAAGAGGCTGATTCTGTAAGCTGCTTAGAGAGGACTGTAAAGTACAGTGAAGTGGCATATAAGTCTTAAGTGCTACTACTATTGCTATCAGTCTTGAGGACCATGCTAATTATTATAAAGGGGGCCTGGTTGCTACAACCTTGTGATCAACAGAGTAACCTTCATACCCAAATCTAATCCAAATCTTTCACAATTTGTAAATTTCCATGAAGTAGAGAGGAGACTATGATGTTGATTGATCCTTATCTTTCCTGCAGAGAGGAAAAATTCAGAACATTTGAGGAGACTGTTGGTGTTGATATGTCAGCTGTTCTTCTTTTCTTTAAGAAGATAGCCGCTAAGCCGAAAGTCTTCACAACGGTATAACCTGCCCTTAAGTTTCACAAACATATAGAATATAATAGACTATTTCCTGGTGTTTATCTTTGGGGAGTCAATCCCAGTAAATAATTCTAAGTGGGCCTAGAAACTTATAAGAAAGCTTTTTATACCAAGATTGTCTCTGTAATTTATGGATGCTGCAGAATGCAGAGTCTATTCAAGACCAGCAATTCTTTTACCTAGAGCAGGGGTGTCAAACTCAATTTCATTGAGGGTCACATCAGGGCTGTGTTTGACCTCAGGGGGCGGGAGTGGACGTGGCCAGGGTGGGCGTGACTAGCTCGACGTCTGTGGTGGCCCGAGGGCTCTGCCAGCAAAAACGGGCTCCCGAGCTCAGTTTTCAGCTGCAACGGCCTCCTGCAACCCTCTGCCAGTGAAAACGGAGCTCAGGAGGGCCACCTGCGGCCCTCCTCAGCTCCATTTTCTCTGGCAGAGGCATCGCTGGCCAGCCCTTCAGTGTTTCCAGGGTGGGCTTGCGGGCCAGATTTAAGTACCCTGCAGGCCGGATCCGGCCCCCGGGCCTTGAGTTTGACACCCCTGACCTAGAGGATCCATTAATAATTGCTGGAGAAAACATTTAATGTATTTGTTTATTTAATAAATCCGCTACAAATAACAAAACCGAACATTCTTTTCTTCCTCCTGAACTTGACTGCCTTAAAACAGGTATATTTTATTTGGAACATCATAAAGTAATCCCAAGAAGCAGAAGTAAACTTCTTCTGCTTCACCTTCTTTGGAGCAGTCGGAATAAATACGTTCCAAAGAAGGAATGTAAACGTCAAGTCTGCATATCCCTGCATGCCATAGGCCTAATTTATTTTGCAATCTTTAAAAAAATTCTGCATCAGTTTCATAGACAAAACAAATGATAAACATTTTTAGCGGCTCAGTGTGGCTGTTTAGAATGTTTAGGAAACAATTAATAGACCACACCAGGACCATGGCGTCCATCCATAGCAAACTAAAGTATCGCCAAAAAACAAGTGCATAATACAAACACCACCATTATCCACTTGCATCCCAATGTCTGATGAGAGTAGCTCAGTTGTGGCATTTGTGTGGTGACATCATCAGTGTCATTTTGTCTTTTACCACCATGGATGCCCAGGCAGTGGGGCAATATAATGAAAATATAGACTATATAATGCAAGGCATGGCTAGTTTCTTTGATTAGCTGGTTCTGCTCAAACTGGTTCTCGGGAGGAAAACAAATCAAATGCAAGAACAAGCATTCAAATTCTTAATGATTCTGAAGATTTCCACTGTATGGAGGCTCTTAGTTCCAATCCCAACAAACCTGGAAACCACAGGTTGGAGAAGAGATTATGTTCTAGATCAGGGGTGTCAAACTTGATTTCATTGAGGGCCACATCAGGGTTGTGTTTGACCTTGGGGGGCTGGGGTGGGTGTGGCCAGGGTGGGTGTGGCCAGCTTGATGTTACTTGTGTCAAGGGTGCCTGTGGTGGTCCGTTGTGCCGCTGCCAGTGAAAACGGGCTCCCAAGCTCCGTTTTTGGCTGGGACGGCCTCCTGCAATCTTCTGCCAGTGAAAATGGAGCTTGGGAGGGCCGCATGCAGGAAAGGAAAACTGGGCTCAAGAAATGCGTTAAATGCACATTTTCTTCTTCCTTTCTTCTCTTCAAGGTGAAAAAGGCTCTGAAGAGCCTTCTGTGTTGTCCCCTTCACTCTTCAACCTCGCTAGAAGCACTCAGGTTCTTCCTCATTTTGCCCGTTCTTTTACAAAATCAAGATTCGGATTCGGATGATCTCCTTAGTCAACTGGCAGAAGCAATCTGGAAACTCCCACAGAAAGGCAAGCAAGCACTTGGTAAGGCAGGGACTTAATTGCTAATTTCATTGAAATGTCAAACTTCCAGAGAAATATCAGAGTATTTAAGGAAATCACCTCTTCCCAATGACATCTGCCTATCCTATCAGGCCAGCCAGAAGGGGCTTATTTTAAGGAATTACATCTGATGGGATCCAGAAGGTGGACCTTTTCTGTCATGGCACCCATCCTTAGGAACATCATTCTTCCCACCAACTCTGACCCCTAGGAACCTCCTAAATTTGACATCCCCATTGACTTTGTGACCATAATCTTAGGACGCTGCAACCGTCATTAATAGGAGTTCAGTTGGCAACTATCTGAATTTTGATCATGGAACCATGGAGATGCTGCAACAATCATAAGTGTGAAAAATGGTCATAAGTCACTTCTTTCAATGACATAACTTTGAACGTTCACTAAATGAACTATTGTAAGTGGAGGACTACCCATACCTTTCCCATGAACTATTTTTGATGGTCTTGCAGAAGCTGGGTAATTGGTTCAGATGACATTGTTTCTGAGAGTTGTTGGGCAGTTGTAGTTTTTGCCTAAGGATTTTCTTCCAGGAAGATTTATAGGCATCATCTGAAATAAAATGAAGAAGCCCGATGGGCTGATAAACAATTTTGAATCTGTAATTAAATAGGGCTTCCCAGGTTTTTGTTTCCATTTTAATCAGCCCAGCTACAGTATTATTTCACTGCAAATCGCAGTTATAAGGTAAAGGAAAATGTTCTCGCTGTAATTTTTGATTGTCTGCTCTCTTTTCAGAAGCTCTATGGTCCAATTTAGAAGTGCGCTTCTTTAAGGATCTGGTGTCCATGTTTCAAAGGCTTATTGGTGTTAACATGTTTATGTACGATAAACAGCACAATAATTGGCGTTTCAACAAAAGCGGATGTGCTATACCCCTTAAGGTCTCCCAAATGCTGTATGAGGTAAGAAACAAACTGACTGAAAATAATGAATAGTAGGGTTTTTTGTTTTTTTTCAACATTCAGTTTGAATGGTGCATTTTATTTTTTAGTTTCACTTATTTCCCCCCATCTTTTGTATTTTTGATACTTCGTACATTTTCTTTTCTTCCATTGTATTAAAGCAGTACAAGCAATATGATTGAACCCTGCAACCCAGCTTCACAGAGTATCATATATGGCTCTAGGGCAGGGGTCTCCAACCTTGGCAGCTTTAAGACTTGCGGACTTCAACTCCCAGAATTCTGAAAGTTGAAGTCCACAAGTCTTAAAGCTGCCAAGGTTGGAGACCCCTGCTCTAGGGCAGTGCCCTTAAGGACAACCAGAGACTCCTGAATTATAATGATAGCCACCCCATCACCCCAAAACCGTGGCTAGTGCCATACTGGAAAACTAGGAGGGCACATATCTGAGACAGGAAGAGCCTCCTCTGTGCCCAACCAGGTCTTGGCTCTCTCATCCATGATCAGATTAGATTGTGAAAGAGGTAAAAAAGGAGAGATTTAACCTGGAAATAAGGAGAAATTTTCTAACAGTGAGAACAATCAACCAGTGGAAGAGCTTGCCTTTGGAAGCTGTGGGAGCTTCATCACTTGAGACTTTCAAGAAGAGATTGGACTGCCATTTGTCAGAAATGGTGTAGGGTCTCCTGCCTGGGTGGGGAGTTGGACTAGATGATCTACAAGGTCCCTTCCAACTCTGTTAATCTGTAATAGCTTTTATGAATGAAGGCCAATTAGACGTATTGCAAGATCCAATCTGAGATGATCACCATAGATTTATTTTTCTAAGCTTTCAGGCTCCGAATTTTTCTCTTTCCAGAATGTGTGCACTGTTCTACATGTTGTGTTTATATGGTGCCTTTTAGTGGGATGTTGATGGCTGGCTATTGAGTCCTTAGTTGTTTCCTTGTGCCTTGCCCTTGGCTCCCAAATATCTGGTAAGTCAACACTCCTGTTGACTGATAAAGAGCCCATTTCTCAGGCTTTGACCAAGGTCAACTTTATTTACAACCTGGCATATCAAGAGTTCGTTGCAAAATCAAATCCAGAAAGCACACACAGATAACTGATTCAGCAGGATTCATTAATTTCTCTTTATATATAATATAGCACATGAATAAATGTAAAATACCAATAGTGGTTCTTCCAACATGGTAGAGAGAGCAGAGATCATTTTTCAGTTCAGAGCAGACAAGACCAGACTTGTTTCAGTTCTCAGCACAGCACTCAGAGCTAAGCCACGGCCAGACTCCAAACTGTTTCAGCTTCCATTGGCTGATTTAGTTGCCATGCCTATTCATTGGCTGACCTTGTTACCATGTCTTTCCAGTCATGAATATTCTGGCAGCATATGCCAGAATACAGCTGCTCCTCCAAGGCTGCCGAAACCAAGCTTTGGGTTGTGCACAAGGGGCTGGAAAGTGACATTGATGTTAGCCATCTGGTCTTCTTCCCCCAAGGGGGTTTGCTTCTTGCCTTCTGCTCTATCTCCCCATGCAGGTCATCACCTCAATGCTGAGTCCTTGTCAAACACCCCTGTTATTTTGCCATTCGTTCTGCATTTTGATTGGGTTGCATCAAAACTACAAGAGCACTGTTTACAGAACAAAAACACCTCCTTTAGAAAATCCTTTGGAAAAGTTCTGTTTAGGCACTGATTTCCTTAAGACTAACCTTTATTGGATTTGGGGAAAAACTTCTTAAAAAGTTACGTAGCCCATGGGAACTTCCTTGTCTAGGAAAAAAACCTTCTAAAATATCCGTGTATTTGTTTTTATATTGAAATTAGGTGCAAATGCTGCTAGTTTGACCAGTGAAGAATTTGTTTTGGTTTGTATTTTAACTGATTATCTGTCCCCAGATTAACATTTGCTTTAATCCTGTTTATAAATACAGGTAAATTGCAGGTCTGGCTTCAAAATTCAGGAAAGTAATTTTTATGTACCTGAAGTAAAGAAAATATTTTCACAATGGGGTAACTTCCCATTCGATTACAATGTAAGTGCTTATTTGTTTGTTTTATTTTAAATTTAGATTTGCATAAATTCTGATGATTCTGGGTGGTCTTCAAATTAAAAAAAATACATTGCTTCCAATTTAAGGTATCTGAAAGTGGTAGAATGGTATTAAACTGGATAACAGCTTTGGGTTAAACTTTTGAAATTAGCCAATAGACTAGGAACAGTTTTTCAAATAAAATCACACAACACTCCTGTACAATATTTCATTGACGGGACTTGTTATATATTTCCTTTCTAAAGGAACAGCTGAGATAAGCTGTGAGGAAGTATCAGTCTGAAGTGTGAAAAACAGTCGTTTCAGTGTGATTTTGAAGTGATTCAGTGTGATTCACTAAATAAATGGCTGTACGTCAAGGGCTACCTATATATGAACACAGGTAGTCCTCGACCCACGACCACAATTGAGCCCAAAGTTTGTTGCTAAGTGAGAAATTTGTTAAGTGAGTTTTGCCCCATTTTGATGACTTTTCAGGTCACGTTTGTTAAGTGAATCACTGCAGATGTTAAATTAGTAACACGGTTGTTAAGTGAATCTGATTTCCCTATTGACTTTTCACATGACCCCGGACCACTGCAGCCGTCATAAATATGAACCAATTGTCAAGCATCCAAATGTAAATGACACAACCATGGTGACGCTGCAAATGTCGTTAAGTGTGAAAAACGGCTGTCACTTTTTTCAGTGCCATTTGTAACTTTGGTTCACTAAACAAACTGTTGTAAATCAAGGATTTCCTGTACACACAAACATTGAAAATCAAGTCAAAATCATAGTAATGTTTTTAATGTACCAGTTATGCCTACTGCCTGATTATTGGGTTGTTGTATTAATTATTTTTTTTAAAAAAGAAGGTATTAGGTATAGTTTAGTGGCCAAATTTCTAATTGACTTTGACACCACTGGTACAGTATACATGAGGAAGAAATTCAAATTCTCTTCCCTCCACTTCGTCTTCCTCACCAGATCTAAATTTGGAGATATAAAACTGCAAGACTCAAGTGCAATTTACACTTCAGATGGTTCAGCATATATCGGTGAACTATTTTAAAATGCCATTCTAAATAAAAAGTAAATGTGTCTATTTATCTGTGACTATAGTGGAAACTGATAGCAAATTTTTGCATAGAATAGTTCCCAGAAAGCGTTGGTACTTATTCCAGCAAGGGGACAGTTCTTTAAGCATAATTGCAATGTATTTGCAATTACAAATACTAATTATTTTTCCTTTTTCGTTTTTGTGAGCAGTTCTTGTTACGGTTTGAGTCGACATATTCTGATATAAGTGTAAGTTGTATAGATATTATTTCATTAAGTTTGTATTTCTTCCGGTCAAATATCCCTGTTTTTATTCATTTCTATCAGAGAGGGAAGTGTTTTTGCTGGTGGTATCTTAAAAGAAATATGGAGCCATTCTTTCCTGGCCATTTACATCAATACTGTGGATAGAACATGAAGTTTTAGAATGACATGGTCTGTGCTATTGTGCTAGATGATTCTAAAATGCATAGTTTAAAGCAGGAATTAAAACCAATCAGGCAGAAAACATTATCATCAAGGAACCCCCAAGGAGAAAATCACACCCCCATCCAAACTGGCAGGGTAAGCTTATATAAGCAAGCAATAAACTTCACACACTTGCACTGATAATGTTATCGGGCTGGGTAATGAAACATCTGCAAGCAAAGGACTAAGATAGAGAGCACCAAGAATCCCACAGTTCAGCCATGAGCTACAGATATTATATTAAAACGGTTATTTTATTGTGGGCTGGATTCAATGGTTTTTATTGAGCTACAATATGATTAGTTGAGGTTTGGTTTATAATAAGTCAACTTTAAAATGTACATGTCTTAAATCATAAATACTTCCTCTTTATTATTTCAGCTGGCTCTATCTGTGTTCAGCCAATTTCCTTGGATCTTGAATCTTGAAGATAAAATTGTGGTACATAAAACCAAATGCCAAATGTTGGACTGGGAATACAGAAAGGTATGTATGCCTAGGAACATAATGCAACATTAACAAAATTTGCTAAAATGACTAGTAACCCAGTTGTTTATATCCTAGAAATGCATTATAACCTGGACAATGAATGTAAGGAAGCAGTATTTACTACACGATACCTGGCATTCTCTAAGAAATATAGAAGAAATTAGCTTTCAGCAATTTTTTCAAGTAAGCATCCAATTTTGTATATCTATAATCAAGCTATGGTTATGTGACACGTATGTTATATAAGACAGTGACAGGCATTTGCCTCTCAACGGAGAAGTAACAATCTACAGCAGGCCTGTCAAACTGGTGGCCCATGGGCCGGATGTGTCACACACAGGCCATGCCCACGTCGCCTCTGCAAAAGCAAAAAGCCATCGCGATATATCATGTGACACGATTGAGTTTGACACCCGTGATGTAGAGGGCTCATTCTGGCATGCAAGCAACTACAGTGTTGGAAGTAATTCTAGTTGATACCTCATCTCAGTGCATTCCTTATAAAACCTGAATAGAAATATTGTGTACTTTTAAAAAACAAAGATTCTGCAGCTTATATAAAAACACAGTAGTAAGTTTACAAAATACATAGGCACTGCAGATATTTTATTGGAAACCATTTCCTATTTAATTTTGTTATTTTTCATTTAGTGTCAAGTTTCATGACAAAACACTCTTATTTGTGGATCTGAATTCAAAATTCTGGGTCTGTGCAGAACAATAGTGGAGCTTCAGCAAAGAGAAATCAAGTCTAACATTACATTGTCAGTAAGCCAAGAACGTCATATATAGTATACTTGTGTTCATGTTACACATTCAGAGCTGAAATATATTTGAATGTTAGTATTCATTCAGAGCTTTTCATCTATGAATTTGACAAAGCTCTGTTTTGCACTGAGAGTCTATAAATAATTGCCTGTAATCATCAGATAATGAAACACTCTTTTAGAATAACTGCAGAATTTTTTTTTCACCAAAGACTAGAAAAATGATATTTCCTACATAAGTAGACACATTTAGACTGCTTTGTTGCATGTCAAAGATCCTTCATTGACAGAAGATTTGCCTACATCACTTCATATTGCTTTCTTGATTTCCATATTTGAATTCTTGTTTGATATTCCTGTGTGCTTTGATGATACTTTGGTACTGTAGGCATGCCCTAACAGAGCAAGGGACTTTTCAATTTGCTTGGATGTACTTGCATCTGAAGATAGTTAGCCTGTTTCTTTTCAGGTGTACTGCAAGGGTCAGAATATTAAGAAATGGGTTTTCAAAAAGCTTCACTCGATTCTTAATTTTAAGAGGCTTCTTAGAGTTAAGCGCAATCTAGTTGTGGCGAAAAAGTTTAAGGCCCATCCAGGTCCAAAGATGGAAAAATACATAAACTGGGATTGTAATTGGAAGCAGCAGGCTGTAGAAACATATGCTTGTTGTACTTGTGCAGCCCTGGGGGAAGTTTTCATCTACGCTGGCTGAATAGAAGAGGCCAGCTAAAGACAACAATGGTACAAGTACAGTCATGGTAGGAAACGAGGGAAACATCTTACTCCACTTGTCTTCCAACTTCCTTCCAAGAGGATAATCTTCTAGGTTTGCTCAGATTCTGTTTCCTGCTTCTCCTTGCCAATCATTCTTGCTGCCTGAGGTATCATATTAGGAATGCCATCTATGATGGGGTACGCTATACCTAGTTCTTCATTAATTAACTCATTTGTGGTTTCGTTATATCTAGAAAATACAGCAAATAATGACTCATGAGATTTATTGTTCTTGATTTAAGAAAAACACTATATACATAAATAGTAAGCTAACATGGGAAGGGGGGATACTCAGCACTTGGGAGAAGGGGAACTATGCATACACTGCAAGTGGGATCCTGAATGAGCAGAACTTCAATTCACAAGCATAAATTCCCTAGTTGTGGGTCAATTAATGGATGGACAAATTCACTCAGTGCAAAGCTGCAGAGCAGCCCAACATCCTGTTGTTCTTTTATTGGCGATTACAAGGGGGAGAAACCACTCAATATAAGAAAGAAAGTAAGTTAACTTGATGAGGGTTTCTGAGGGGCCATTTGTAACACCATGACTCTTCTGCATCCACTATTAGCAATAGGAATTGTTGAACTGAATTAAACTAATGACTGAATTTAATAATCTATAATGCACAAGAGATTTCATCAATTGATAGCTCTTACAGGAAGACCTATGAAGGAAATAAGATGCTTCTGACAGAGAAATGCTTACTCCTTCCCCAAAGTCTTAGATGGATGGATGGATGGATGGATGATAGGTGATAGTAGATGATAGATGGAGATAGACAGATTGCATGGATGGATGGATGGATAGATAGATGATAAGTGATACAGTAAATGACAGATGGAGATAGATTAGGTAGGATGGATGGATGGATGATAGGTGATACAGTAAATGATAGATGGAGCTAGATTAGATAAGATATAGATGGATGGATGGATAGATGGATGGATGATAGGTGATTCAGTAGATGATGGATGGAGATAAATTGGATGGATGGATGATAGGTGATACAGTAAATGATAGATAGATTAGATAAGATAGAGATGGATGGATGAATGGATGGATGGGTGATAGGTGATTCAGTAGATGATAGATGGAGATGGATGGATAGGATAGATGATACAGTAAATGATAAATGGAGATAGATTAGATAAGATATGGATGGATTGATAGATAGGTGATACAATAGATGATAGATGGAGAGGGATTAGAGCAGATATAGATGGATGGATAGATAAGATGATGGATAGATGATAGGTGATACAATAAATGATGCAGATTAGATCAGATATAGATGGATGGATGGATGGATGGCTAGGTGATACAGTAAATGATAGATGAAGATAGATTAGATGAATGGATGGATAGACAGATGATAGGTGATACAGTAAATGATAAATGGAGATAGATTAGATCAGATATAGATGGATGGATGGATAGATGATGGGTGATACAATAAATGATAGATGAAAATAGATTAGATGGATGGATGGATGGATGGATGGATGGATGGATGGATGGATGGATGGATGGATAGATAGGTAATACAGTAAATGACAGATGGAGATAGATTAGATCAGATATAGATGGATAGATGATAGGTGATACAGTAATGATCGAGATAGATAGATGATAGATAGGTAGATACTTTGAGGGAGGGAGGAGTAAGTATTTCTGTCAGAAGCATCTTATTTCCTTCATAGATTATACATACATACATACATATATATATATATAGTTTCTATGAAGCCACCAATCCTATGTTATTAAGCATATAAATACCTATGCTTCGTAAACAATTCAATTCCACACTACTGGAAAACGAAATAGGGAAAGGCGGATAGGATTTGTTTCCCATCCTGGCGGGGAGCAGGCCGCGTTCGGACTACATAACCCATTGCCACCAGGGAAAGCGTGCTGGCTATGGGGAGCGGGCTAGGCCCGACGCGCTCGGCAACCGGGGCAAAAGCCGCGACGGGCAAACGAGACCGGGCGGATAGCAAAACAAGGGCAAAAGCTGCGAGGCCGACCTGAGCGGCTTTTTCGACAGGGGGCACACGAGGATCTCCAGCAGCCCGGCGTCGAAGGGCGGCTCTTGCGGTCCTTGGCCGGTGGTTTTTCCCCCGTTCTCCGCCGCCGCCGCGCAAGCCGGCCGGCTGGCCCGCAGGAGCCCCTGGCGCGGGAGGTGAGTCAGAAGCCGCAAGCCGGGCAGGGCGAGCATGATTCGCCGTAGAGCGCGAAAGGTCGAACCAGCCCGGAAATAGAAACCCCGCCTTTGTGGGAACTCTTTCCGGGGTAGCGGAGCGCTTGAAAATAGAATTCCGGTATGCTTTTTAAGCACTCTGCCTTTGGTTCCGGGCGGGATTTGGACTGCCGGTTTTCCTCCTTAAAGCAGCCCTCCTATGTGAGGAGGATGGACGTGGGCGGTTCGGGAGAATAGAATAGAATTTTTTATTGGCCAAGTGTGATTGGACACACAAGGAATTTGTCTTCCTTGTGAGGAACGAGAGGGCTGGGGAACTGGCAAACCTAATTTAGGTGGATTTACCGAACCCAAGGCTTTTATCGAACCGCCTTCTAAGTCAAGTCTTCTCCAACTTTGAAGATGTGCGCAGCCTTCAACTCCCAGAATCCCTTGGGCAGCACGGCGGCTGGGGAATTCTGCGAGTTGAAGTCCACAAGTCTTAAAGTTTTTTTTTAATTATTTTATTTTGACATAACATTATATACAGGAACATATATTGAAAGGAAACAATAGGACAGGAAGGGTAGGCACTTTTGTGCACTTATGCACGCCCCTTATAGTCCTCTTAGGAATGGGGTGAGGTCAATGGTAGACAGTTTTTGGTTAAAGCTTTTAGGAGTTGGAGAGGATACCACTGAGTCAGGTAGTGTATTCCAAGCATTAACAACTCTGTTACTGAAGTCATATTTTCTGCAATCAAGTTTGAAGTGGTTGACATTAAGTTTGAATCTATTGTTTGCTCTTGTATTATTGCTATTGAAGCTGAAGAAGTCTTTAACAGGAAGGACATTGCAATAGATGATTCTGTGTGTTAAACACAGGTCTTGTCGGAGTCGGCAGAGTTCTAAATTTTCTAATCCCAGGATTTCAAGTCTGGTGGAATAAGGTATTTTGTTGTATTTAGTTCTTGTAAAATATTTTTGGACTCGTTCAATTGTATTAATGTCAGAGATGTGGTATGGGTTCCAGACAGATGAGCTGTATTCAAGAATGGGTCTGGCAAATGTTTTGAATGCTCTGGTTAGTAGTGTTGAGTTTTTGGAAAAGAAGCTACGCAGAATTAGGTTTACAACTCTTAGAGCCTTTGTTGCTATATAGTTGCAGTGGGCTTTGGCAAAGTTGGAGACCCCTGTTCTAAGTCAACGAATAAGATTTTACATGGATCTCTTTTTTGTTGTTGGCTTTTTTTTTTTTTGTAAGACAAGATAAATCCTGATCTTGTTTGTTCTTCCTGAGAATTTCACTGATTTCTGGTGTGTATGTGTGTCACAATTTAATTTGAGCATTTATTTTTTTTTTTATTTTAAGGAAAACTTGAGAGGCTTTGGTCTTGAAAGGCTAGCACGTCTGAAAACAGATTTCGCTCTTCTGAATAATTTAGGGTTATAGCTTTAATTCAGAGTGGGGGGGGAACCTAGTAACAATGTTCTGATTTCTGAGCAACCAGAAATATTTTTATATTTATCAGTCTAAATTAGTGTAAATATCTGGTTAATTTTACTTAATTCTTCAGGTGTATTTTCAAGGCGAGCCTGACGTCAAGTATGGGGGCCTGATCCAGGAGTTCTTCACAATCATCAGCAGACAACTGTGTAGTCCAGAAGCACAACTATTTAGGCACTATGACGAATCACACCGTATTTGGTTCTCTCATGAGGTATGTACATGTATATACGTACTGCATTTATTTATGCTTTCTGCTGTTAGCTATAAAAATAGGAATTACTTTGGAGGTAATTGATCTCTCTTACTGTTGACTTTTCAATAGAGGTTAGAATGTACGCATGATTGTCCCATAAAAAGGATGGGAGGTGATAGCTGACTCTTTTTGGCATTGACTATTCAGAGATATATTATTTGTGGTCCTGGAAATTTGTTGTCCATTTAGCTTTTGCGGATATATTTGTTGATATATTTCTCCTCTATTAATGGGAAAATGGTAAGCATTAATAAATGCTAGATTTGATCACCATCTGATGAAACTTAACAGTTTCTGGTTGTAGCAGGGATATTGCATTAACCTACCTACCTACCTACCTACCTACTTTCTTCCTTCTTTACTCCTCTTTCCTTACCCTTTCTATTCGGGAGTGGTTACCGAGCAGCCCCGACTTTACACCATTCCAACTTGTTTAATTCTACCCTTATTTCTATACTGTATTGCATTAACCTGTATCTTTATTCTGGTGTGAAAAGATATTCCTATTAAAAAACTGTGAAGAAACAATACGGTAGAAATCGCACAAATAGATTATGCATGTGAACTATTCAGATATTGGTTTCCTTTACTACTTTTGCTTTCCTTTTTAGAATCAAGAATCATGTGCTTTCCATTCTTTCCTAATGCAGGTAGTCCTTGATTTACAATACTTAGTTTAGCAACCATTCAAAATTACAAAATTGAAAAAAGTGACTTATGACCATTTTTCACACTTATGACCATTGCAGCATCCCCATGGTCACTTGAACAAAATTCAAACATTTGGCAACTGACTCATATTTATGTCGGTTGCAATGTCCAGGGGTCATGTGATCAAGTTTTAAAACCTGACACGTAAAGTCAATGGGAAGCTGGAGTCACTTAACAACCATGTTACTAAATTAACAACTTACTTAATAACTCACTTAACAACTGTGACAAGAAAGGTTGCAAAATGGGGCAAAATTTACTTACCAAATGTTTCATTTAGCAATAGAAATTTTGGGCTCAATTGTGGTCACAAGTCAAGGACTACTTGTACAGGAAGAACTATAGTTTAATGGCAGATGACTTGCTCAGCATGCAACAGATCTCAGGTTCAACCCCTGTTGAAATATCATAGACCAGGCGGTCAAACTTGATTTCATTGAGGGCCACATCAGGGATCGAGGGGGCGTGACTAGTGCAGTGTAGACATGGCCAGCTTGATGTCCTGAAGCAGGGGTAAAATGCTCCCGGTTCGGACCGGATCGCCTGATCTGGTAGCGATGGCGGCGGGTGGTTTGGAGAACCGGTAGCAAAATTCCCTGCCCCCCACAATGCCCAGCTGAGCCGCACAATCATCAGAGGGTTTTTTTTTCCTTTGGCTGAAAAAATGCTTTTAAAAGTAAAAAAAAAAAGCCTCTGACGATCAGGCAACTCAGCTGGGATTGTCAGAGCCTTTTAAAAGCATGTTTTTACAACCTCTTCGGCCAAAGAGAAGCCTATGCACGGTCCTTCTGGCTCTGTTTTTTGCTGTGACAGCCTTCTGCAGCCCTCTGCCAGTGAAAATGGAGCCTGGGAGGGCCGCGGGCCGCCCTCCCGAGCTCCATTTTCAACTGGCAGAGGCACTGTGGACTGGTCCTTCGCTGTTTCCAGAGCAGCCCTGCGGGCCGGATCTAAGCACCCCACAGGCCGGATTCAGCCTGCGGGCTTTGAATTTGACTCCCCTGCCATAGATGAAAGGGCTCACAATCCTTCAGTGTTCGTTAAAGTTAGCAGGACTGCGATAGAGGGAGCCATGATTAGAATACTTCATTAGGTGGAATTAAGCATTCAGCAGACACCCATTTTTATCCTGCATTCATTCATTCATTTATTTATTTATTTATTTATTTATTTATTTATTTATTTATTTATTTATTTATTTATTTTTCATATTTTTATACCGCCCTTCTCCGAAGACTCAGGGCGGTGTACAGCAAAGATAAAAACATAGATATCAAAAAGTTTAAAATACAGTAACAAATTAAAAATCTAATTCAATATGCTGAGAAAATTTAAAAATTTAGTAAGTAAAAATTAATAAAATATATTAACCCCTTAAAACCCCCATAAAACCCTCAATTAAAACTATTATTTAGGCCAGTCCTGCTTGATGAAAAAAGAAGGTTTTTTGGGGAGTCCATATGCCTATAAGGATCCACATTGCTGGAGAAAACAAAGAACAGCCAGAGAGAAAATTGCCAAGCCGAGACAGTGCTGATGAAGTTGTAGAAAGGGGATTTAGGCAGGCAACCTCTTGCAGCTAAAGCCAAGTCATGGGAAATGAGTTTGAAATAGAAGTCTCAGAAATACAACATTTATTTTGTAAGTAGGTACTCATTCCTTTACACTGTATTTTTCAATACTTACATATTGATTTTTCAAATTAGGTATCAACACAGGAAGACATATATTTTTTAATTGGGATCCTGTTTGGAATAGCACTCCAAAATCAGAAGATAATTGCTTTACCCTTCCCTCTTGCGTTGTTCAAGAAACTGGTAAATATGGAGCCAACGTTGGAAGATTTAAAAGAACTCTCGCCTACAGTTGGAAGGTATGGCATAACATTTTTCAGAACCATATGGTGGTAATTGATATTGCAAATCATGTACCCTTTTCTTTTTCTGTGATCCAAAATTGCTTGGATATACACAAGCTGAAATTGGAAGATAAACCAAAGTCTGTCCTGGTTGATACTTAAAGGAAAGACATCTGAGAATCCAGGTGTTGGCTAGATTGGGACATTTAAAAGAAGAGTGAAGAAGGCAATGCCTAACTAGTTCTTTAATGCTGCCAAGAAAAGTGCAGGAATATAACCCCAGGAGTTATTCTTGACATGAAGTCTCCTTTATTTTCTCCATTTGGAAACTGGATGTCAGTCTTAGTTTAACTGAACGGAGACAAAAACTAAGCTGAAGGCTTAATAATATTATTAAAAATCAATTTCTCTTAAAACTGACAGGAGCATAAATAAGCAAATTATTTTAATATTGGGGGAACCAGTTTGTTTCACTTTGTTCTTTTCCCGTTTAGTTCTCTTCAGGTTGTCCTGGATGCACGTTATGAAGACATCCTTAAAAACATGATGTTTGATTTCACGGTAGGACAATCTGGCTCGGTTAGACTGGTTTTTCTCCACTGCCACTCTTGAAAGCCTCAGAGGAAAAGATAACCTGAACTGACTGTTATATAACACTGTATGCTCTGCAGTAGTGGTGAATACCTGTAGCTAGGGTGTAGGATGAGAGTGGGGTTTGGTTTCCTAATGTTTCGTTACCAGGCTAAGCAACATCTTCAGTAGAATTTTGGGAATGTCAGTGTTGATGTTCTTCTGCTCATAAGGGCATCCCAATGACTCTCACTTGATGTGACTACCCATCACAAGACCTTCACCTGACATGACCCCTCAGAAGACCCATCTCTGTGTTGTGATCTGCCAGCAGCCTGTGGAGTTGGCAATGAAGTCAGACAGCGATGAGGCTGACGAAGAGCATGGGCCAGTCCTGGAGGCTGAGGAAAGCCTGGATGAGGGCTCTGCATCGGAGGCAGAGGTTGAGCCAGGGCCATCAGGGAGTGAGGTGCGGACTCCAGAGCCTCCAGAGGCTGACAGTAGTGAGGCAGAGGAACGGGAGGAGGCCATTCCTAATGCACGCATGAGAAGAACTGCCAGAAGGCAAGAGCAGCTAAAGCAAAGAGGACGAGAGTAGGGCCAAGAGATGATTGGCCTCTCCCATAAGGCTTAAAAGACCAGCAACGGCATTTGGACTCTTTGCCGGAAAACAACGTTGATAGTTTTGTCTTCTTGCATTTGTTTTGTATTGGTGTCTTCTGAACTTTTGCCAAGAAAGGCCTTTGGCAGTTTGCCTAATTGGACCAAGGTTGATGATAGGATTGAGAATTGTGTTGGGAGGAATTTGCTTTAATTTATTTGGACTACGCTGAGAATGAGTTAATTCTCAGCTGTTCTAATAAAGTTTGTTTGTTTTTACACTGACTGAGTTTCCTACTACCTACTTGGGCCTGGGTCACAACACTCTGGACCCTTGATGTGACGCTCCCATCAAAAGACCTACTGACCACACGAAGCCCTCATAAGCAGAAGAACATCAACGCCGACATTCCTTAAATTCCGCTGAAGACGTTACCTAGCCTGGTAACAAAATGTTCAGATACCAATCCACAAGCTCGGAGAACGAACCTCCACTCTCACTATATACTCTGCAGTTTCTAGTTATCTTGAGAATATCAGGTTGGGAAAACTGCTACACTATAATGTAACTTCTTTGACTTCAGGTTCAAGTGTTGTTTGAGCTCATCCAATTGTTATTTGGCCAAACCATGGTTAATGTAACTGCTTACTGAATTTATGCTAAATGTCTACGAAGATTCTCAGTCATCCAAGTCAGAGTTGTCTCAAACGTGCTTTTTTCAAAAGTCTACTGGACTATTTTTTTTTCCTTGACAAAGAAATGGAAAAAAAAAGACATTTTGCTTCTCATCCAAGAAGCTTAATCAGTTCTGACAGGATAATGGGGGGGATGGAAGAATTAGTTTTGACAGGATGTTGGGGGGAGAGGAAATGGAAGGATCATATTTCTCTGCAGTAATTTGGTTGTTAATGCTCTCTGAGAGTCTTTGAGGCCACTTGGGGGTTAATCTGTGCCCTCAGAATCACCTGAATCAAAATGCAAAGGGGCATGGAACCTTCTTGGAACTCCTGAAAGGACTACATTGTAGACAAGAGACCGGTGGTGACTAATCCCTTTCCTATGTTAAAAATGAGGGCTACTCATTTTTAACATAGATGGCTTCTTTGACTCCTCTTTCAAACCAACGGTCCTCTCTATCTAGAATGTACACATTGCTGCCTTCAAACTTTTGTTTTTCAAATGCAATGGACCCCTAAATCTTGTCCTGATGGGTTTGTTCTCCTATGTTGGGTCATGCACTTGCGAAGTGGTTGTTTTGTTTCACCAATGTAGAGAGCTGCACATCTCACTGCATTGTATCACCTTGCTCAGTTTGTGTCTCCGTGTTTTATCCTTGGGGTGGACAATCTCGGCTAGCTTTTGTTTTCATAAACACTAATTAACATGTAGCTGTGTATATGTACATAGATACAGGCACATCCAGTTTTGTTAAATTAGTACAATAGACAAAAACTTCATAGCAGTAAAACAACATAAATTCTACAATTCACTACAGATGTAATCTACAATGACATCCAGACCCATCATGCTGGGGGTCAACCTCAAAGAGGCAGATGTGACACGGCAATCAACAACCCTCCCTTTTTAACACAAGTTGCACTTTTTACCACACAGTGATGGTCAATCAACCGATCGAGTTGGCTCTTTTGACCTCATTGACCAACTCTCCCTGTTGATACCCATGATGGAATTTGTAATAAATCATGACTGTCAAAATACGATATATTTGCATTTATGTACTTGTCTCACAATATCTGATACAAGTACATCATTCGTGGCCCGTGTTTGATAATACGTATATACCATTGTTTACATAACCACACAGCCATGGTAATCAATTGCAGTTAGAAGCCAGCTTGCTGCCTTAAGAACAATGATCATTCAAGTGAACCCATTTTGGCCTGGAAGTTCCAGAACTGACATCCAAGTACAACATGAGGTCCTTCCTCTTGTTATCACCTGCCTTTTCCAAAGTGTGTGACAATGATGTGAAATACCAGCCCCACTAATATGGGGGAAATGTTCATTTCTATATTTCACCCATGTGCACATAATGCCTAATGTTCTGAAAACAAAGCAGAACCATCCATACTAATCTTTTATACCCATATCGCTATGCAGGTAGTAGAAGAGTGTAACGGATCCATAATTGAGGTTGACTTGAAAGAAAATGGTGCCAACATACCTGTTACTTTATACAACAGGCAAGTTTTCCCAGGAATGGGTTTGTTCGTTGACTTTTAATTACAATTACCTTTGGATAGAGGCAAATAGATGGGGAAGAAATGGAGGTAGTGACAGATTTTATTTTCCTGGGCTCCAAGATCACCGTAGCCAAGAAATTAAAAGATGCTTGTTCCTGGGGTGGAAAGCTATGGCAAATCTAGACATCTAGACACTCAGACTCTGCAAGCCCATAACCACTGTTTTATGAGCCGATTTTTGCTTTTATAAACTCTACCAAATAACCAAATGCCCATATTTACAGAAAAGAATATGTTGATGCTTATGTGAATTACACATTTAATGATTCCGTGAAGAAGCAGTTTGAGGACTTCCGACGTGGATTTCAAAGAGGCTGCCCAAGTACAACGTGGAAAATGTTTCTTCCTGTTGAGCTCCGCAATATCTTGTTTGGACATACCACATACGACTGGGACCAATTAGAAAAGGTAAAACGTGCTCTTCCGCTTCAATCCTTATATTACTGGTCTTTAATTTCAGCGTCCTTATGGAATTATTTTTCTTTGAATTTGCGGGAGGGCTGGATGTTGGACATAGAACTAGATCGATCCTTAAATATGTATTGGGATAGAAAATGTGAGCGCAAGCAAATGCAGATAACTAAGTATTCAGAGAGGTGCACTATCAAAACAAGTACCATATTTTTCCATCTATAAAACGCCCCCATGTATAGGACGCCCCTCCCCCACCTACCCAAAATTTAGAAATCAATATTTCAAACATTAAATAGAAGACATTTATTTTGCAGAGTAAGACATTCGCTTACCAGTACCGGTATTTATTTATTTTTTTGTTTTCTGACATTTTTATGGGCTCAGAACGCTCTGGCATTACCGCTCCCTGTCGCACCTGGGCACTGGCTACACATACTCCGCAGCATCAGCTGACATCAGTTACATAAGGCTCATGATTGGAGGAAACCTGTTAGCTTGTCTCTGCAATCAGTAGTTTCGCTCCTGAGGCTAGTTTGCAGAGATAAGGTAGCGGCAGTTTCGCAACTGTGGTTCTTCTCTGCCCACCCATGTATAAGACGCCCTTCCATTTTTAGGTAAATAGTTTTAAGAAACAGTATCGTCTTATACATGGAAAAATACGGTATATCAACAAAAGCAATGAAACATACATTTGCTTGGCACCACGTCCCATCTGAACAAAGTAGGGATTTCTTTCGAGTATAAGGTTTACACAGGTTAAGGACGGAGATGTCAGTAGCAGTCCCTTAGGCTGCAGCATCCTTAAGATCCACATTTATATTCCTCAGTGTGTGCAACAGTTTAACTGGTCCTCTGGTATACCTTCATACATTCAGCAGTTCCCTACTTTTCCAGCTCTGTGGATCGGCATTGGTTGGGGATTGGGGGTGGGGATGGTTTCACGTGCTTGAGCAAATGTAACTTCGAGCACCGGAACCAGACCACAGCCTGGAGAAGTCTTAAATGAAGTAGAGAATCTGCTTGGACTACAGATAGTTCTTGACTTGCAACAGTTCGTTTAGTGACCATTTGAAGTTACAACGGCACTGAAGAAAGTGATTTATGACCATTATTCACACTTACGACCACTGTCCCATTCCCACAGTCATGTGATTTACATTCGGATGCTTGGCAACTGGTTCATACTTACGACGCAGCTTCCTGGGGTCATATGCTTGTCTTTTGCGACCTCCCGACAAGCAAAATCAACAGGGAAGCCACATTTACTTAACAACTGTGTTACTATTTTAACAACTGCAGCGATTCGCTTAACAGCTGTGGCAAGAAAAGTTGTAAAATGGGGCCAAGCTCGCTTGAAAAATTTCTCACCTAGCAACATAAATTCTGAGCTCTGTTGTGATCGTAAGTTAAGGACTACCTGTATAGATACCATGAGCTGATCCATACTGAAAGCACTGCAAAATATATAGCTGTGCTGGATTTCTTATGTCTAATAACACTGGAAATAAAGGCAGAATGTATCATTTGACCCAATATTATTAATCAACAAATGTCCCTAAGGCCAAAATTGGGATCCCAGTCCAATGTCCGTCAGTTCCCAGGTTCAGAAATGCTTGCAGTTAGCTCTGAGTTTTTAGTTTTACAGACATGGAGGGAGAGGGGCAACAGTTGTTTGAAACTACGTTTCTGGCAACCCTTGGAAAAACTAAAAGGAATCCTTAACTCTTCAAATGCAGAGTGTCCTTAGATGCTATCCAGAACCATTAACAGGAAGGCTCATGTTCATTCTCTCTACAGAATGCCAAATATGAAGGTTATGACAAGTCAGATGAAACAATCAAGAATTTTTGGACAGTATTTCATGACCTTCCTGAAGAAAGCAAGAAGGATTTTCTTGGTAATAACTACTTCTTAAAAAACAAAACAAAATAATATCATTATTCTAAGAAAAAGAAGAAGCCAAATAAACTATTCTGATACAATGATCATTGATTTAGAAACTGACAGGCAGCTTCACATGCAATCATAGAGAATACAATCACAGGAATAAATCAGTGGTGGAATTCAATTTTTTTTAACTACCGATTCTGTGGGTGTGGCTTGGGTGTGGTGTGGCTTGGTGGGAGTGACAGGAGGATACTGCAAAATCTCCATTTTCACCCCAGTTTGGTCCAGCCAAAGCTGGTATTTGCTGGTTCTCCAAGCTATACAGAATTTCCGCTACCAGTTCTCCAGAACCTGTCAGAACCTGCTGAATAGCACCCCTGGAATAAATGTATATATTACATCAATTCCTCAAAAAGGTATAGATGGACAGAAGATAGGGAAAGTGAATGTTATCTTCTCAGTGCTATTGGGAAAAATATTAGAACTAAGCATGAAGTGATGCTCTTATTACAATGCATTGTTTGATTTCTGTTCTCTCTTCAGTTTTTCTCACAGGAACTGTTCACATTCCAGGAGAAGGGATGAACTCAATAACTATTGTTGACGTAGATAAAGGAAACCAGGAGTTGCCCAAAATTGACAGTTGCACTAGTCGTTTGTATCTCCCGAGATACACTGATAAACACATTCTTAAAAAAATGTTACTGTATCCTGTGGAGAACTTTAGGGACATTGGCCTGGCCTGAAAGCCAGATGTGGTCTTCATTCTGCTATGATACTTGGACATTTGGTTCTTACGCCCAGGAGGGCTAGAATAATTAAATTCAGTATCCCGCATCACCATGCAGTTTTCCTGAGTGATCTTGAACGAGTGCGTCGGCATGATGGCAAAAGAGCAATGAGCCTTTGTACAGACCAGTGATTCTTGAAGAAGGAAAGAATAAATAGAGTTATGTAATCCTGATGTGTGCTCTTTCTGTCTTTCGAGAAGGGCGATAGCTTGATATAAAGATGCTGAAATATTGTATCACTGCATTGCAGTTCCTGTCCTGTGTAGTAGAATTGCTAACTAAACGGCAAAGCATCATTGTCTTCAAGATGTCGCACCACACACCGTGAAAACAGATTGTATATATCTGCAGTAAAGTACCATGTCCGTTTGTCCGGAATGGTATAAGGTCTCCTGCTCAAGCAGAGGGTTGGACTAGAAGATCTCAAAGGCCCCTTCCAATTCTTTTATTCTATATCCTGTATGTCCAATGTTCTTTCTTGTATGAAAGTTCTTTCTTGTATGAAAGTTCAGGACCTGCTCCACTCTTATGGTTTTGTTGTGCTGCTTTTCATTTCTAAAAAAAGAAAAGTTTTTTTTCTTTGCATTTATATCCCGCCCTTCTCCAAAGACTTAGGGCGGCTTACACTATGTCAAGCAATAGTCTTCATCCATTTGTATACTATATACAAAGTCAATTTATTGCCCCCCAATAATCTGGGTCCTCATTTTACCTACCTTATAAAGGATGGAAGGCTGAGTCAACCTTGGGCCTGGTGGGACTTGAACCTGCAATATTGCAAGCAGTTGCTGTTAATAATAGGCTGCATTAGCCTGTTGGCTTCGTTTGCTTGATGGCTTTGCACTTTAAAAAAAGCAAAAAACAAATGTTAGAGTTACATTGTTTTGTGTTAAGCCACAGATGAGATCTGATGCTGCAGGCAAGAAATTCACTTCCTGCTCGCCACAATTTAATATTTCCTTAGCCCAAGGTACTAGATAATCAAACTGAAAACAAACTGCAAGCCAATGAATGAAAGGTATTGATGCTGGGGAGAAGAAAGGCTGGCAGAAAGCTTTCATTCAATTGTATTTTGTGTTGCTGATAAATGCAACTGTCAGCTCTCCGTAATCCCCAGGAAGTTGGCCTCAATCCATACAGAAGTAGACCCAGTTTATTAAAAATCAATGTGCTTCTGCAGTCTGATGGACTTTTTAAAAGACGAAAGGATATTTGTTTTAACATGTGCATGTCTGTTCTACATCGAAGTAATGTTTTTATCTCTGCTATCTCAAGTTCTCCAGTTTCTACTCCTATAGGTCTAAGTATAGAATCTACTATGGATTATAAGTATAGAATCTAGACAGCATACTGAAAAGCAGAGACATTACCCTGCCAACAAAAGTGTGTATAGTCAAGGCTATGGTTTTCCCAGTTACAATGTGAAAGTTGGACCATAAGAAAGGCTGAGTGCCAAAGAATTGAGGTATTTGAACTATGGTGCTGGTGAAGACTCCTGCGAGTCCCTTGGACTACAACGTGATCAAACCAGTCTGTCTTAGACGAGATCAACCCTTACTGCACTTTAGAAGGCCAGTTCCTGAAAATGAAAATGAAATACTTTGCCCACCTAATGAGAAGGAAGGACTCACTGGAGAAGAGCCTAATGCTGTGAAAGTTTGAGGGCAAACGAAGAAGGGGACGACAGAGAGCGAGGTGGCTGGATGGAGTCACTGAAGCAGTCGGCGTGAGCTA
Source organism: Ahaetulla prasina (assembly GCF_028640845.1). Lineage (NCBI taxonomy): Eukaryota > Metazoa > Chordata > Lepidosauria > Squamata > Colubridae > Ahaetulla > Ahaetulla prasina. The sequence continues at coordinate 17,531,864 of NC_080546.1, forward strand.
AAATGGACTCCAGAGGATGGTAGAGGACAGGAAGGCCTGAAGGAATGTCCATGGAGTCGTGATGGGTCAGACACAACTTTGCAACTAACAACGAAGTATAGAACTGAATCATCCGGGATATGCTTTATTTCAACTACTAGACATACAAAATATTTCACTAGTGAGGAAAATCACTTTTTCTCCCTGCTCCTTTAACTACCAATCGATAGACAATGTCTTTGTATTGTTGAATCAAAACCAAAGATCTATGAAGTCATTAGATGAGCAGCAGCTACTAAAGTAATGTCTTTGTGACCTAACTGACTTCATCCTTTTTCACTTAATGGGATCAGAGTGAACTACAGACCCCTCTGAGGGTGGTAGCTGGCCTGAATGTAGGAGAACATTTGGCTTTGAAGACCCATGTCACCTGGGGAGTTGGCAATATGTGGTAATACAGTAATGCATCCTTTGTGTTCAGGTAAGCAGTACACAGATTTTTAAATAGAAGAAAGGTAAAACGTGACTTTAATAAGTGGCTTCTAATGTATTTGCTCTTACCATGTTTCCCTGAAAATAAGACCCTGTCTTATTTTCTAGGGGACTAGGGGAGACATGATAGCAGTGTTCCAATATCTCAGGGGTTGCCACAAAGAAGAGAGAGTCAAACTATTCTCTAAAGCACCTGAGGGTAGAACAAGAAGCAATGGGTGGAAACTAATCAAGGAGAGAAGCAACTTAGAATTAAGAAGAAATTTCCTGACAGTTAGAACTATTAATCAGTGGAACAACTTGCCTGCAGAAGTTGTGAATACTCCGACACTGGAAATTTTTAAGAAAATATTGGATAGCCATTTGTCTGAAATGGTGTAGGATTTCCTGCCTGGGCAGCGGGTTGGACTAGAAGACCTCCAAGGTCCCTTCCAACTCTGTTATTATGTTATGTTTTGTCTTATATTTTTTGAACCCCCAAATAAGCGCTTGGCCTTATTTTTGGGGAGGTCTTATTATTTTGGGACACATGGAACAAGATGGGGCTCCTCTTGCTGTCTTACCTGATTTCCAGCTCTGCGTTTAAATATTTTCGGGGAGGGCTTATTTTCAGGGGGAGGCTTATTTTAGCACATGCGCTCAAAAGCCCGATTGGGCTTATTATCAGGGGATGTCTTATTTTCGGGGAAACAGGGTATTTTGGCTACCCACTTCCCAGGTCAGGGGGAAAAGCCTATAATGAAAAAATAACTAGGGCTGTGCAGTGTTTGAAGTCCATGGATGTTTCAGAGTGTGTCTTTTCTCATAGTCCCTGGCCGCTACAGAAGCAATTTTCTGAAACAGAATGCCTAGGTAACTTAACTGGCCTCTGTCTGAATAACACCTATAATGGAATGTGTGCAAGACCAGGGGGAGAAGAGGAGAAGAGATGCTGCTTGGGAAACAGATAAGAGAGGCAGGAGCCCCCAGTGGCTTAATCGTCAGGGAAAGAAACTTAGGAAGGGCTCCTTCTAATGCAGGGGTGTCAGACTCAAGGCCCGTGGGCCAGATCTGGCCTGTATGGTGCTTAGATCTGGGCCATAGGGCTGCTCTGGAAATAGCAAAGGACTGGCCCGCGGTGCCTCTGCCAGCGAAAATGAAGCTCTGTTTTTGCTGCCAGAGGACTAGCAAAACAAAACAAAAGGAGAAATGTTTCCCCTTTTGCATTTGAGCAAAAGAAGGGACAGGGAGAAAGGGAAAGGAAAGACTAAAAGAAGGGAAGATGGGAAGAGAGTAAGAAAGGAAAAATAAGAAAAGAGGTGAAATAAGAAGAAAGAATGAAGAGGAAAGGAAGGAAGGAAGGAAGGAAGGAAGGAAGGAAGGAAGGAAGGAAGGAAGGAAGGAAGGAAGGAAGGAAGGAAGGAAGGGAGATTATAATGAGAGTGAGGGAGTGTCTGACGGAAGTCCTGCCTTAGCACTTGGCCGCCACAGGCACCCCCGACAGGAGTGACCTGGAGCTGGCCATGTCCCCTGCCACACACCTCCACACCCCGAGGTCAAACACAACTCTGATGCGGCCCTCAGTGAAATCAAGCTTGACACCCCTGTTCTAATGGAACCATGTTTAAAAACAGCAATGATCAGTTTGTACTTGCAAGATTCTATTGATGTAGCTTTACAATAAACTAGGATTAGCTCATCTAGTCATGTTTCCTGCCTGGTTTACCTCAGAGGGTTTACAGTATTGGCCAATTTTTGAAGTAATTGTAGAGGACAAGGTTTAATCCTACACTCTAATGAGCCCAGAGTGACTTTTCTACATTGGGGTCCCCAACCCCACAGACTGCAGCCCATTATCAAGCCTTGAGCCGTTTGGAACCGGGCCACGGAAGTGGCATAGGAGCAGGCATGCGAGCAGTATACGTGCCCCCTGCTTGCGCAAATGGAGCTGCGCACACATGTACGCTTACCAGCCACTCGTGTGGAAACACCACCACCCCTGCCAGTCCACAAAACCAGAAAGGTTGGGGAACTCTGTTCTACACGACCACAAACATATACATTTAAACCAGAATGGTTCTTTCTGTCCTCCTTTTAGTCATTATACATAGTACAGCTTCATTTGCTTACCTCAAAATCACTTTACTATCAGCGCACTGATAATGTTATCTAGTTGGATAATGAAATGTCTCCAAGAAAATAAGCTTAAAGAGCACCAAGGACCCCTCATTTCAACCCTGAGCTACAAATACTCTTCTTTATTGGTACTATATTGTCCAGTGGTCAGCTTCTGGTAGTTACTTCAATTTTTTTGTGAGGTTACTTTAAGGTCATGTCACTCAAAAGAATAAAGAGACACACACTTCAAGAACAGCTGGGAAGGGAGTGATCATTGTACTCCATCATCTACTCCCCACAATAATTCTCTCATTCTTTATAAAATCATAGGGTTGTCTTGGTTAGTACTCTGATTACAGATTAACAGAGTTGGAAGGAACCTTATAGGCAGTGGTGGGATTCAGCCAGTTCGCACCACTTCGGAAGAACCGGTTGTTAACTTTCTGAGCAGTTTGCTGAACTGGTTGTTGGAAGAAATCATTAGGGCAGAGAACCGGTTGTTAAATTATTTGAATCCCATTACTGCTTATAGGTCATCTAGTCCAACCCCCTGCTCAAGCAGGAGGCCCTACACCATTTCTGACAAATGGCAGAATCTGTTGCATACAGAATCTGCTGCATACCTTCTGATTAATTGTGTTGTAAATGTTGTACCTTGATGAACGTATCTTTTCTTTTATGTACACTGAGAGCATATGCACCAAGACAAATTCCTTGTGTGTCCAATCACACTTGGCCAATAAAAATTCTATTCTATTCTATTATTAAATTCATGTAGTTTTATACACCGCCAAATACATTGTTGTAACAGCTGCCAGTGATGGGTCCCTTGGTGCACTGCTATGAACCCTGGAATTCTGACATTCCCTTGGAACATTTATGCCTGAACATCATCAGTAGACTTTGTGATGCATTTGTCTTAGGACAGAAGTGCTGAACTCTCAACTTTAAGACTTGTGGAGAACTTGAGGTCCACAAGCCTTAAAGTTACGAAATTTGGACACCCCTGCTCTAGGAACTTTAGGCAACAGAACATAAAATTCGTCTCTGTTTAAATACGAATCCATCTCTGATGTTGGAAGCTTTACAAGCTACTCTTTTCTTCTTTTCTTGGTGCCCTGCAGATGGCCTCTGTTTCTAATGAAGCTAAGATCTATCAGAGTCTCAGAGTTTATAATTTATGATTTGCCCAGTTGTGACAGTCAGAACTGAAGAAGCTTCTTGGATGAGAAGCGAAATGTCTCTAAGGAAAAACAAAGTCTAGTTGTCTTTTGAAAAAGCACCTTTGGGATAAGCAAATACTGAACAAGTTTCTGCAGCAAAGACCTCCAAACCCCTATTCAGAGCTGGGCTGCATAAATGGCTGGCTTGTGTGTGTGTGTGTGTGTGTGTGTGTGTGTGTGTGTGTGTGTGTAGCATGCGTGCAGCTCAGTTTGCACAAGTGATGGGCTGGCAGGCACTTGTGCCCGTGCTCACGCTCGCCAGCCCAGTGCTCTGGCTTCTCTTTTAACTTACTTTGCTCTATTAACTTTGCTTATTTAGAGGTCAGAAAAGGTGATCAGTTGACCCCGGGACACTTCAGCTCACATAAATATGAGTCAGTTGCCAAACATCTGAATTTTGATCACATGCTGCAACGATTGTGTGAAAAACAGTCATGTCACTTTTTTTTCGTACCTGTTGTGACTCCAGCCCCCGAACCTGGCCCCATGCCCGGAAGTGACTTGGAGCCGGGCCCCCTGTCAGAAAGTGACTTGGACAGTGAGGGGGAAGGGCCGTCAGGACTTACCTCAGGAGCACTGGCTTCCCTGGCTCAGCTCCAGGAGCCAGAAACAGGCCAGGAGGAAGAGATAACGAGGCCTCCGTCCCCTGACTCTTCCCCCCCCCAGGCCACGCCTGCAGACCCAGCTGACAGCAATCAGACTTGGTTGAATCCTAGGTTTCATAGGCAGGAGAGGAGGGAACAACAGAAGCAGGGGTGGGGCAGGCCTAGGAAGTGCTGAGTCATGGAGCCACACCCCACAGGATATAAAAGACAGCGAGAGCTGGTGTGTCTCTTTGTAACAGGCAAATCCACTGACTGACTAGAGCTGAAGTTTGTGACTCACCAGCATCATGGAAGATAATGAGGGCTCTTGGCAGACGCTGGCTCTTTTGCCGCCAGAGCTGATAGTGCCGGCTAATTAAGCCATCATTCGGACGGAGGCGGAGGAGGACAGAACAGTACCATTGTAACTTCAAAAAGTCACTAAAAGAACTGTTGTTAAGTCAAGGACTACATGTAATGGAAATTGTTACGTTTCTGGGTGGTAATGCATGCAAATATTCGGGGCAATTCCGGTATGAATTTCCATCTGTTTTTGTTTATAGGCGACAATCCAACTTTTTGAACGTTATCCCAGATCATTAAAAACTAAAGTCTCTTTGAACTTCAGCTTTCCTTCATATATTCTCCTAGAAGATTTCTAAAGCCTATGCTCTTCGGTCCCTTCTTGTGGAATAAGGTGAGTCAGTGCTTTTCTAGACATTGCTTTGAATTAATTAATTACAGACAATTCATCGGAATGTCAACTTTGTACCTACTGCCTGGAACTGAATGTAGACCCAAGATTTATGCACGGCTGTATTCAAATGAGACATTTGTTCAGGGTAACTTTGTAAAGTTGTAAATCACAATCTAACAAAGTAAACTCAAAACAGCAGTTATTTTTTTAAAAAAGAAAACCAACGGTGATCATTTTTAAATCTTTCTCAATAACAAAATCTATAAAGAACAGCAATCACATTAACTTCCATTGCAATGTAACCGGTTAAAAATCCTAAGTTCCCCCTGTCAACAATACAATGAGGGAGACGTTACACCCAACAGTATCGATCGTTATACAGGTAGTCCTTGACTTATGACCACAATTGAGCCCAGAATTTATGTTGCTAAGTGAGAAATTTGTTAAGTGAGTTTTGCCCCACTCACTTGCCACATTTGTTAAGTGAATCACTGCAGGGATTAAGTTAGTAACACGGTTGTTAAGTGAATCTAGCTTCCCCCTTTGACTGTGCTTGTCAGGTCACAAAAGACGATCATGTAACCCTAGGACACCGCAATTGTCATAAATGTGAGCCAGTTGTCAAGCATCTGAATTGTAAATCGAATCACCCTGGGGATGCAGCAACGGTCATAAATGTGAAAAATGTCATGTCACTTTTTTCAGTGTTGTTATTAACTTTGAACGGTCACGATATGAACTGTTGTAAGTTGAGGACTTCAGAATAGAATAGAATGAATGAGCTGGAAGGGACCTTGCAGGTCATCTAGTCCCGTGATGGTGAATCTATGGCACATGTGCCACAGGTGGCAATCAGAGCCCTCTCTGCAGACACGCGAGCTGTCACCCCAGTTCAGCTCTGCCATGCTTCCTGCCAGCCAGCTGGTTTTTGGGTCTCTGCTGCACATGCGCGGGGGCGGGGCGCATGCGGGAGATGCGCATGCATGTGCAAAGGTGGGGTGCATGCACAGGTGTCACAGACGCAAGTGCGGGGTGCACGTGGGGTCGTGGGCGCATGCATGGGGGCAGCGGGCAGGGTTGCGCACGCATTGCATTATGGCTGTGTACAAGCTTGCACGTCCGGCACTCAGTGCCGAAAAGGTTACCCATCACTGTTCTAGTTCAACCCCCTACTCAAGCAGGAGACCCTCTACCATTTCAGACAAGCGGCTGTCCAGTCTCTTCTTAAAAACTTCCAACGATGAATCACCCACAACTTCTAAAGGCAAGCTGTTCCACTGGTGAACGGTCCTCACTGTTAGGAAGTTTCTCCTTAATTTCAGGTTTATTTAATTAACTCTTTGATTAGTTTCCAACCACTTATTTTATTAATTCTTTGATTAGTTTCCAGCCATTTATTTTATTAATTCTTTGATTAGTTTCCAACCATTGTTCCTTGTCCTGCCCTCCGGTGTTTCGGAGAATAATTTGACCCCCTTCTTCTTTGTGGCAGCCCCTCAAATACTAGAATGCTGCTACCAGGATGTCACCCCGGGACTGCCCGTATTCCGATTTTTGTCCTGAGTCGATGTGACTCAGGGTTTCTCCAAGGATGGGAATGATGATCGCATCTGAGCGATCCTAAATGCCCGGGTTGCACGCCTCTCGCCTGCTGCGCTACATTGGACAAGCAGAGTCGGGTACCACCTCTCAGTAAACTCAGTAAACTCAGTAAACTCAGTAAGCTCAAACTGCCCAAGGAGCTGCTGATCCAATTCTACAGAGGAATTATTGAGTCTGTCATTTGCACCTCTATAACTGTCTGGTTCGGTTCTGCAACCCAACAAGAAAAACACAGACTTCAGAGGATAATTAGAACTGCAGAAAAAATAATTGCTACCAACTTGCCTTCCATTGAGGACCTGTATACTGCACGAATCAAGAAGAGGGCCGTGAAAATATTTGCAGATTCCTCGCATCCTGGACATAAACTGTTTCAACTCCTACCCTCAAAACGACGCTATAGAGCACTGCACACCAGAACAACTAGACACAAGAACAGTTTTTTCCCGAAGGCCATCACTCTGCTAAACAAATAATTCCATCAACACTGTCAGACTATTTACTGAATCTGCACTACTATTAATCGTTTCATAGTTCCCATCACCAATCTCTTTCCACTTATGACTGTATGACTATAACTTGTTGCTGGCAATCCTTATGATTTATATTGATATATTGATCATCAATTGTGTTGTAAATGTTGTACCTTGATGAACGTATCTTTTCTTTTATGTACACTGAGAGCATATGCACCAAGACAAATTCCTTGTGTGTCCAATCACACTTGGCCAATAAAAAAAAAAAATTCTATTCTAAAAAAAAAATTCTATTCCTGGCAGCCCCTCTCTCTCTCTCTCCGTGTCCTCCTTCGCCCTCCCCAAAACTGAGCTCTGTAGCCCCGCCTCTCCTCGACGTCATCATCTAGCCAGGTTCCGATTGGCCCAGGCGGAAAATCTACCCATTGGGTCACCCCGGTCGCCTGTCTGTCTGACTGGCGCTCGCGGGAGGGGCTTGTGGGGGGGCAGTGCTGCTGCTGGAGGAGCAAGGAAAACTTCCTTGTTTGGGGGGTGACGCTCCCTGCCAGAGTCTGCGGTCGCGGCTGGAGCTCCGGCGGCTGGAGCCGGTGACCAGGTGCTTTCCTTCTTTCCACCTTGCTGGGGTTTGGGCACCAACGGGGAAGGGGCTGGACCGGACTCCCTGTCTGGTCCAGTTTTTGGGTGGTTTGCGCAGGTCCTTAAGGATCGATCCTAAAGAAGCGCCAGGAAGGATCGCTCCCCCCCTCCACCTCTTAATCCGGACTCCACCTGCCCTGCATGCATGCATCCATGCATCCATGCATGCATATCTCCTGATCCGGGCCTCGCTGGGTTCCCCATCCCCATCCCCAACTTTAGCATGGGCGGATGGGAGGGAGTTTTAAAAAAAAGCAACGAGCGAAGCGGGAGGAAAAGGAACCGTGGGTTTATCCGGTTCTTGCTTTTCAAGCCTAGCTGTCCTCAGGTGCCATCCTAGGTGAGGTCTTGCACGCATCTTGGAGATACGGTCCTCCTGGGGCTCTGGGGTAGACCAAGCTCTCTGGAGCATAGCAGATAAGAACGTTTCTCTGGAGATTTGCAGCCATCCAGGAACATCAGGGGTCTCCAACCTTGGTAACTTTTAAGACTTGTGGGCTTCAACTCCCAGAATTCCTCAGCCAAATTGGCAAAGTTGCCAAGGTTGGAGACCCCCCGATCCAGGTCACGGTTGTCCCAAAGGTGCTTTTTCCAATGGACCTGTGTTTTTTCCTTGAAGACGTTTCGTTCCTCCTCCAAGAAGCTTCTTCAGCAATGGCTTTTCCAACATACATTCTTACCGACAAGTTTCCAAGAACTGAAAACTGAAACTGAAGAAGCTTCTTGGAGGAGAAGTGAAACGTCTTCAAGGCAAAATAAACACCAGTTACTTTTTTGAAAAAGCACCTTTGGGATAGATAAGAAAGGCTGCTCTATTTTAAGTTAGGTCTGTATAAATTTATACACGAATAAACAAGCATGACTGTAACTTTGTTGCTTGTATCTGTACAATTATATTGATTGTTTCCTAGTATGATTTGATTACTTATTTGTACCCTATGACTATCATTAAGTATTGTACCTTAAGATTCTTGTCTTTCTATGTACACTGAGAGCATCTGCACCAAAGACAAATTCCTTGTGTGTCCAATCACACTTGGCCAATAAAGAATTCTATTCTATTCTGTTCTGTTCTGTTCTGTCCTGTCCTGTCCTGTCCTGTCCTGTCCTGTCCTGTCCTGTCCTGTCCTGTCCTGTCCTGTCCTGTCCTATCCTATCCTATCCTATCCTATCCTATCCTATCCTATTCTAAACATTGTGCTTATGAGGGGACACAAATCTGTGCGTTTGAATGGGGAATCCCCATTCCTGTTCCTTGCTATGGGATGGGGAGAATGGATCCTAACCAATATAGATTTTTTTTTACAAAATCTAACATTTCTGGGAGACTTGATGTCCAAATGGCTCCTCTATTTTATAATTTGAAGATTTCTGCACGCAATCCAATGCAGGATGTCCATTCCCTTTGGTGGTCCTTGTGCAGGAACGTCTCATTCTGAAGGATCCCCCACAGAGGAACTTGTAGAATATATTTTGGAAAATATTTTGCTATGTTCAAATGGTTTATTTACTCCTTAAATACATTGCAGATATTAGCTGACTTTCAAAGAGCTGGGATAATGGAGGAGCATTGAATGGGAAGAGTGGGTGTTGAATTGATCTCAGGAATTTTTCTATGGCCTCCAGACCTGTCAAATAGCTAGACATGTGCCACATGGTCTAGCTAGGAAAGCAGAAACCCACAAGGGGCAACATAAATCCTGAAGATCTATGCAGCAGAATTAAACTTTTGTCCTGTTCCTGGGTTTCTTTTCTTGGGTTTGCATCTAGCAGAAGTGGTAGTGCTGGAGAAGCTGTTGAAAATTATTCCCCTATTCCCCATCCTCCCATCTCTTCTTTTTCCCAGTCATCTAGGCTGACTGGGAGAACCTGGGTGGTGTTTTCTTGTCTGCTTCTCAACAGCCAGTTTCCAGGAGTTGGTAATGAACTCATCTCTGTGACGCATACTTTTCAGCGTACAGATCATCTCTCAGATGCAAAGCTAGAGTGGGCAGGATGGTATTGCGCCCAGCTTCTTTCAAGAATGGGAGGGAATGGACAGCAGGAGGTTTAAATGCACCTCGGAGCTTTCTGTGAAAGCAAAAAAGAGCACAGAGGTGAGCACACACCCACACCCCACACACCCACACACAGAGAGAGGTGTGCCTCTTTCATGAATTGGAGCTTGCTTTTGTGAGTTTGAGTATATTATATATTTTCGCATACTGGTAATGGTGGTATAGACAGACCTGACCACCGATTTCTCTCTTGGTGTGTCAGCGAATGGGAGGCAGCCAAGGAGTTAGTAGCAGAATGCAGTACAATAAAGAATCCTTGACTTTATGCTACACAAACCTTATTGCTTTTAGTGCATTCTTCTCCCACACTCTTTTATTGCCAAGACAATAATGTTTGTCTGAATGGAATATTATCCTTGGAGTGTTTCCTGGTGGAGAGCTGCTAATTTTATCAGTTATAGAGCTGTTCCTTTTTCCATTTGTAAGGGATTTTCTAGTGATAAGAAGGAAAAAAAAAAGAGTTGGAACAATTGGCCGAAAAACACGTTCCACTGGAAGATAATGTAATCTGGAGTTTTTGTAAAACGATTGTATTATAAAAATATTACCCCCCCCCCAAAAAAATTACTTGGCTGGTAAATGTGCATACTCCATAAATGTGTCTGATCTGTCCATGCTCCAAATGTGTGGATTTTAATCCCCACAGTACAGTACACAGTACAGTAAAGGGCCAGGATAGCTCAGGCAATAGAGAAGCCTGTTATTAGAACACAGAGCCTGCAATTACTGCAGGTTCGAGCCCGGCCCAAGGTTGACTCAGCCTTCCACCCTTTATAAGGTAGGTAAAATGAGGACCCAGATTGTTGGGGGGGGAATAAGTTGACTTTGTAAAAAAAAAAAAATACAAATAGAATGAGACTATTGCCTTATACATTGTAAGCCGCCCTGAGTCTTCGGAGAAGGGCGGGGTATAAATGTAAACAAAAAAAAAAAAGTCCATGCCTTCAAGGGTTTGCAATGTCCGTGTCTAGCTGAGGAAGGCTGCCATAAATCACAATGCTGAGTGAGGCTCATGCAATCTCCAAACTTTGTCCAGTACAAATGAAAATAACAGATTAGAAGCCTTTCTCTGCCTGCCTGCCTGCCTGCCAATCGGTTATTTCGCCTGAATCTGAGAAGGAAGTGTGCTAGAGATACATATCTTGCAGTGGCCTGTGATGAAACCTCACTTGTCAATTGTAGGCCTGTAATTGTACGTGACTATGTGCAAATAGCCTTTTTCCCTGACAGCGTCAGCATAATAGAATACGTGACAGGGTTAGGGATAGGCTGATGGAAGGACCTTCCTTTTCACATTCTTTCCATTTATAGACAATGGTGTGGATTTCCATTGTGGTCTGTTCAGACAAGGCTTAATGTTGCAGGATCCAATCTGGGTTAGTCACCAGGACCAGAGATTTAGTCTTCCGAGCTTTCAGACTTGTGAATGGAACCCATCCTCCCGCAACTTTTCTCTACGTTGGGGTTTTGAAGGCCACAAAGGTTATTAGAATAATAGCTGGCCATCAACACCACAATCAACTGATAAGAAGCCACACTCAACCAGGCACCATATAAATACGAAACACAGAATAGTGCAAAGCACACAGAAGTTCTCTGAAGATGGGTTCCAGCATGGGTGCAAAAACCCGGAAGATTAAATCTCTGTTCCTAGTGACTGGCCCAGATTTGGTCCTGCAATATTAACCTGGGACAGGTATATTTGCCTTCATTTTTAAGGCTTAATAGTTTATTGTATGAATCATGCACATAATATTTATTATATTTATCTGATTGATTGATCCTCTGCCTTTTGTCCAGGATATGCATTCTTCATCCTGGCTTGTTCAGTGAACTGTATTGCAAATTGATTGTAATTTTTGCTTTAAGGAAAACAATACTTTCAATCTTTGCTTTCATCCCTTTTGGAAAAAAAAATCCATATTATTAAATTATTGTCATGAGATCCATCTTGATGCAGTGGTTAAGGCGCCGGGCTAGAAACCAACTGACCATGAATTCTACTCCTGCCTTCAGCATGAAGCTAGATGGGTGACTTTGAGCCAGTTGCTCCCTCTCTCTCAGCCCTAGGAAGGATGCAACGGCAAACCACTTCCAAGAAACCTTGCTAAGAAAACTGCAGGGATCAGCTCAGGAAATTGCCGGGAGTTAAAACTGACTCAATGGCACACAAACACACAAAGATTATTAGCAGATTTGTATGAATTGAGTCAAAGATAGTTGTAGCTCCATTTTATGCATTTGAAAAGTTCCTATAAGACAGTGGTGTCAAACTCAAGGCCTGTGGGCTGGATCTGGCCCGCAGGGTGCTTAGATCTGGCCCACGAGCCGCCCTGGAAACAGGAAGAACCAACCTGCGGTGCCTCTGCCAGTGAAAATGCGGCTGTCCCGAGCTCTGTTTTCACTGGCAGAGGGTAGCAGGAGGCTGTCGCAGCTGAAAACTGAGCTTGGGAGCCCGTTTTCACTGGCAGAGTGCTCGGGCCGCCACAGTCACCCCGGACACAAGTGATGTTGAGCTGGCCACGTCCACCCGAGGTCAAACACAACCCTGATGCAGCCCTCAATGAAATTGAGTTTGACACCCCTGCTATAAGAGTAATAGGAGCTTTTTTAGTCAGCTCTTTAAGGCAATGGCCCCCCAACCTTTTGAACCAGTTCCGTTGAGAGAGGTTTTTCCCGTGGCCTGGAGGGAGCGTGGTTTCACATGCTGCCTGGATCCCACAGATGGGGCTTTGCTTGTTTGCGTGGCCCAGTTTCTGGCATGCTGCAGCCCGGTGCTAATCCATGGACTGGGGGCTGGGGACCCCCGCTTTAAAGTACAGACCTGCTCTGATTTTGTCCTCCCTGGTAAAGAAGACTCTGGCGCAAACTCGTCATTTTGTGCCCGTCCGAAGGCTGCCGGCACTGTTTTTCCCAGCCTCTGTTTGGGAGCACAATATTCTCAGCCGGCTTCAGTTTGGAATAAATTGTACTCAAGACATCTCAGAATGGGTCTTTTAGCACTGAACACACAATCCTACCTAGACACAAGTGCCTTTTCTTCAGTCCCTTAACATTTCATTCCCCGCCCCCTCCCGCCCCATAGGAACGGTTTCACGTGAGTTGAGCTATTAGTTAGGCTGCTATACTCTGGATACCTAATTCTATCAACGGTAATTCTAATGTTAGCGGATGCTTTCTATTGAAAGATTACATTGTCATAAAATATGAGGATGTGCTGTGTTTTTCCTTGCGCAGCTTCTGGTGGCATGAGCAGCCAATAAATTACCAACAATGTCTAGAGAAACACATTTGTTCTGGCATTAATGTCCAGCCAACAACAATACTGAGACTTATTTGCTCTGATGGTTGCTTTGCCAGCTGGCAAGAACCGTGTTTAGAATTGTTGTCCCTTTACAACTTTGCAACGCTTCACATTTGGTTAGGAAGAAGTGTTTGAATTCAGTTTGGAAGAGACCAGGTGACAGCACCTTTTCCACTTAAAAAAATGATTAAAAGGCATAAGCTTTTGTGAGCTGAAGCTCAGATGGACGGAGTGGCTAGACTGATATAGGATTTAATTTGGGATGAATCAGGAGGGAGGTGTTTCAGAACGTGAGGGAGAATGAATGTAGCACCCATTTGAAACTCATGAAAACAGCTACATCTGGAAAATACCTACTTGTAGATAAGTGTTTCATTTGCTATCCTGTTTTCCAAGACCCTTGTTGAAACTCATGAACACAGCTACATCTTGAAAATGCCTGCTTGTAGTAAAGTGCTCTATTTGCTATCCTGTTTTCTCTCATTGAACCACCGTGATGCAGTGGTTAGAGTGCAGTAGTGCAGGCTACTTCTGCTGACTGCCGGCTGCTTTTAGTTTGGCAGTTCAAATCTCACCCGGCTCAAGATTGACTCAGCCTTCCATCCTTCCAAGGTGGGTAAAATGAGGACCCAGATTATTGGGGGCAATACGCTGACTCTGTAAACCGCTTAGAGAGGGCTGTAAAGCACTGTGAAGGGGTATATAAATCTAAGTGCTATTGCTATTGAAACTCATGAACCCATCTATGTCTGGGAAATGCACATTTATAGATAAGTACGTTATTTGCTACCTGTCTTCCAAAACCTTCATTGAAATTCATGAAAACAGCTATATCTTGAAAATGCCTACTTGTAGACTAGTGCTCTGTTTGTTATCCTGTTTTCCAAAACCCTCATTGAAACCTATGAAAACAGCTTCATCTTGATAATGCCTACTTGTAGAACAAGTGCTCTAGTTGCTATCCTGTTTTCCAGAGCCCCCACTGAAACCCCTGAAAACAGCTACATCTGGAAAATACTACTTGTCAAAAAGTGTTGTGTTTGCTACTCTGTTTTTCCCCAAGTGCTTCTTCCTAATGGAATTTGACGCAGTATACTTTGTTGTGACCTGTAGGTTTTAATTTTCTGAAGTAGAGAGGAGTACTTTTGCAATGTGTACTGTATGCTCTTGCAACAACTTACATAATTTATTCTTTCTAGCGTGAGGTAATTAAGCATGACTTGAGGATAAACAGTTAGCAGCAAATCTGTTTTCCTTGAGGGTTGGCATAAAAGAGCAGAATTCCACTCTGCTTTGCTTTAGTTAATATAGTTCATAGTTCAGCATATTTGGCTGATTCCACTGATAATGTGGGGAAGGGAATAAGAGAAATTTGTAGTTAGGCAGTAATGATCAGCAGAGCAGAAGCTGCCCTTTCAAAAGTGACAACCTGAGATTTCAACACAACTGTTGCTGCAGCTCTTTCTCAAGAATCAGAACGAGATATAAAATCTCTGCTTTTCGTTTGTGTCCCACAATGGGCAAGTGAACTGGTAGAGACTTCTGGATCAAGAACTTAATAGGAGCCATGGTGGCACAGGTTGTTAGAATGCAGTATTGCAGGCTGATTCTGCCTACTGTCAGCAGTTTGAATCTCACTGGCTCAAGGTTGACTCAGCCTTCCATCCTTCCGAGATGAGTAAAATGAGGACCTAGATTGTTGTGGGCAATATGCCGACTCTGTAAACCACTTAAAGAAGGCTGCAAAGCACTGTGAAGCGATATATAAGTCTAAGTACTATTGCTATTTGGGCCACTTTATTGAAGGAGATTGTACAGCAACTAGTATAAGGAGGAAAAATGTGATTTGGGAAATTTATTTTTATCTGCTACACAAAATATAACTATTGTATCTGGGCTGAACTCAGATAAGTCCTGCTTGCCCCGGGTTTGAGTCAGCTGTGGATTCAAACATTGATAGTCAGGGCCTGTTTCGCCTGATTCTGATTTACCGTTATGCTTCTTATTTGGTCTATGTGGCGCCCATACCCGCCATCCTCTATCTCTACTAGATATGATTTTGGTCCTGTTATTTCTAGGATTTTTCCTGCTAACCAGGTCGGGCCTCGCTGTAGTTGTGTGCCCACACTAGGTCGCCTACTGCCATCCTCTTGTTTTACCGTGTGCCCCTTTGTAACCGCCTGGTGTGTAGTTTGGGTTTAAACGGTCTAGTGGGCACCTAAGCTTCACCCATTAATAGCTCTGCCGGGCTGCGCCAGTTGTTACACAGGGGTTCTGTGTTGGACTGCTAGGAATGTATCGATTTTTGTTTGCCAATCGCCTGGCCTGATTCTGGACAATGCTTCTTTGCGCCCGAACGGAACGCTCTGCAAGGCCGCTCGTCGCAGGGTGGAAAGGCGCCGAGAGGACATGCCGGATGCCCTCCTCTGCCAAGTACCCTCAAACTGGGTTGCCGTGAATTGCGGGCCGTTATCGGAGACTAAAGTGTCGGGCAACCCGTGGGTTACAAATAGGTGCCGAGGACTGAAATCACGGCCTCGGCTGTCATGGATCTCATGAGAATGATTTCCAGCCATTTGGAGTAGGCATCGACTACTACCAGAAAGGTTTGGCCGTGGAAGGGCCGCAAAATCGATATGGATCCTAGACCAAGGGCCCTGGGGTCTCTCCCATTCCTGAATCGGGCCGTTGGGGTAGCGGTCTGACTCCTGGCAGGCCTGGCATTTCCTACCCTTTCAGCAATTTCCGAGTCCATTAAGGGCCACCACACATAGCTTCTCGCTAGACCCTTCATTCTCACGATCCCTGGGTGGCCTTCGTGAAGGAGATCCAATACCTTTTCCTCAATTTCTCCGGGATCACCACCGATCCCCCATAGCAGGCACCCCTTGAGCTGAGAGTTCCCACGTTTTTACAAATTCTTTAAAACGCCGCCCGCAGCGGGCCAACCTCTTTGTACCCAACCAATTACAGTCCTTATTGTAATGTCCTTGTACGAAGCCCGAGCCACCTCTTTGGATGTGACTGGGCCAGAGTCCAAAGAGTCAATTAGCAGAACTGGTATCCCGGAGTGGGGTCTTCGATAGTCTCTGGTAACGGGCATCTGCTCAGGGCGCCTGCATGCCCTAATTCCTTCCTGGCCGGTGTAGTAATTTGTAAGAATACGCTGCCAGGAAGATAGTCCATCTGGTCAGTCTGGGCGAAAGTGCCACGGGCGTTGGCGGTCGCCTGCCAACAGGCCTAGCAAGGTCTATGGTCCGTGATGATTTCAAATCACGACCAAATACATATTCATGGAATTTCTTTACTGAGACTATAGCCAAGGCTTCCTTATCAAGCTGGCTATAATTCCTTTCAGCTGATGACATGGTTCGGGAGTAATATGCAATAGGGGCTTCTGTGCCATTTGGCAACCTGTGGCTGAGCACAGCCCCACCCCATAGGGAGATGCATCGCAGCTTAACACTAATGGCAGTGTGCCATTGTATTGATAAGGAGGCTATCACCGATAGGAGATTCTTTACCCTTCGAATGCCCTAGCTTCCGCCTTTCCCCAAGACCATGCAGCCGTCTTTGCTAGTAATTTATGCAGCGGCTCGGCTACTGTTGCCTTATTTCTTAAGAATACCGCGAGAAATTGACCAGACCTAAGAATGCCTGTAACTCCGCTTTGTTCTTTGGAACCGGGCCTTCCTGATGGCCCGCACTTGCTCTCAGTGGGTGAATCCTTCCTGTCTATCCGTAGCCCAGGAATTCCACAGATTCAACCCCGATCTGGCATTTGTTCAGTTTAACTTTGAGACCGCAGACCGGAAAATGCCCAAAACTTTTCGCAGCCTTACCCCTAATTCCTCTAGATTCTCAGCGGATACCAGTACATCGTCAAAGTATGGTACCACCCTGGTAGTCCCTGCAATAGCCGCCCATTAGGTTCTGAAATAACCCTGGAGCCACACTAACCCCAAACTGTAACCGGGTACACTTAAAAGCCCCTCTGTGAGTCACAATTGTTCGCGCTCGCTGTGCTGCTATCTACGGGCAGCTGTTGATAGGCTTGGGCCAAGTCTAGCTTGGCAAAACCTGCCCTTGCCCCATTGAGTGCAGTAAGTGCTGTACCACCGAACGGGTAAGCACTCTTTGCAACGCTTTGTTGCGTTGCCTTATAGTCAGCGCAACCGGACCGACCCGTCCGGTTTGACTGGGGTGACTATAGGGGTCTCCCACTTAGCATGGTCAACTGGCACTAGAATTCCTGGTTTACTAGCTTGTCCAGTTCCCGGTCAATCCTGGGCTTTAGGCTAACGGGACCCTCCTAGCCTTTAGACGGATAGGGCAACTTGGGGGTCTAAGTTAAAGGAGATAGGGGTCCCTGTACTTGCCCAGGCAGTCTCTGAAAACGCCCCAAATTCCTTCATGAGTGTGTCTTTGAGGTCGACTTCGCTTCTGAAGATTCCAGTCACCCCATGCCCAATGCTCGAACCAGTCCAGTCCCAACAAGCTTGGCAGGGTCCCATCGACTATGGTGATGGGCAGAGTTTTCTTGTATTGTCCATACTGACGTGGACGGACGTTACCCTCGAACAGGGATGCGATTCCCTTGGTAGTCTTGTACCTTTAATTTCTGTGGTTGCAGCTTGCGCTTTGCGATGGCGGGTAAGGCTTTCACGAGTGTCCCAGGACATGATCGTGATCGCTGAGCCGTGTCCACCTCCAATCGGCACGGCACCCCTCAATCTTTGCCTTTGTAAAGATTTTTTCTAGGCGTGTTGATGCGTGACCCACTCTCACGACAGTCTGATTCAACCGCGCCTTTTTAAACTGACCAATCACGGGCCGCTCGCCGCTCCCCGCCTGATTGGCCGGTTTGAATTTTTGGCGGAAGGTTGGGGTGCTCGACAGGCCTGTGCTATGTGCCCTTCCTTTCGCACGCCGACAAGTTGCATCCTTAAATTTGCATTGTTGTCGTTGGTGTTGCCTCCGCAACTCGCAGTCACCCCGGTCTTCTTTCTCCGCCTCCCGTGTGGAAGACTCTTCCTCCTCCTCACCGTCCGACTCGGCCTGGACCTCTTCATTGTGGAATGGGGTGAGGTCAACAGTAGACAGTTTAAGCTTAAAGTTTTGGGGGTTTGGGGAAGAAACTACAGAGTCAGGTAGTGCATTCCAGACATTGACCACTCTGTTGTTGAAGTCGTATTTTCTGCAATCAAGTTTGGAGCTTCAAAATCTAAGGGACTCATTTGGATAAAACTCAACAGCACTTTTTCGTGCGGCTGTTGATAAAAATAGGATCACAATCTCCAATGATAGATATGCCACAACAAGAAGATGAATAGTTTTGAATTATCATTCTTATATTTATGGTTTTTCTGTGACTGTATTGTTAATCAGGGGTTCCAAATGTTTGTGTTTTTTTTGCTGATGGGCACACCTGAACTTTTGAAAGCTAGTTAGAGGACACTTTCACAAACAGGGTTTGCTGTGACACGTGCGCCAAACGGTGGAAACATTGGGGAGCGATACTATCAATACTGTGTTTGATAGTAGATTATTTAAATCAGGGGTCTCCAACCTTGGCAACTTTAAGCCTGGAGGACATCAACTCCCAGAAATCTCCAGCCAGTTCTGGGAGTTAACATAACATAACATCAGAGTTGGAAGGGACCTTGGAGGCCTTCTAGTCCAACCCCCTGCCCAGGCAGGAAACCCTACACCATCTCAGTCAGATGGTTATCCAACATTTTCTTAAAAATTTCCAGTGTTGGAGAAATATGTTATGTTAACTCCCAGAACTGGCTGGAGATTTCTGGGAGTTGATGTCCTCCAGGCTTAACGTTGCCAAGGTTGGAGATCCCTGATTTAAATTATTTAGGAGTGCGACAGGTATAAGAAAAGTTAAGATGCTGGAACTTTTTAACGGTGAACTAAGAGTCTCTATAATTCACACAGGTAATTTCCTTTTCATCTAAAAGATCTGGCTGAAGTTGCTTTTTGGGTCTGACCTCAAAATAACCTTTGTCAGGAACCATGAAGTGTCATGTCCAGAGTGTGTCTTTTTCAAATTAAATCCTTCTCCTTACACTTACAGCAACAAGAAAACCTCATTTCAGTTTGTCCATGATGTTGACAGAGAGCTAAAAGAATGCTAGTAGTCTTTTACTCATTCAGATTTTGGCAGCTTTGCAAACAGTTGCTTTCCCAAAATCACTAAAGCAGCTTTCTCTCTCCTGTGGTCTGATGGGTAGAAAGTCTCAGGTGATATAGATGTTATGGACTCTTATTTCAAATTCTAAAAGGCAGGGATGGGGAAATCTCTTTATGGCCACAGACTACGCTTTGCTTTTCTAAAATGCTGTTAAGGTCTCAGGGATGTGAGGGGGGCCTGGTGGTATCATATTCCCGCCTTAGGCATGAGAACCAGCTGGGTGACTTTGAGCCGGTCTGTCTCTCTCAGCATCACTCACTTCACAAGGTGGTGGCGGTTGTGGGGAAAAGAGGAGGAGGAAGGAATATAACAGAATAACAGAGTTGGAAGGCATTTTGGAGATTTCGCCTAGTTTTAGGTAATTTCAGTATGTTTTGCCATTTATGTCTTAAATTATTTTACTGGGCTGATTTCAAATACCGTACTTTTCAGAGTATAAGACACACTCACACCCCCCCCAAAAGAAGGTGGAAATGTTGGTGCGTCTTATACACCAAATACAGTCATTTTTTGCCCCCCCTCTGAAACCTCGCCCCGCATGTCCCATTTTTGCCAAAAACAGGGCGTTTTTCGTAAAAACAGGGTGCATAGAGGGTTTGGGAGGCCTGCAGAGTGCTCCTGGGGGCTGGGGAGGGCAAAAAGGCAACGCTGGGGGGATGGTTTGGGAGGCCAAAAACAGGCCTGTTTTTCTCAAAAATGGGCATGTTTTTGCCCTCCCCAGCCCCCAGTAACACTCTGCAGGCCTTCCAAACCCTCTGCGCACCCTGTTTTCATGAAAAATGGGCCCATTTTTGGCCTCTCAACCTCCCCTGCATCATATTTTTGCCCTCTTTAGCCCCCAGGAGCACTTTGCAGGCCTGTTTTTGTGAAAAACGGATGCGCAGAGGGTTTGGGAGGCTTGCAGAGTGCTCCTGGAGGCCTGGGAGTGCCAAGACTTTTTTTTTCTTGTTTACCTCTTCAAAATCTTGGTGCATCTTATTCTCCGGTGTGTCTTATAGTCCGAGAAATACAGTACTTTAAATATTTGTTTTATCAATGTAATTGGATATTTTCCCTGTTAAGCCTAAACTACTTTGAGATATTCCAAACCATGGAAATAAGGACATTGTCAGTAGAACATTGATGATTGAACAAATACAAAACAAAGCCCTTAGTGTTTCTATATGTATTACTGAAGGTAGAGAAGTGAAAAAAATTGTAGTTATACATATTGGGCAAATTTGGTCTATCTTTTGAAGTGGCACCAATGGTAACAAGCAAGTTTTAAAAATAAATTTCTCCTTTGACAATTATTTTCACATGGATTTTCCTTCTCAAGCTTGCAGAATCCAACAGTCCAGTTTAGTACTGTTATCCCCTACAGATTATTCCCACACAAACTGAGGTTTTTGGAAAACAATTATATTTTGCCATCTGCAGGGTAGATTTTGGAAATATGCCTGTAACATGTTGTACTTTTCCAATATGAATACAGTCTGGCTTCTAGCTTGGTTAAGAAATGCAAAACATATATACTAACTTGAAGATAGTTTGGTCAAACTTCCATAATTCAATTTGTTTATTCCACTAAATTCTAGTGTGTCTCCAAACCAACAATTTCAAAAGGATGGCCCTTTGAAAGGACCGAAATGCTTTTGGATCTGGAAATGTACATTTTTATTTTCAAAATGTATATATGGTTGCCCATCTGAAACAAAAAACTCTGAGTGATTGACAATACTGTACAAAGCCAATATGTAACAAAGTGAACAATATAATTGAAAACGAAACCAATAAAATACAAGAGCCAAGGTACCTCATAAACAATTCACAGTCTCAAACCAGGAGTGGGCTGCTGGGGGTTTGCAGGGGTTTGGGAGAACCTCTAGCTAAGATTCTGTGCAGTTCGGAGAACCCCCAAATTCCCACTCCAGGCTGGCCCTGCCCACCCCGCCCCTCCCAGGAGTCCCCACGCAGCCCGTTTTGGATGCGTGGAGGCTTGGAGAGGGTGAAAAACAGGCCTACCAGAAGTTCAGGAAGGCTGGAAACGGGCCTGTTTCCAGCCTCCAGAGGGCCTCCGGAGCCTGGGGAGGTCGTTTCTGCCCTCCCGGAGGCGTGAGAAAAGCCTCTGGAATCCGGGGAGGGCAACCCCCCTCCCCGTGGTGCAGGAGGCCGACTAGGCCATACCCACCATGGCCCCGCCCACACAGCAACCAGGCAGAGAACCCCTTGCTAAAATTTTTGAAGCCCACCCATGTCCCAAATATCACACATATTGGGCAGTACCAGCTACCTGCCATCATGCCCCGAGATAAAGCTAGCTTTTCATGAGATTCCAAGTGTCCAGCAGGATTGGGGTATCTGGATCTTGGAGAGGAGGCTCTTCCGTAGAGTAACAAGGTATGTTTTTCTGAGGTCTGTATGACGGCACTGTTTCATCCAGGGGCTCTGGAGCGGGCCCACCCAGTCTGATTCGGTGGGAAACAACTGTAGGCAAATGGTCCCATAAGTAACTGACCCTATGCACAGCTTCAAGGATGATAACTAGCATCTTGAATTGCAGTTAGACGTCTACTAGAAGGCAGCACAACTGATCCATATCTTAGTGTTAACAATAGAAATAGTACATGTAGTCCTCAACTTACGACCACAATTGAGCCCAACATTTAGATTGCTAAGGGAGAAATTCGTTAAGTGAATTTAGCCCCATTTTACGACCTTTCTTGCCACAGATGTTAAGTGAATCGCTGCAGTTGTTAAATTAGTAACACGGTTGTTAAGTGAATCTGGCTTCCCTGTTGACTTTGCTTGTCAGAAGGTTGCAACAGGGGATCACATGAACAGAAGACACTAGAACCGTCACAAATATGAACCAGTTTTCCGAATGTAATCATGAGGAGGCTGCTACGGTCATTAGTGCGAAAAATGGTCACAAATTGCTTTTTTCAGTGTCATTGTAACTTCGAACGATCACTAAACGAACGGTTGTAAGTCAAGGACTACCTATATACATCCTCATAGTGCTCTACAGCCATCTCTAAGTGATTTACAGAGTTAGCCTATTGCTCCCAACAGTTTAGGTCCTCATTTTACTGACCTAGGAAGGATGGAACTCTGAGTCAACCTTGAGCCGGTCAGAATCAAACTTCTGGCTGTGAGCAGAGTTAGCCTGCAAATACTGCATTCTGACCATTGTGTCACCAGCGTCGTATGGACCCCCAATACTGGATGCACCATTGTATTCTGGCCTATTTGAAATGTTCAGCTTCTGTTCAAGAACAGTCCCGTGCAGAGTGATTGCAGTCATTCAAATAGGATTGATTAAAAATATGAATGAACCAGAGCAGAACCTCCTAACGCAGGCCAATTGAGGCATAGTATGGATTTGAGCAAAGGCCCTGCTAGCTGTGTCTACCACCTGCTCTTCAAACCATGAGTCCAGGAAGGCTTCCAGACTGCATACCAGTTCTGTCTGGGGAAGTGCTGCCCCATCTAAAGTTATAGATGTATCAGCTCCACAGCCAAGGGGCTGTTCTGACCTAGGCTTCCCCAGCAGCACAAAGCCAAGTCCTCGTTCCAATAAACCCCTTTAATTTAATTTACAGTGAATTCCTCTCCAGGAAAGTCTTTCCTCTCCCACAGGCTTTCAAGATAGTTCACAATTACCAATCTTTATCAGGCTTGGAGAATGGCCAGGCCGATATCTTTCAGATGCCGTAATACTTGGCAAGAATGCAGTAATGAACTGTCTCCTGCAAACTCCACTCCCCTTTTGCTCCTCATTTATTCCCTCTAGGAGGGGCCATTCATCGTCCACCTCTGGCCCCACTCCTAAGTTGACCCTTGTTCTTTAGCTGCTCCCTTCTTCTGGCAACTCTGCGCATGCGCACACTGGGAACAGGCTCCAGCTATTCGTCTGCCTCACTGATGTCTGACTCCAAAGGCAGCTGATAACTGGCATATGGGCCTGGCCCCCTCTCTGCCTCGGATGCAGAGCCCTCATCAGAGCCTTCCCTAGACTCCAGGACTGGCCCATGTTCCTCCCCAACCTCCTCACTGTCTGAATCTGCTGCCAGATCCGCTGGCGGGCCACAACAGGGGCTCAAAGACCCAGAGACTCTCCGTTTTGAGTTGCAATCAGTTTATCCTTGTTTATGCCCTCACCACTTCTAGCCATTGGGTAAGCACCCTGAAGCCATCAACTTGCACAGTCTGAGATGGCCCAACTAAGGGAATTCTGCATATCTTTTCTACTTCCTTTGGAACTCAAGTGGCATTAAAAGGAACAAGCTGCACAGTCCAAAATTACATTCCATCTGGAAGGTTGCTGAACTCCATCTGCTTTGAAATTCTGTACAGCCTCTTAAAGGAAATTACAAGAGGCTGTTCTCCTGAATTGCTATTTTCAGCCTAACGAGTTCTTGATAATAATGTTAGGGTGTTAACTGGAGATCATCTCGGAGATATTTTTCACTTGCTTCAAAGCACCTTCCTAGAAAGCTTTGGGAAACTGAAAAATAAAAGTGCGTGCCTTAGTAAGCTTTGCATGCTAAATGAATGTCATTGTCTCCTGTTAAATTGTTTTTAGCTTGACACTTGAGAGATTTGTCAGGAGCAGTGCACTGAATACTGGTAAAGCATCACTGCCCGTTTTATCCCAGTATAATGGAGAAACAAGACCTTCTCCTTGCTATATAGAGAAAAAGATTCTCGTGGAGGGTAGTTGCAGTTTAACATTATGGGAAACTGGCAACACTACAGCTTTGTAACAGAACCAGCAAGGAGTAGACAATAGTGGGGACGGAGGGAAAAATTGGCTGATACAGTAGTGGCCAAAATTGTGGAAACCTTTTGGAAAAAGTGTATTTTTGAGGTTTGATGGCTAATAACGCCACTTTTTTTGAGTTTCAAGATAATCATATTCCATTGCTGGAATGGCCTGGGAATAGCCCAGACCTTAACCCAATTGAAAATCTATGGAACCGACTAAAGAAACTTATTAGTCAGAAGCTACCCAGCAATAAAACCCAGTTAATAGAAGCAATCATTCCATCTTGGTTTCACATTATAACAGCTGCAGAACTAAAAGACTTGGTTGACTCCATGGGAAGACGTTGTAAGGCTGTAATTCATGCTAAAGATTACCCAGCTACGTATTAACTGACATGGTGATAATTTTTGTATATCTCATTTTTTCTACGGTGATAATTTTTGTATATCTTGTTTCACTTTTCTTCTTTATAACTGCTATTCTAATATCAGTTCCTTCATAAAAGTTATTACATTACACTCTTGATTAAATTATCTTTCCACTGATATATAAGTTTAGTACTACTCCCCCAAAAAAGTGGTGTTATTAGCTAGTTTTAGAAAATACACTTTTCCCAAAAGGTTTCCACAATTGTGGCCACTACTGTATCTGTATCAGATGGCACAATATTTAGAGAAGTTTCAGACATGCAAATTGGATATTTTTAGATGCATAGTAGTGTTCAGTTATGATAAGTTGCAGGAAGAACCAAATCTTTGAAGGATCATCTTTTGCCTGTGATATCTACTTAACCCACTAGAGAGTGAGGAGGCAGGGAATGTTATGGGTCCTCTCTCTTTAAGAAGTCCATCTAGTGGGTCCAAGAAGAAGGACCTTCTCTCGGGTGGCTCCCTTCCTGTGGAGGGAGATAAGATTGGCCCCTACTTTGACAATCCTTTGCAAGGCCCTTAAGATCTAGTTTTGCCAATGGGGCTGGGGATCCCAGAGTGGGATGGAGCCCATCAAACGACTGATTTGATTTTTGTCACAAGATTGATGGGGGCTTACTGATTTTTTAATTGTTTTTGTATTGGGCTTTTATCCTTGTCAGCTGCCTGGATTGAGAATGAGTTGGGTGGCCACATACAGGTTCTTAAATAAATAAATCTTTTATTTTGGAAATAGAAATCTTCCAACGACTTTTATGTTCTAGTCCAGGGGTCTCCAACCCTAACAACTTAAAGGCTTGTGGACTTCAACTGCCAGCAAAGCTGGCTGAGGAACTCTGGGAGTTGAAGTCCACTAGTCTTAAAGTTGCCAAGGTTGGAGACCCCTGTTCTACTCCACTTGCTTGATGGAGAATTCTGAAAATTCAAAGGTTTTCAGCAGTTTTGCACAACTTCAAATGACCTACAAGATACTACCTCTTTGTATTTAGGAGTTGAGGTTCATGGTCAACTCAGCTATGATAGCTCTAACAAATCTTGGGTTTTGAGCTCGCTCTCTTCTTCCCCTTCCACTCTTTCTGCTTTGAAGGGTTGCATGAGGTAAAAGGTTTTGGATTCTTGGAAAGTTTCAACCTTTCTCTTGTTTTCCCCTCAGAACAAATTGATGCTTTATCCGATCAGCACATTGTCCATGTGGCCTGTGGTGAGTCTCATAATGTGGCGCTTAGTGACCAAGGCCAGCTTTTTTCCTGGGGCGCAGGAAGTGATGGGCAGTTGGGCCTTACAACGACGGAAGATGCTGTAACGATTCCAAGGTAAATGTGAGAGTTTATGCTTGTGGGACTTTTCCCATTCTGGGTGGGAAGTGGAAGATTGCAGACTGATTTCAAGGAAATCTGTTTTTCCATAAAAAAGTGAAAGACAGTGCAGGATTGCAGATATATTAACAGAGGGATAGAATCAAGATCACGTGAAATGTTAATAACTCTCTATAATGGCTTAGTAAGGACACACTTGGAATACTCCATTCAGTTTTGGTCGTCATGATGTAAAAAAGATATTGAGACTCTAGAAAGAGTGTAGAGAAGAACAACAAAGATGATTAGGGGACTGAAGGCTAAAGCATATAAACAATGGTTGCTGAAATTGGGTATGTCTAGTTTAATGAAAAGAAGGACTGGGGGTGACATGATAGTAGTATTCCAATACTTGAGGGGCTGCCACAAAGAAGGAGTCAACCTATTCTCCAAAGCACTTGAGGGCAGGACAAGAAGCAATGAGTGGAAACTAATCAAGGAGACAAGCAACTTAGAACTAAGGAGGAATTTCCTGATAGTTAGAACAATTAATCACTTGCCTCCAAAAGTTGTGGATGCTCCAACACTGGAAGTTTTTAAGAAGAGATTGGACAACCATTTGTCTGGAATAGTGTAGGGTTTCCTGCTTGAGCAAGGATTGGACTAGAAGACTTCCAAGGTCCCTTCCAACTCAGTTACTCTATTATATGCAAGTGATTTAATAGACATCTCTTGATTCATTTTTGTTTCCACTGTGATACTTGGGGCTTCCAGTACATGATCATATTTAATAAAAAAAGTACTATTTTTCTTGTTTTCTTCTAAAATTCAAACCAATTATGTTTTAGGACTATGATAATATTGTCTAAATTAGTCTCACTGTCACAGTCTCTTTAATAGAGATGATAATAATGAAGACCAGGTAATTATATTACACCTCCGCAACTTTGTTAAAGTGTGTAATTTGTTTTGTTTCCTTAGGTTAATAAAAAAGCTGAACCAAGAGATGATCCTTCAGGTCTCGTGCGGGAACTGGCATTGTCTGGCTCTAGCAGCTGGTATTTTAACATTTTAACATTTAATAATTCAACTGTTCTTACTAGAGCTGTACAATTAAATTAATCCCCCCCCAGTTTAATAAGGTTCTGCTCAATGATAGTAACAGTTCTTGGAAAAGATTCAAAAAGAGGATGAGCCTCGCTTCTTTTTCTTGTTAACAGAAGATAATGTTTCTAAGAATGATAATTCTCTGTAATATCTGAAGTATACTAATTTCAACAGAATTTCTCAAATGTACGACTATTATGTACACTATAAGTAGTTCTTAACATACAACCGTAATGGAGCTATAATGGCTGGGGAATTCTGGGAACTGAAGTCCACAAGTCTTAAAAGTTCCAAGGTTGGACACATTTCACTAGACCAGAGGTGTCAAGCCTGATTGCATTGCGGGCTGTATTGTGACGTATCAGGATGTTTTTTGCCTTTGAGGAGCTGGGGTGGGTGTGGGTGTGGCCTGTGCAGGCCAGGGTGTGGCCTGCATGCGCCGTATCCAACCTGCGGGCCACCAGCTTGACAGGCCTGCACTAGACCAAACTGGCTGTCTCTAATTATCTCATATCTATCTATCTATCTATCTATCTATCTATCTATCTATCTATCTATCTATCTATCTATCTATCTATCTATCTACCTACCTTCCTTCCTTCCTTCCTTCCTTCCTTCCTTCCTTCCTTCCTTCCTTCCTTCCTTCCTTCCTTCCTTTCTTTCTTTCTTTCTTTCTTTCTTTCTATTAGAGGTTGGTTTCAGCAGGTTCTGACCAATTCTGGAGAACCGGTAGTAAAAATTCTGACTGGCCCCGCCCCCATCTATTCTCTGCCTCCTAAATCCCAGCTGATGGGGAGGAAATGGGGATTTTGCAGTATCCTTCCCCTGCCACGTCCACCAAGCCACGCCTCGCCACACCCACCAAGCCACGCCCACAAAACTGGTAGTAAAAAAATTTGAAACCCACCACTGATATAGATAGATAGATAGATAGATAGATAGATAGATAGATAGATAGATAGATAGATATAAGATGGGTAGCTGTATAAATGTTTTAAAACAGGTGTCTCCAACCTTGACCACTTTAAGATTTGTGGACTTCAATTCCTAGAGTTCCTCAGCCAGCAAAGCTGGCTGAGGAACTCTGGGTGTTTGTTGTGTCTTGCCTGCCCTCAGAGCAGCCGGGGCCTTCTTATCTGCTCCTGAACACGGAGGAATGTATGCCTCCCGGTCCCAGCCCTGGCTCCATGTCCAGGCAAACTGCAGAAGAAGGAGCACCTCCCTGCCCCAGCCCTGACTCCATGCCCAGGCAAACGGAGCAGCTAGACCCCTCCCCCTCCTCCACAGCATGTGAGCCTGAGGAGGGTTTATTACCAACATCTGATTGGAGTGATCCTCGCATCAGAAGATTGGATAGGCGGAGGCAACAGAAGGAAGGGAGGGGCAGGCCTTAATGAGTGCTGAGTCATGGAGCCACACCCCATGGCCTATATGAAGGATCTGCTTTCTGGCAGTCTCTGAGTCAGGCAAAGTCGAACTTATCTTGCTGAAGTCACTTACTGGTCTCCTGCCTGCTCTGAGGACTTTGCTAGGACTTTGGGCAGAGCTGCAGAGGCAAGCCTGATTCGGATTTCCCTGACCCGGCCGTCAGCGGAGGAGTGGGACACGACAGTGTTGAAGTTCATAAGTCTTAAAGTGGCCAAGGTTGGAGACCCCTGTTTTAAAGAAATAACATCTTAGCTTTTCTTCATGTGATTGCAATACAGGTAGTCCTTGACTTATGACCATAATTGAGCCCAACATTTCTGTGGTTAAGTGGAATGTTAGTTAAGTGAGTTTTACTCCATTTCATGACCTTTCTTGCCACCATTTTTAAGCAAATCACTGCAGTTGATAAGCTAGCAACCCGGTTGTTAAGCGAAGCCGGCTTCCCCACAGATGTTGCTTGTCAAAAGGCTGCAAA
This sequence comes from Ahaetulla prasina, assembly GCF_028640845.1. NCBI lineage: Eukaryota > Metazoa > Chordata > Lepidosauria > Squamata > Colubridae > Ahaetulla > Ahaetulla prasina. The sequence continues at coordinate 17,560,696 of NC_080546.1, forward strand.
AGGTGATCACGTGGGACACAGCAGCGGTCACAAGTACGAACCAGTTGCCGAGCATCTGTATTTTGCATACTGTCGTGTCCCACTCCTCCGCTGACGGCCGGGTCAGGGAAATCCGAATCAGGCTTGCCTCTGCAGCTCTGCCCAAAGTCCTAGCAAAGTCCTCAGAGCAGGCAGGAGACCAGAAAGTGACTTCAGCAAGATAAGTTCGACTTTGCCTGACTCAGAGACTGCCAGAAAGTAGATCCTTTATATAGGGCATGGGGTGTGGCTCCATGACTCAGCACTCATTAAGGCCTGCCCCTCCCTTCCTTCTGTTGCCTCCGCCTATCCAATCTTCTGATGCGAGGGTCACTCCAATCAGCTGTTGGAAGTAAACTTTCCTCAGGCTCACATGCTGTGGAGGAGGGGGAGGGGTCTAGCTGCTCCGTTTGCCTGGGCATGGAGTCAGGGCTGGGGCCGGGAGATGCTCCTTCTTCTGCAGTTTGTCTGGGCATGGAGTCAGGACTTGGGCTGGAAGTCATACATTCCTCCGTGTTCGGGAGCAGGTAAGAAGGCCCCGGCTGCTCTGAGGGCGGGCAAGACACAACACATACATGATTAATTGTTACAAAGGGTGAAAAATAAGTCTCTTTTTTTCACTGCCATTGTAACTTTGAGCGTTCGCTAAATGAATGGTTGTAAGTCGAGGACTACCTGTATGCTGGGAGGTGAAAAAGGATTGTTTGTTTTCTGAGCTCTGGGTTTTATTTCTCTCCCCACCTTCCCAGATGGACAGTTCTTTGCATGGGGACAGAACAACCACGGACAGCTTGGGCTCGGTAAAGAATTCCCTTTGCAGGACAGTCCTCAACGTGTCAGATCGCTTGACGGGGTTCCTCTGTCTCAGGTGGCTGCAGGTGGAGCCCACAGCTTTGCTTTGTCCCTCTCAGGAGCTGTGTTTGGCTGGGGGAAGAACACCTCCGGACAGCTGGGTTTGAGTGACGAGAAAGGTACTTGTGACAAACATCCTTAAAAGATGTCTTTTATCCAGATGATGCAGATGTTTCCAACTCAATTATTCTGTTTTTTCCCCTCAGAGATTTCTTCCTGCTGCTTCTCTCTCTCAGCCCAAGCGTATCTCTTATTTTAATATATATATTTTATTTTCTTTTATTTGAATACAAACAATCCATCTTTCATTAAACGGTCATCTGGGTACAAATGTTTTGTGCAATAACAATTAAAATTTACAGCCATATTCATTATTTGTCTATTCTTAATACTGATATACATAGCCTATCTAATACTGTAACAATTCTCTTCTTAGCTTATTTAATTCTATTAATATATTTTCTGTATTTCACTAATCTACTTTTATTTCTTTCATATTTATTCTCTAGCCATCAGTAAAATAGTTCCCATACAATATACTATTCAGTTTGTTCCTTCTCTTTAATTGCAAGTGTTAACCTATTCATTTCGGCACATTCTAACATTTTCCTAATCACATTCTCATCCGTAGGAATCTCTTCACTTTTCCAATTTTGTGCAAATGCAATCCTAGCTGCAGTTATTACATGGATAATCAAATATACAATCTCTTTACTATAAGTTTCTAGTAAAATCCCCAATGAAAATATTTTGGGTTTCAAATCAGTATATTGTTGTGTCATCTTCTCTAACCACGTATGTATTTTTGTCCAATATTTTTTGGGTTCTGTGCATTTCCACCACATATGATAACGCGACCCATTTAGCTGATTTGTCTTTAAACATCTTTGCCATCTATAAAACATCTTAGCCCAAGCGTATCTCTGAACAGCCTTTCAGAAATGGAAAGGAAGAGAAGGAGATTTTAAGGAGATGAAACTTTTTCCTTCTCTTTTCTGCCTAGTTCAGATACTTAACATCCACAAAACCATTTCTGTGTATGTAATCAACCTGGTGGAATTGATATGAGGCCCAACACAACTGTGTGGTTGGGCAAGCATTTTTCTTTAGTGGAATGGCCTTAAAGCATTGCCACTTTGCTTGTCCAAATCCTTTATGAAAAGCAAACTGTCAACATCCCAACTGACGAACCCAACTTAAGCAAGCACACTCGAAACCTGCCAAAGTCTCATTGCAAAACTTTATTGAGTACATCATTTCGGTACTATTGAAGGCAATACCAGCTCTATCTATTTCCCGTGCAAACCCACATAGTTACCATGTAGAATTCCCCCTCACCCCTTTTAGTGCAGGTTACATTGTCCAATTGAGTGTCATTGTATTGTTATGAGATAGAGTCTCTGGTTTTGGCTGACACCTGCAGATGTGTCCTTGGCTCTCATGGCTTTCCTCCTTGAAGCCTGGAGCCTGCATTCCTTCTTACCTTTCCCTACCCCATAGTCCTTTGGCAAGTGGTGAAGCCATAATGGTTGCAACAACATAAGCGTGCTTTGATCTTGACACAAACTCAATCAAAATGCTTGCAGGGTAGAACCCATTACTTCTGCTTTTCCCCTGGGGAAGGTCTATCATGGAGAATTTTAAGTCTTTGAATTGGGAGCCTTGTTTGTGGGCTTCCTTCTCTTGTTCATACAATTGTGGGTAGCTGCAAAAGAGAGGCTTGGCAAAAAGTCCTCCTTACACAGAAAAAAAAAGCCTATTAAATACTACAGCCATCAGATTCCAGAAGATCTTTTAACCAGAATTTAGTGGAGGCAACCTTAGTTAGTTTCCCCAATCTGCTTACCCTACGCATCGTCTTCAGCCCCTCAAATATTCCAAGCACCTTGAGAATTCTAGCAACTGGTCTGCACATTTGAAGAACAAGCGGTCAAATAGGACCTGGGATCTGTAGCAGTTCCTTTCTCCTTGGAATAGCCTTTCCTCTGAGATCTGGCGGTCCTGGATCCTCCTTGCCTTCTGGAAAGCTTTGAAGAGTTGGCTTTTCCCAGAAGCACTGGGGTCAAAGTAAGGCTGCAATTTTGGGTTTTTTGTTTTTTTAGCGTATGGCACATATTAGCCAGGGATCACCTAGGTGGCTGCCTACCTCTGTGAAAGGAACTTTTTCGGGCGGTGTTATCTTTACCCGCGGGACACCAGAGTGCCTGTAGGCAGTTGAGAGAAGCTCCTTTCTTGTCCCTATGCAGTATATTCGCTTATGGGAATCGAGCCACCGACCTCAGCGGCCCACCGTCTTACCATGTGAGCCACCTGTATGCAGTCCTGTATATATTTTTTTTATGTGGATGGGTGGATGTATTGGAGGATGTTGGAAGCTTTTGCTATGATTTTGTCTTTTTGCTGACTTTATTGTTGCTTGTAAGCTGTCCGGGCTTACAGTGTATAACACAAGAGGCTATATAAACTTTGAAAATGAAATGGAATCAAATGAACTTTGGGGTACATTCTGTTAGCCAGTGACCAAAGAAATCTCTTCCCCCAACCCCTTGGAAAAATAAGGTACTGTGTTCCAACTTTGATAAAGCATTGTCCTGTTCAAGCACACATATGTAACAATGGAGCCGGGGAGCTGGACAGATCTTGCCTTCAACTCTATAGCCTGTGTTCTTCCAGAGCCCCATATCCATGGGGAAGTTTGGGGGTTCATATTGCTTACTGGGAGACTGCTGGCACTTTGCATTTCCTAAATGTAGGAAGAAACGAACGGAAATCTAGTATTTTGTAATTTAGTATTTTGTAAGATGGGAGCAAACTGTCAATCTTGCTGTGGTAGACCTGTAAGCCAGGGTTCATTCCAAATGTGGCCCAGAAGACTAAATTGTGGCGACTGATTAGAATTTTGCAGTCCTACAGAAGAATTTTACCAGTGGTGGGATTCAACCGGTGTAACAACCGGTTTGCTGACTGCACAGTCCATTAGAAAACACCATTAAAAGCTGTGTTAAAAGCACTAAAAACAGCTGAGGCATGGCATTCCTCTCTACCACACCTATCAGCTGGGCTTCAAACAAACAAAATAAAGGTAGGTATAGCGCAGGGGTGATCGGGCCCAGCTGACAGTCGGAGCGAACCGGTTCGCTCTCAGCTGATTGTCGGAGCAACCGGTTCTCCCGAACTGGACCGAATAGGCTGAATCCCACCCCTGAATTTTACACTCCTATAGCAGCCTGGGTTTGAATGTAGATCCTCCTCATCTCTTGTACACAAATTGAACCTAAAAAAAGAAACTATGATTTATGTAACTAGGTCTCCCAAACTACCTAATTTGATTCTTCCGTAGCAGAATGGACCGTTTGAACTGCTAAATCCTATGCACATCTTTCAGTTTTTTTATTGTTTATTTTTGAGAAGAGTATAGCGATGATAGTTTATTTTACTCTGTTATTTCTGAAGCAGCCTGTTTCATTTTTGTAAGCAGTATTATAGCCTTTGATATTCTTTAATGCAGATCGGGAATCTCCTTGCCATGTGAAACTTTTAAGGACTCAAAAAGTTGTCTACATCAGCTGTGGAAATGACCATACTGCTGTTCTGACAAAGGTAGGAGAACATCTTTTAAATGTTGGCTATGTGTCTAAGGTGTCTAATGTTGGCTACGTGTCTAATGTCTATAATTGATCATAAATTGGCTGGAACTTGAGGGCTGGAAGGACATTCTTTCTCCATCCAATAATAGTACTATTGCTACTATTTGATATGCACTAACCTATACAAGCAAAATGATCCAAATAGAATCCAATAGAAGAAGCAAGTATTAACAATAAATATTACAATTTAGCTGAAAACATTTTGAAACGAAAGACCCTTCCTGCTTCCTAAAGAACAGTTTTGAACTTCAGGAACAGAGGTGGGATTCAGCCAGTTCGCACCACTTCGGGAGAACCGGTTGTTAACTTTCTGAGCAGTTTGGCAAACTGGTTGTTGGAAGAAATCATTAGGGCAGAGAATCGGTTGTTAAATTACTTGAATCCCACCACTGCTCAGGAGTATGCGCTTCAAATATCTTTCAAAGAGGAGTAGGTTCCAAAGAATTAGAGTGAAATGTGTTGTCTTCTGTGATAGAATCTACTGCTGATAATGACTTATAATACTCATCTTCCCAATCCAGCATGTTTATTTGACTCAGGAAAATTAAAACAGAATAAAGCATTATAAATGGCATGTCATATCTCTAGGTATTTTTGTTTAATTGGTACAAGACATGGCTTGGTCCGAGTAGAGGAGCAAACATTATTTTGAGGTGAATATCTAACAGAGGTTCGTGAAGAATCTAGCTTTCCTACAAGACCTGAGAGCATAACATTTCTCATAGCAGCAAATCTGCATCAATTCTGGATGCTTATTCAGTTATTCAATTCTGGATGCTTATTCAGCACTCTGGCTTTGATTTATAGTAATTTCAGATTTTAATTAGGTGAGCTGTACTCTCAGCTAGGCGTGAATCTTCACCATATCACTTGTTAGGTGGGAACCCCATTTTGATCTCTACTCTGATACATAATATAGATATATAGATAAGATGGAGAGTAGTGTTTCTGATGTAAGTAAAAACTAAGTGCCCCTAATTTAGGGGTGTCAAACTCATGTCGTCAAAGCAGAGTCATGTGACGTATCGGGACTTTTTCTCCCTTTGCTACACCGGGCGTGGGCGTGGCCAGCACATGATGCATCCAGCCTATGGGCCGGGAGTTTGACAGCTCCGCCCTAATTGCCCATACCAACCCAAGAGCATAAATTGTAATCAAGTTATTCTAATAACTGAGTGTATGTGTACGACTGGGACATTCATCACTAGCAATTTAAATTGGTAATATTCCTGAAGACCCAATAAGTGTCTAAGCATTTTTCCCTATAGTTCAACAATTGGATGAACTCAGGTAATCCTGTTTAGAGAATAGTTAGGCAATCTGCACTGTTTTCTTAATTTATGGTATTTTTTTTCTCTGACTCCGAGTATACTGACATAAATGCAAATAATTTGTATAAAATTGCATGCATATATTTTAGTGCTAGTCCATTATTTAGTACATCAGAGAGGTAGGGTTTTAGCACATAAGAAACAACAACAACAACAACAACAACAACAACAGAGTTGGAAGGGACATTGGCGGTCTTCTAAACCAACCCCCTGCTTAGGCAAGAAACTCTACACCATTTCAGACAAATGGTTATCCAATATCTTCTTAAAAATTTCCAGTGTTGGAGCATTCACAACTTCTACAGGCAAGTTGTTCCACTATTAATTGTTCTAACTGTCAGGAAATTTCTTCTTAATTCTAAGTTGCTTCTCTCCTTGATTAGTTTCCACCCATTGCTTCTTGTTCTACCCTCAGGTGCTTTGGAGAATAGTTTGACTCCCTCTTCTTTGTGGCAACCCCTGAGATATGTAGGCTTAGTTCTTTGTTTAGTACTTAAGAAATGTATATGCCTTTTTTTTCTTCATTTTTTTCTCTTGCATACAATAGCCAATTAAAAATTACCCCCAAAAGTTTGTATTCAAAGTTGTTGAGATTTCTATCGGAACTGTTGGATTAAGGGCTTTGAAGAAGGAATTTATTTGGGGTCAAAGGATGCTTTACGCTAAATGAAAATGTTCTTGTGATCTTCGTTGCAGAGTGGAGGAGTGTTTACCTTTGGTGCTGGTTCATGTGGGCAACTTGGTCATGATTCATTGAATGATGAAGTCAACCCTAGAAGAGTTTTGGAACTGATGGGCAGTGAAGTCTCCCAGATCGCTTGTGGTAGGTGAGTAGCCTTTTGGACAAATCTTTCACAAGGCCAAAGGTTGTCATCCTTGCTTAAGCAAATGGAAAATAAAATTTAGAGGAAAGTGAATTCTCAGGAGAATTAATCCAGTGGTGGGATTCGACCGGTTTGGGTGAACCAGTTCTCTCCGATGATCAGCTGGGCCCACCCCTGCGGTTTACTTACCTTTTATCTTCGCAGCTGATTAGCCCGGCAGAATGGATTGCCGCACCTCAGCTGTTTTAATTCTCTAGCATTAACGCAGAAGGTGATTTTTCATTGAACTGTGTGCGCACAAAGCTCGTGATCATCAAACCGGTTGTTAAACTGGAAGGATCCCACCACTGAGTCAATCAACAATGTTGGATGCTCCTTATTATATGTTTGGTGTCCAAAACTGTTCACTTGGGTGATTTCTTTTACCTTTTATTCCCAATATATTTGGAGTGGGAAATTGGGACACTTAGTGACATCTGGAGAAATTTCAGATTTAGATGTTTGCATTAATCTGCTATTGGGCAGAGATTTAAACCTGGTCTTCGCAGCTCAAAAAGTCAGACTCATTTGTAATAGGATTTTTGCCAATAATAAATGTTTTTTAATTTTAAATTACCAATAAATAAATAAATAATAATAAATAAGTACCGTATGTTGAAGAAATACATTGTTTTCATACCATTTAAATAGTTTAAAATAAAATGGACAAATTGGAGTGATATTGCTCTAATGGGATATGACATCTGCTCCGACCGTCATTTTACTTTAAGGTTTTATCAGCTTTACTTATTTTCTATTTAACCAACACGTTTAATCAAAGTTGAAACATTGATACAATAATGAACAAACAGAGGCCTAGCCTCTTACCTCTATTCAGGCCACAGCCGTGAAGCAGGCAATACAATTTAGAGGCCGCTATAGTGGAGTTCTGGATGGAATGAAGTTGGTTATGGCTTATAATGGCTTTCCAGAATCTGGATCATTGTAGCTGAGCTGGGCAGTAGCCATGTTGCTTGGGATTATACAAATGAAGTGTCAGCAGCTAGGAGACACCAGGATGGAGAAGGCAAAATTGTGAGGTCGGAGGGTGATTTGTAAGGAATGCAGAAATCTCTTCACTCTTAAGCGATTGGAAAAGATATGTGCTTAGACAAATAATTTTAAGAATTCCCGCAGGGTATTCTCTAAAGTTCCTACAGAGACTTTGTGGTCTCTTCTTTAGCGATGCCTCTTGAAAACTTGGGAGTGGGGTGATGCATTTTGAATTGCTCAGCTTGGCCCACCTTTTTCCCTGAAGAATGTTATCGCAGGAGGTGTCTACCAAGTTATGTTTAATTTGCCCCTTTCAAGGTTTCCATTGTATTGCTAGAACAGACATCAATATTGTATCAGCTCTGAGTTGGTCATGATGGTAGCAGAAGGATGGATTGGAGCAAGGATGGGAGTGGGGATCTGCTTTTTTTTATCTTACAAGTGTAACTAGCAGTAGCAATAGCATTCAAACTTATATCATCATCATCATCTTCATTTAATGAACCCATAATCCCTTGTGGGGTGGAGTCTGGGCAACTGAATGGAGCTAGCAGAGTGCTTTAATGGCAGGATGCCTTTCCTGTCACCAATGCGGAGTTTTGTTCAGCACATATATTCTCAGTGTGGCCAGAGAGAGAAATATCTGCTTCTATCTAGGATCGAACTCACAGTCTCCTGATTGTGAGGCGAGAGCTCCACCTCTAGGCCTCCGCACTACTCCAGCATTCAGACTTATATGACCCCGCCCCCCAATGCTTTACAGCCCTCTCTGGGTGGTTTATAATGTTTGCATATTGCCCCCAACAATCTGGGACCTCATTCTAGTGACCTTGGAAGGATGTAAGACTCGAGCCCCATCGGGATCGAACCGTAGGCTGTGGGAAGAGTTTGCCTGCAATACTGCAGTTACCCACTGCACTACCAAATAGATCAGGGGTGTGAAACTGGCGGCCCGCGGGCCGGATGCTTCACGCGCAGGCCACGCCCACCCAGCTCTGCGAAAGGGAAAAAAACGTGATGGCAACGTGACGCTGCAAGTTTGACACCTGTGAAATAGATTAATGGTCAAGGAGGGGGGGAAAAAAAGAGTTGTCCTCTTTCATGTTCAGTTTTGCACTGAATATAATTGATTGTTGAAGATGAGCTGCTTTACAAACAGTTTGGTTATTTTGATCTTTTCAGACAGCACACTCTAGCCTTTGTGCCTTCTTCAGGAATGATCTATGCATTTGGCTGTGGAACTAAAGGCCAGCTGGGAACTGGACGCATCTGCAGTCTTAAATGTCCTTCTCCAGTCAAAGGCCATTGGGCAGCTTATGATGAGCAGATCTCTGATAGAGCAGGTAAGTGGCTAGAATTGCATTTGTTTATGTGGCGTATGGTGTTGTCACATTAGCCAGAAGACTAGAGGTAGTCCTCGACTTACAACAGTTTGTTTACTGACCATTCAAAGCTACAACGGCACTGCAGAGTAGTGGTTTGGCTGCCTGTTTAGCAGCTCTGGTAGGTATGTGCTTGCGCCCTTCCCATGGTGCACCACAGGAGGGCGAGCTGGTTTCGCACCAGAAAGAAAGATGAACGTCTTTCCCTGCAGCGTCATCAAAGGCCCTCCTCTCTCTCTCTCTCTCTCTCTCTCTCTCGGGGCTGTCTCATAAACGGCCTCGCAGCCAGGAAGGTTCTGAGTCAGCGGGATTCTGCCACCTGAAGCGCTGGCTCGTCTCCCCACCAAAGTGCTACCTATTTATCTACTCGCATAGAACATGCTTTCAAATTGCTAAGTGGGCAGAAGCTGAGGTGAGCGATGGGAGCTCACCCTGTCATGCAGTGCTCGGGTCTCGAATCACTAGAGCAGAGACCATCTCCAGCATTATAAAGCCAGTGCACCACCACGCCTCTTGTGACTAGAAGAGAGCAGAATATACAGCATCCCAGCTTATAGATCCCAACCCCAACCCTTCAGGCTATATGAATTTTGGCTTCCAAAAGAAAAACAAATGGGGTATTTGTGATATCTGATGGTTTTAACTAAGTCTTGTCAATCTTCTCCAGCAGATGCCTGCCCGTATTATATTGTTAAACATATATTCTCTGGAGGAGACCAATCATTTGTAATTTGCTCAGAAAAAGAGGTAACGTAAATCTTTATGGATTTCCATTCCATCTTTCATAGTTATGGGAAGGGAAACACTTAATTGTGCGTAAAGACCACGCACCTTTTCCAGTGTAGGCTGCAGCTCATGCAACCCCTGCCCTGTTTTTTTGCATGAATGGCCCCCCTCCCCTGCAATTATGCTTCTCTAGTTTTGGGTAAAATAAACTAAATAGATCTACCACTAATAGGTTTAAATAATTCCTAATCTTCAAGGAAGAGGCAGCAAAGTATATTGCAGCCTCTTCTACCTATACCAAATTACATTCGTTCTGCACCTTTCAGCTACAAAAAAAAAAAAATAATGAGAAAAAGTTTTATTTCTTGCCATGAAACGAAGATCCACAAGAACAGAGAATAATGATCTGGCTTGAATCTTTAGTCCTAATTTGTTAATGAAAGAAATAAGGCAGCATTTCTCAGCCTTGGCAACTTTAAGATGTTGTGGACTTCAATACTGCTGCCTGAGGAATTCTGGGAATTGAAGTGCCACAATTTGCCAAAATTGAGAAACCCTGGAGTCAGGAATGGACAGATGCATGAAATGAAATTGGGAAGCATCCACAAAAAAGGAAGTTTGGGGGAATGGTATGTAATCTGCATGTAGATTGTCCAGGATTATGAACGGCACATTTGCTTGGAAGAGGGGAAAAGTACGAAAGAGAGTAATCTAGGCCAAACCTCGCCCCACCACCACTTTGGAAAATTACTCTCAATGTAACAAAAGCAACAGTGTTGTGTCTGGTGCTCCTCCCGTTCACAATGAAACCCTCTTTGAAATCTGCACCTTCTTACAGAATTCTCTACCAGCTGATGATTTCCGGACCATAGATCACAGTGACCACACCTGTTTGATTAATGACAACACAATAGACATGTGGAGGCAAAAGCTTTCTGAAAGAAATAACTCTAATTCGGTGAAGTAGGTTCACTTCTGTTCAATTTGTAAAGAATTATTGTGATGGTGGGCAAAGGCGTGATCTCTAGCTTTCTCGGTGCCATCTTCTTTGTTGGCTTGTTGAATCAATCTAGACCAGAGGCCTTCAAACTTGGCAGCTTCAAGACTTGTGGACTTCAACTCCCAGAATTCTCCAGCCAGCTATGAGAATTCTGGGAGTTGAAGTCCACAAATCTTAAAGCTGCCAAGTTTGAAGACCTCTGATCTAGACCACAGGCATCAAACTCGATCATGTCACGTGATGTATCATGATGTTTTTTGCCTTTCCGGAGCCAGGGTGGGTGTGGCCTGCGTGTGACGCATCTGGCCTGCCGGCCGCCAGTTTAACAGGCCTGATCTAGTCCAACTGATTATCCAAAATGATAATCAGTTTCATAAATTATGGATTTGTGATTTAGCAGCTCTTTTTGACCTCATGGAATACCTTAACCACTATACCAAACTGGAACTCTTAATGGTATAAATACTTAACTCATACATTATCATCATCTTCTTTTAATGACCCCATAATCCCTTGCTGAGTGGAGTCTGGGCAACTGAATGGAGCTAGCAGGATGTTTAATGGCCGGATGCCCTTCCTGTCACCAATGTGGAGTTTTGTTCAGCAGATATATGCTCAGTGTGCCCACAGAGAGAAATATCTGCCTCTACCCAAGATCGAACTCGCAGCCTCCTGATTGTGAGGCGAGAGCTCCACCTCTAGGCCACTGCACCACTCCAATACTTAACTCGTACATAATGGTATAATTTGGAAGAATGGTGTCAAGCTGTTCAAGAGAATCTTTAACACGTTTTAATGGTGTGGTATAAAGGTTTTTTTATTTGAGCCAGAGGTTTATTCATCAGATTTTTAGCCTAAATATTTTCAATCACTTATCAAATTCTTCTCTGCTGAACTAAAGAATCCGTTTGGCATTTCTAGATTAGTTGTGTATGGTACATTTTAAGTCAGTATGTTAAGAGCAAAGGCAATTGAACAGATTAGAGCAGGGGTCGGCAACCTTAAACACTCAAAGAGCCACAAAGGTCCTAACCGGAAGCCCCCCATTCAATTCTGTAGCTGACCGGAAGTCTAGTTCCCCCACCATAGAGTCTCATTCTAGCGTGGCATCCTTTCCCTCTACCTGTCCTAATCGAAAGCTTTATCAATTGTGGAGCTAGTGATAGGGAGCCGCAGTAGAGGGATGAAAGAGCCACATGCGGCTCCAGAGCCGCAGGTTGCTGACCCCTGGATTAGAGAATGAAAGGTGAATAACAATCAGGTTCAGTTACTACATTAATCCATAATCTGATTTGATTAGTTTGGGTTATCATGTCATATGAACTCAGTTTTTTAGAGTTGCGAATAGTGTTTTGTAGTGTATTATGTAAATGCAGGCAATTTCAGCTGTCAGGTAACTATGGATAAGCAAATCAAGGCAGTATATGAAAAATTACATGCGATTCCTAAGCAATATAAGCTTTAACCAGTTTTCTTGTCTTTTGATTACTTGCGTTTACCCTGTTCTAAGCAGTGAGGTTGTTCAGATCTTATCTTCACCAGCTTGCTGGAACGGAAGCTTCCTTGAAAAGAAGTAAGTAGCTTAAAATGGAAAAACAAATATTTGGCTAACTTTCCAATCCAGCTTTTGAAATGTTAAGTCGATATAAATCACTAAACTTGGACCACTGATAATTGACTCGATTTGGTTCAGGGAAGAGAGATGCTGGTTTTATAGCTTCCTCTTTTATAGTAATTTTTGAAATAAAGATTATATCAGTAGTCCTCGACTTACGATCACAATGAATGGACCAAAATTTCTGTTGTTAAGTGAGACATTTGTTAAGTGGGTTTCGCCTCATTTTTCGACCTTTCTTGCCACAGTTGTTAAGTGAATCGCTGAAGTTGATAAGCTAGTAACTCGGTTGTTAAGTGAATCTGGCTTCCCCATTGACTTCGCTTGTCAGAAGGTCGCCAAAGGTCATCACGTGACCCCGGGACATTGAAACTGTCATAAATATGAGTCAATTGCATCTGAATTTTGGGGAAATTCAGACGCAATTGACTCATATTTATGACGATATCGTTATGACATCACGTGACATCAATGGGGAAACCAGATTCATTTAACAACCGGGTTACTAACTTATGAACTTCAGTGATTCATCTAACAACTGTGGCAAGAAAGGTCGCAAAATGGGGCTAAACTCACTTAACAGCTGACTCACTTAGCAATAGAAATTTTGGGCTTCATTGTGATCTTAAGTCGAGGACTACAGAGCATATGCACCAAGACAAATTCCTTGTGTGTCCAATCACACTTGGCCAATAAAAATTCTATTCTATTCTATTCTATTCTATTCTAATTAACAACAGTAAAAATCAGTATAAACCAAAAACTTTCAAGAAAAATAAAATGAAAGAATAGAAAGTGCAGAAAAGAAAAAAACAAAAAAGAAAAGAAAAAGAAAAGCATGAATATAGTAACATAGAACTGACTTCTCGCCTTCACAAATATATTTTTTTAGTAATTTATAATCTTTTCTTAAAATACAGCAAATAATCTCTTATTCCCATATTCCATTTTTTATTTGTAAAGAAATCTACAAAAAATATTGTCATTTCAGTCCTGGTGTCAGGAGAAACTGATTAAGTGTTACAGAGATCACATCTGTAACTCTGATCAAATAAAGCTATTTTATATTCCTTCCTTTTACTTCTAACGATCTTAATCTTTAGTCCATTCAAATAATGTTGTAAAACTTGACTTCCTTTCATTTTTTTTTTCATTGCCTCTTCTCTTAAGATTATTCAAAATGTTACCAAGCTGCTTTTGTAAATCCAATATAGGAAAATTGTCCAGGTCACTCTCTTGATTTATTGTTTGCATGTCCCCTTTAATTATTAAGCCAGTTTCTTTTTTTACATCCAGCGTAACATCTTTTTCCATGTCATTCTTGTAGACTTTCATTTGTAAATCCATTTTCAACTCAGTCTTAATTAGGGAGAACATGATCCTCTGTCATAATATATTTTAGACACAATCTTTCCATAGAGGCAGATGTCTCTGTGGACAGTATTAAAAATAACCTCTGAGTCCATTGTTCAGAAATATTCTTCAGTATATCCAATGTTAGAATATTTTGGTTCTATAGCTTCCTGATACAAGGAAGAGGCAGGATTTTTTAAAAAGGGGGAAAAAGTTGGATCTCACAGAGTTGCCCTATCTTATGGGAAAAAGCAAAGATTCTTGTGATAACTTACCATATTTTTCGCACTATAAAATGCTCCGGACCATAAGACGCACATTAGCTTTAGAGGAGGAAAATAAGAAAAAAAAATCTCTGCCTCCCATCATCCATTTGGTATTCAGCTGGCTAGTGTCCTTGCAGCAAACAGCCTGGTCAGGTTCAGCACATTATTGCAGCCCCAGCACGTGGCTCATCAGGGCTCCACTCTATCGCGCCCACCACTGGTGAAGTGAGCTGAGCTGCTGCCGCCGCCGAGGAACACCAGAGCCTTTGCTGCTGAACAGCTGATTGGCAGTTGGATTGGCCTCCCAGAATACCATCGATCAGCTGTTTTAGGCAGTGGGGATCGCCACTACCTATTGCTGCCGATCATCGCCATTTGCTGCCACTGCGATTTCTGCTGCTGCTGATTGCCGCCGCTGCCGATCTCCATTTGGCACATGGCGATTGGGAGCAACGATCGGTGGTGATCGATGGCAGTGGTGATCAGCGGCGGCAACAGGCAGTGGTGGCGATCCCCGCCACCTAGAACAACTGATTGGCGGTATTCCGGGAGGCCGATCCAATCACCAATCAGCTGCTCGGCAGTGAAGACCCAAGTATCGCTGTCGCCACACAAAGCCCCCCCTCCCTCTACAAGATGCACAGACATTTCCACCCACTTTTGGGGGGAGGAAAGTGCATCTTATAATGCGAAAACTACAGTGTATCTAATATATGGGTAGAGAGGATGGGGCAGTGAGTAAGATTTTGGCTGAATTGCCATGTTGCCAGAGGTCTTTGTGTCCAGACTGGTTGACACAGACTTCCAGACTTATTTCTATTGTCTTGTGTTGTTATGGCAATAGTACTTATGTCTCAGAAGCTATGTTTAGCTCTTTGTATCTGCATGCTTTAGCAGGGAATTGGTAAAAATATATGATTAAATGGAGCCTCCTCTTCTGTCAAGAGAACATCGGCTGTATTTGCAGCTCCTAATAACTGACTCAGTGGTTTATTTGCAAGCTCACCAATAAGAAACATGAGGTTGGTATTTGGTACTGACATCTTACGAAAATTCTCTTTCATTGCAAAATGTTGTAGATGCTAATTTGTGGAGACATCTAATACAACCCATCAGGTATATACAGTTCACTTATATTATTTATAATGTTACAGATTCTTTTGCTGGTCTCCTCACATCTGATATGAAGGTGTCATTTGGTATTACGATTAGTTCCATTCTGTCATGAAGACACCTATCAGAACTTCTTAATTGGATCAATTATTGATCCATTTATTCCACTTGTGGGCACAATTTGCTCTGGGCCAAAAGTTACATTTTGCTTTTTGTTGGTTTGATGGTGTTTCTGCCTTCAAAATTGAGCAAATCTAAAGGAAGGAAAAAAAAAACCCTACATTTTAGAAAATATAGAGTTATATCTCCTCATTAAGGAAGGGTGAACTATTTTAAATTGAGGCTGCTTTGAATCCATTGACTGTTCCATGTAGGGAAAAGATACTCTGAATTCAAAATAGCTTGAGTTGAATTTTTTACATTTGAAAGCCATTGTAACTGACTGGATTCTAACTGGAATTTAGGAATATAGAATAATCCTGAGAAAAATTAAAATTCCTTAATATTTGGTTCCTGATCAGAGACTTTTTAATACTTTGGATAGGGTTCCACTGCTATAGATGATACCTGTATGAGAAGTTGGAGTCGTATATGCTTATAGGTTGTAAGCTAAAATAACGGCTTGCTGTTTTTACATTCAGTGCATTGCATGTCTAAATTCTTTGCTCCAAAGAAAATACGATATAAATGTGTATATTCTTTTCCAGAATAGATGAACATTTTAAAACGAGTCCCAAAATTCCAGGGATTGACTTGAATTGCACCCGAGTGATGTTTAATAAGCTAATGACATCTCAGCATTCTACATTGCGTGACCAGGTACTAAAACTTGTCGTAGTAGTAGTATTAAGCCAAGTTTTTGCTTCCTTCTGGGAATGCTTAAAGAGAAAACTCAAGATTAAACTCTTTTCCTCAACTTGCTGCCTGGTAGATTGTGGGAATGTCTGGGGGACATTAGGCTGAGAAAGTTTGAACGGAAACTTCAAAGAATTGATTCATTAGTACAAATAAAACTGTTGAGATTAATTCTGGTACATGTTTTTTCCCCTTGATAAGTAAAAACAGGATTATGCATTTTACCTCTAACATGTCTGGATACTCATCTCGTTGTTTTTTCCTGATGGTTTTGAAATTTGAAACTAATCTCAAATTTGAAATTAACTAGTCAATGAAAGGACTAACCTAGAACTGAGGAGAAATTTCCTGACAGTGAGAACAATTAATCAGTGAAATGACTTGCCTCAGAAGTTGTGAATGCTCCAACACTGGGGAGTTTTAAGAAGAGATTGAACAACCATTTGTCTTGAATGATATAGGGTTTCCTGCTTGAGCAGGGGGTTGGACTAGAAGACCTCCAAGGTCCCTTCCAACTTCTATTCTATTCTATTCTATTCTATTCTATTCTATTCTATTCTATTCTATTCTATTCTATTCTATTCTATTCTACTCTACTCTACCCTACTCTACTCTATTCTTCTGTACTGTTCTTTTAAAAAAAAGTTTAGAAAACAATTTTAAATTACGATCCATCCAGTTTCAGAGATGCCGTGAAGCAAATCCTGACTTGAATTTTTGAGGACTTGCCACACAGAGATTCCTACAGGATCACTTTGTCAATGTAATGAAAGCAGCGTTGCACCATTGTGGAATACGCTCCATTCTTTTCGTAGGGTGGGGCTTATATTGTGATAGCATATGGTTTCTACTAGGTAGACTAGATCAGGAGCTAAATTTCACAAGGAGGCTAAAACTTTTATCAAGATTGGCTACTGCAATAACAGAATTTTGCAAGACACTTTGAATAAAAAGACGGTCATTCTTGAATTTTTCTCTGTGGCAAGTATTTCATTTTACCAGACCATTCTGTACAAGAATCACGTCATCTTAGCCATTTTTTAAAATGTGGTGCAATTAATGCAGTTCCAGTGGGCAAAGTAATTGTGTGGATTATGTCACAGCTCGTTCATTATTCTGTTGAAACAATCCTTCCAGCAAAAGAAGCGCACAGCGTAAACCTATGTTTATGGGAAAGATATGCTGGGGCCAAGTAGAGATACTGTTTATAACCATACATAGCTTTGTTGTTGTTAGTTGTGAAATCGTGTCCGACCCATCGCGACCCCATGGACAACATTCCTCCAGGCCTTCCTGTCTTCTACCATCCTCTGGAGACCATTTAAGGTCACGCCGATTGCTTCAGTGATTCCATCCAACCACCTCGTTCTCTGTCGTCCCGTTCTTCTTTTGCCCTCAATCGTTCCCAGCATTAGGCTCTTCTCCAGTGAGTCCTTCCTTCTCATTAGGTGGCCAAAGTATTTAAGTTTCATCTTCAGGATCTGGCCTTCTAAAGAGCAGTCGGGGTTGATCTCCTCTAGGACTGACTTGTTTGTTCGCCTTGCAGTCCAAGGGACTCGCAGGAGGTCTTCTCCAGCACCAGAGTTCAAAGGCCTCAATTCTTTGACGCTCAGCCTTTCTTATGGTCCAACCTTCACAGCCATACATTGCAACTGGGAAAACCATAGCTTTGACTATACGCACTTTTGTTGGCAGGGTGATGTCTCTGCTTTTTAGTACGCTGTCTAGATTTGCCATAGCTTTCCTCCCCATACATAGCTACAGTGCTTCAAATCATTGTGAACTTTATTCTTGTCTGGTTGTGCAAAGTGTTAAAATTGCCTTCCACAGAATGTGGTTACAGTTTTGTATCAAAAGTTTCCCTTTGGCGACCCAAAGGAGCATAACAGATTACAGGTAGTCCTCGACTTACAACAGTTCACTTAGTAACCGTTCGAAGTTACAACGGCAACTGGAAAAAGGGACTTATGACCGTTGTTTTCACATTTATGACTGTTGTGGCATCTCCACTGTCACATAATTTACATTGGGATGGTTGACAACTGACTCACATTTATGACCGTTACAGTGTCCCGGAGTGATCTTCTTTTTGACCTCCTGACGAGCAAAGTCAATGGGAAAACCAGATTCACTTAACGACCGGATTTCCAATTTAAGAACTTCGGTGATTCTCTTAGCAAATGTGCTGAGAAAAGTCGTAAAATGAAGCCAAATTCACTGAGCAAATGTCCCACTTAGCAACATAAATTTTGGTCTCAATTGTGGTTGTATGTTGAGGACTACCTGTACCTCCCTCTGCCTCCTCTTTATGGACAGGATTGTAGAACAATTGAGATGTCTCATATCTTCACAGAATTCAACGGATCAAGTAAATAACTTATTTGTTTTAGTTTGTTGGGTTGAATTCCTGCTACCAGAATTAAGCTGTATTAAGTCCTAGAAATTATATAAGCGTAATAGAAGAGCTAGTAATAAGAGCTATAATCCATGTCTAATTTTCTTTCTTCTTTTTCCAGATCTTGAAGAGCTTTGAAAGCTTTTTAATCCCCCAGCTGCCTAGCTCCCCGCCAGATGTTGAAGCCATGAGGATCTATCTGATTCTTCCGGAATGCCCTCTCTTTCAAGACTCAAAATATTACATAACCTTAACGCTTCCTTTGGCAATGGCCATACTGCGCCTGGACAAAAATCCCAGTAAAGTTTTAGGTAGAAGATGCGAACCTCTTTTCTGGGAGTGGGCTGTCTTACACTGATTTATGTACAAAATAAGTCACAAAACAGGTTTTATATCAGCCCTGTGAAATGCCAAGAAATGCTGCCACTTAATCTTCAGCCCAGTTAAGTCTTCTGACTGCTTTCTCTTAAATTCTTAATTTGGGTTGAGAGTGAGAGCTTAAGTATATGGCTATAGCACTTTCTTGGAGAGAAAACTTCACCAGTTTTCCACGTAATAATATTGTGGTCTTCCTTGGTTGTGGACATCATCAGTGGTGCTTTTTGGACATCACCTTCCATTTCACTGTCCTGAACATCACCTCAAACTTACTTCCACATGCAACAACCAACACATTTTTCCAGGTGGAAATGAGTAGATGAGATGAAATTGAGGGATCCAGTGGCGGACAATTCACAGTATTCATCTTCTTTAGCTATCAGTTGTTTTTTAGATGGCACTTCCAAATTGCTCCATTCCGCTTGCATTTTTATCATCCTTTAGAACCCAAAGATCCTTTTTCAGGAGGCAACTGGATTTTCTTGTTTTATCTTTGAAGACGTTTTGCTTCTCATCCAAGAGGCTTCTTCAGCTATGACTGGATGATGGGGAATGGAAGGATTTATGTTCCTTGCAGACAGCTGGTCATTTACATCCTTTTTTGAAGACCATTGAAGCACTTGGAGGTTTATCTGTGATCTCAGGGTCACCTGAGTAGTGCTAATAGTTCCTGTGGTCTGCAATTTTTCCTCTCGAAATCCATTCCTATCCCACACCATTCCAAGGGTGTTCATCCCAAATTGCCTAGCTATATAAATCCTTCCATTCCCCACTATCCTGTCAGAGCTGAAGAAGCTTCTTGGATGAGAAGCGAAACATCTTCAAATAAACCCCAAGAGAGTCCAGTTGCCTCCTGAAAAAGCATTTTTGGGATAACCACGACCTGGATGATTGAGAATTGTTACAGACATCATTTTGAACCTTAACTGATGCTTTAACCTTCCAATAATGCATACAAATAGTCTCATCCAGGGCCCTTCAAATATCTTCTAAGTTACCATTCCCACATTTATTTATTTATTTATTTAATTTATTTATTTTATTCAATTTTTATACCGCCCTTCTCCCGAAGGACTCAGGGCGGTGTACAGCCAAGTAAAAAGTCACAATATCAACATTAAAAGAAATTAAAACAAACATATTATAAAGTGGCCAGATTTAAAACAAATTAAAATATTAAAATATAAATAACCCAATAAAATTTTAACCCAATAAAATTTTAGGCCAGTCCCGCTTGAATAAATAAGTGCGTTTTCAGCTCACGGCGAAAGGTCCGAAGATCAGGTACTTGACGTAAACCAGGGGGAAGCTCGTTCCAGAGCGTGGGAGCTCCCACAGAGAAGGCCCTGCCCCTGGGGGCCGCCAGCCGACATTGTTTGGCGGACGGCACCCTGAGAAGGCCCTCTCTGTGAGAGCGTACGGGTCGGTGGGAGGCAAACGGTAACAGCAGGCGGTCCCGTAAGTACCCGGGTCCTAAGCCATGGAGCGCTTCTTTGTTTCGTAAGACAAATACAGTATAAAAGAGGAGTTTAGTTGTTGAAAGTTGAATCAAATGAATGATTTGCAAAATAGTGAAGGAAATGGCGCCAAATTTCACTGTCCCTTTTAAGAAATGTTAGTCCCCTTTGCAACATGGTGTGTTGTTGTTGCCTAAATAATACCTGGGTGAAGGATGCTTTTTCAATGATGTAGGACTATTTTTTAGCTGTTAATACGTAGGAAATGACCAGGCTGAGTCTGAAGGAGAAGTCAAATACGTCATCAGTCATGAGTCCCTTCGTGCCCACGAGAGATCTAAGTTTAGCTCACCTTGAATTCTTTTTTATTCTTAACACCCACTAATTTCCCTTGATCGTTAGTTGGTCAGATTCTTGTAGAGGGCTTAAGCTTACAATAAATATTTATACACATTTGAACTGCCTGGTCCTCCTGGTTTCCCTGGTGCTTGACAGAACATTCCTTGGTGCCAAAAGCATCACTAATCCAATTTGCAGCCCTTTTTTTTCCTCTTTGATTTTTGTGATCCATTTTAGGGCTTCACATACCAATTGGACAATATGGACTAGTTCCCCCCCTTCCCTCCCTCCCATTCAGGCATTTCAACGACATGATAGTGTTAAAACTCATGTAAGGCATTCAGATTTAAGAGTGAAGTCTTTGGTTCATGTAGCAAGTAGATCCACTTGATTCAGGAGGATTCACTTCCCTAAGATAGGGTTACATCTAATATTTTTGATTTTTTCCAAAAGTACATCTCTGATCACATTGAACATATTTGAGATCCTAAACCAGTGTTTCTCAACCCTGGCAGCTTGAAGATATATGGACTTCAATTCCCAGAATTCTGGGAGTGGAAGTCCACACATGAAGTTCCCAAACCTGGGTAACATTGGTCTATGATCTGGCTGCTGTCCTCATTTTTTATCTTCAGGATCCGTGAAAGTGTTTCTCAACCCCTGACAACTTGAAGATAGGTGGACTTCAATTCCCAGAATCCCCCAGCCAGCCATCATGTTGGTTTTTTATTCAGTTTTCATTATTACAATACTGAAATCAATAACCCGTTTTGCTTTATGTAATCTTTTTTAGAAAACTGGTGGTCTCAGGTATGCCCAGAGTATTTCTTGAAGCTAGTGGATCTCTATAAAGATGTCGTGGTTTATCTCTTGAATGGGAAAAAAACACTCCAGGTCCCAGTCTTGTATAGCAATTACATCACAGCTGCATTAAAACTTCTGGAGAAATTACATAAAGTAAGAAAATAATTCTGTGAGTTTGTATACATTGCTCTTTAATGACAGTGATGCCCCTGATTGTCTTTCCACCAAACATCTGTACGTTGTATGTTTGCTCTCTCTCTGTGTGTGTATGGAATACCTTAAGTCCTGAGTTGTATGGTTTTCCATACTTGGAAAATATATAATGCAGAGTATAAATTTGAAGACCTTGCATATTTGACTGTGTAGATTTATGTTCATTTATATCAGGGGTCTCCAACCTTAGTAACTTTAAGGTTTGTGGACTTCAACTCCCAGAGTTCCTCAGCCAGTTTTGCTTTGCTGGCTGAGGAACTCTGGGAGCTGAAGTCCACAAGCCTTAAAGTTACTAAGGTTGGAGACCCCTGATTTATATCATGGGTGTCAAACTTGTGGCTTCACGTTGCTGTCAACGTGATGTATCGTGACGGTTTTCCCTTTTGTGGAGCTGGGTTGGACGTGGCCTGCCATGATGCATCCAGCCCATTGGCGTCCAGTTTGACAACCCTGATCTCTATATATGGTGCAATATTGCAACTTGTGTTTGCACTTATGCCAGCTGGCATAAGATTTGTGATGGACAGTAGTGCCATAATTTTATTGTCTACTGCTTTTTAATTCCAACATTAGTAAATGTTACTTTTAAATTAAACTGAGTGAAAAATCGATTGATTGATTGGTTGGTTGGTTGGTTGATTGGTTGGTTAAGTGCCATCAAGTCAGTGTTAATTCTTAACCAATACATGGATAGATTTTCTTTAGAATAATCTGTCTGCAAATTGATTCTAGCACTCTTAGTGAGGTTTTGATTGCTGTCGTTATATACCTTCTCTGCCTTTCCTGAACCTATTTGAAAAATGAAAGAAGGAGTGTCAGGGTTTATATGTTTCCAAATTTTACAATATATTTCGCTCCCCCCCAAATAAAAAAAACATATTTATTGATGGCAGATAATGAATAAATACTCTTTTATTAGGAAAAGTTATGTGCAATTAACAGAGAAATTGTTGAAAACTCAGAATGCATTTTTGTGTTGACTTTGAAAAACTATTGGGCAAATTGATATGCAAACTATAGATAGTCCTCAACTTACAACCATCCGTTTAGCCACCATCCAGAGTTATAGTGGCAGTGAAAAAAGTAGCTTATGATTACTTATATATAACAATGGCAGCATCCCCATGGTGATGCGTTCAATATCCAATTGCTTGGCAACTGCATTGTATTTATGATAGTGTAGTATTCGGAAGTCCCATGTTTGCCATTTGCAATCTTCCCAGCCAGCTTCCAACAAGCAAAGTCAATGGGAGAAGCTGGATTTGTTTAACGACCATGTGATTCACTTAACAACTGCAGTAATTCGCTTAACAACCATAGCAAAAAAAAGGTCGTAAAATCGGACAAGCCTCATTCGACACTGCCCTGCTTAGCAATGGATATTCTGGTCCCAACTGAGGTCATAAGTCGAGGACTTCCTGTAGAGGATATTAACTTAATGGGAAACCAAATCTGGCAGACACTTCCTTTCTTATTATTGGTCTACTTTTGGGGATTTGCAATAATTCTGTGAAGAAATTGTTTATTGCATGATTCTGATTTTTCCCCCCATATCAGGTAAATCAGAAAGCTAACCACATAGAATATGACAAATTTTATATCCCAGAGATTTCTAATCTGATAGATATTCAAGAAGACTACCTGATGTGGTTTTTGCATCAAGCAAGAGTGGTAAGAAGTTTCATTTAATTGCCAAACTGAATAATGCTCCAGGAACTACCGGTAGTTAAATTAGCGGTACTACCGGTAGTTAAATTAGAAGGTTCTGTGCGCCCTGAATCAAAATTAAACATTAGCCAACTGTGAATTGTGAAAAGGTTTTTATGCAAGTTACTTGTATGCATATAATTTTGTTTCCAGAGTTGACTACCTGGAGTATGTCAGATAGTTAAGGAGAATGTGCAATAGATTGAAGAAGCAAAGCAGTAGTTGATAAATTAAAGTAACAGAGCAGAATAACAGAGTTGGAAGGGACCTTGTAGGCGTTCTAGTCCAAACCCCTGCTTAGGGGTTTAGAAGAACCTGTTCTTCTAAAAGGCTGAGAATATCCAAACCAGCGGTGTTCAGCTTTGCAACTTTAAAACGTATGGACTTCAACTCCCAGAATTCCACAGGCAGCCATGCTGGCTGGGAAATTTGGGGGGGGGAGGGGTTGAAGTCCATAGATTTTAAAGTCACAAAGTTGGACACCCCAATTTAAACACTTTTTGATACTGCTAAATCATATATCCGCAGATATCTGTGATTGTTATTTTATTTTATTTGTTTAATTATTTTGTCAATCATATATAAGATAACAGGTAAAAGTATAAACATAATTTGGATACATGAAAAGAGTAAGTAAAAAGGAATCTTAGGACAGGGACGATAGGCACACAGGTGGCACCTCTTAGGAATGGGGTGAGGTCAACAGTAGACAGTTTAAGCTTAAAGTTTTGGGGGTTTGGGGAAGAAACTACAGAGTCAGTAGTGCATTCCAGGCATTGACCCCTCTGTTACTGAAGTATTTTCTGCAATCGAGTTTGGAGCAGTTTACCTTGAGTTTGTATCTATTATTTGCTTGTGTATTGTTGTGGTAGAAGCTGAAGTAGTCATTGACATTGCAGTAGATAATTTTACGTACTATGCTTAGGCAATGGTGGGATTCAAATAATTTAACAACTGGTTCTCTGCCCTAATGATTTCTTCCAACAACCAGTTCACCAAACTGCTCAGAAAGTTAACAACTGGTTCTCCCGAAGTGATGCAAACTGGCTGAATCCCACCACTGTGCTTAGGTCAGACTGAAGTCGTAGTAGTTCTAAATTGTCTAAGCCCAAAATTTGGAGTCTGGTGTATTTTATTAAGGGTATTAATAATTAATGTATTTTAAGGTATTTTATTGTGGGTAGAGGAGTGGAGGACTCTTTTCATAAAATATCTCTGGACTCTCTCAATTGTATTTATGTCCAATATGCAGTGCAGGATAATGAGATAAAGTTGAACTGAATGTCTATTAGCCATGTTTGTTGGACGCTCATGCTGTTTACATTTCTTTTTTCTTCTCCCCTTGCACAGAAAGCAAGACCGTCTATCATGCAGGTAAATATTTCAGTTTCTCTTGCCGACGCAGTTCTCACTGGAATCTGAAACTGCCACCATTCAGTTGAACTGTTCCTTCTTTCCAGGACTCTGTGACTCTGTGCTCTTATCCTTTTATCTTTGATGCACAAGCCAAAACGAAGATGTTGCAGACAGATGCTAAGCTGCAGATGCAGGTATGGTGCCTTCTTCGGCCTGTCTTTTCCTTTTGGAAACATTTGCTCCTCCAGACGTGATGATTGGCCACCTGCATCAGCCTTAACCAACATCACGAATGTGTTTGGGGGCTATAGGCTGGAAACGTTAGTTCCTTCCTTCATTTCAGGCTAAATTAGATGGATTGATTTGCCTTTGAAATAGATGGATCTTCATTTATATCACTTGGGCACAACCTGAGTCACCTACAGTCCTTGGATGTGAAAAAATGAGATACTCCGTTCAACAATGTGTGCCTGCATTTCTAAACAATAGCCAGGAAGCAATGTGGAATCTTATGGAATCTTTCTTTTTGGAAATTATTACACTTTGTGTATGTATAAAATTCTGCGGTGCCAATAGTGACTCCTGAAGGCCGAACAATAATTTTGCAGTGTCCGTAGCTGAATTCTGCCTTTTGCTGGATAGGAATTCATCCTGAGTTACTGTTTGCACTTCCCAGGAGATGGCGCTAGTGCAGAGACTAAGCTACCTTGTTTTTCCTCCAAAGGAAAGACTGCTTGGGAAAAAAAGAAAATTATGTGATTATTTGGAGAGAACCTAGTCAAGTTAACTGTTTTTTACAAGATGGCTTAAAGACTAGTAATCTCAGTTCTTGAGATTGAGTTGTTAAGCTTCTTTTAATGACTTTGTGGACATGTAGATTTTCATGTCAACAATATAGAAATGGCATCCCAGTACCTTATTTTTTTATTTCAATTTGTTACGAACTGATTTAGCTTCTGATGGTTTCCCATCCTAGGAAACAGGTGGGTTAGGTCAAGACAAGCACCCCACCCAACTGGAGAATTCCATAGGAAAATGTGTTGTTGTTGTTGTTGTTGTTGTTGTTGTTGTTGTTGTTGTTGTTGTTCTTCTTCTTCTTCTTCTTCTTCTTCTTCTTCTTCTTCTTCTTCTTCTTCTTCTTCTTCTTCTTCTTCTTCTTCTTCTTCTTCCTCTTCCTCCTCCTCCTCCTCCTCCTCCTCCTCCTCCTCCTCCCATGTCTACACCAAACTTTTGAATGGCCAGAGTGAAGCCGCCTTCTTGGCTTTGTTGTTGGCTAAAAATTATCGTTACATGTTTCTTGTAATAGCCAACATACCAGCAGATGGGCCAGGCTCTGCGTCTCTCAACATTCACACAGTGTGTTGTTATCCATTAAGAGCTGTACAATTGTAATTCAAGAAGGCTGGATTTGATTTGAGAACAATCCTTTCTTAACCTCACTGAATGTATTTTGTAGATTTTTTCATGTTAGATATCTAGTATAAAAGTATCCCATAAATAGACTCTTTTAAAGAGAAAGAAATATTCCTTTTCCCTTCTTTTTTCCCATTTGTATATGAACACCTTGGGAATAGGATCATGGGGGAAGAATAATAATTAGAGTTCAGAATGTTGATGATTAGAAAAAGTTTTGCTCTTGTTGTGGTCCGCCAGCAGCCTGCAGAGCTGGTAGCAGAGTTGGACAGTGAGGAGGCTGGGGAGGAACATGGGCCAATCCTGGAATCTGGGGAAGGCCCAGATGAGGGCTCTGCGTTGGAGGCAGAGATGGGGCCAGAGCCATCTGGGAGTGATGCACGGACTCTGGAGCCTCCAGAGTCGGACAGCAGAGAGGCAGAGGAACAGGAGGAGCCTGTTCCTAGTGTGCGCATGCACAGAGCTGCCAGAAGGCACGAACAGTGAAAACAAAAGGAATGACTTGGGAGTAAGGCCTGGAGATGATTGGCCCCTCCCATAAGTCTTAAAAGAGAAGCAGAGGCACATGGGCCCTTTGCAATGTTGTTAATTCTGTTCCCAGTCGGCATATCTGTTTGATTCTGGACTCCGTGTGACTTTGCCAAGTAGGTCTTTGGCAGTATGTCAAAGGAGATAAAGGTTGGTGATTATCCAGAAGGACTTCTCCCAAAGAACTTTTTGCAACTAATTGGGACTCAGTTGTGAATGAAAATAATTCACAGCTATTGCAATAAAAGAGGTTTTTGGGACTACTTGTTTGTTTTAATGACTCAGTAAGCCTAAATCACAACAGCTCTCTAGCATAGCCGGTATAATTCTTCCTGCTGTTTAGCTCTGAAAAGAATGGAGGAATTCAGTATTGAGACTGTGTTCCTTTCTATCCATGGGCAGCATTTCCAAAACTTCACAGCCAGCATCTTTATAGGTGAGAAGTCTACCCAAAGTTGCCAACTTTGGGAGTCTAAGCAACTGTTTCCTATTTTAGAAGATTAATATTTAAAGCCCAGTATACATGCAAACCCATAATAACCTCAGCTTTTGAGATTGCTCCATTATAATAGCAATAGAAGTTAGAGTTACATACCATCCATAGTGCTTTACAGCATTCTCTGAATGGTTTACAGTGTCCGCATATTCTCCCCATCAATCTGTGTCTTCATTTTACCGATCTCTGAAGGATGGAAGGCTGAGTCAACCTTGAATTGATCAGGATTGAACTGCTGGCAGTGGGCAGGATTAGCCTGCAATACTCATTCTAAGCACTCCACCACCTGGCTAGCAATTTTTTTCTACTTAAAGAAACATCACTCATCTCCTTGGATGTCAGGGGAACAAAAGGTCGGGAATGGTTGAGGAACTCTCCCTTGAAATCCATTTCTCAAATGTTTCTAGGTGGCCATTAGTGGAGCAAATCTACAGAATGTCTTTATGTTTCTCACCCTGGAGCCCCTTCTGGCTCGAAGCCCATTCCTGGTCCTTCATGTTCGCAGAAGCAACTTGGTTGGCGATGCTCTGAGAGAACTGAGCATCCATTCGGATGTTGACTTGAAAAAGCCTTTGAAGGTAAGCTCCTGTCAATGTGACCTAAACTTCACAGCAGCATTCAATTTCGCATCTGAGCTGCTTCAATAAGTTTTATTTCTGATTACTGGTGAAATTCCATGTGAGGGACTCCTTCACCCATACAAAATAATTATCTCCACATAAAATGAAGAACGCTATGAAGGGTAACCCCATTTGTGAGGTAACATTCAATTTTATTTTAAAAAATAAAATAAAATACGACGACTTTCTCAGAGAGGTGGGATCCCCTGCCGTGGCTTGGCACTCCATTTTTTTTCAATGTGAGATACGATGAATCCATTGTCCCAAAGGTGCTTTTTGAAGAGGCAACTGGACTTTCTTTGTTTTTCCTTGAAGACATTTTGCATTTTGCTCTGTCAGAATATTCATGACTGGGAAGACATGGTAACAAGGTCAGCCAATGAATAGACATAGCAACTGGGTCAGCCAATGAGAGCTGTTTAGAAACAGAAACTTAAGTAAGAAGTCTGGGTGTGGCTTAGCCCTGCAGCTTTAAGCTCTGAGTCTGATTCTGTGCTGAGAGCTAAACAAGTCTGGGCTTGCCTGCTCTGAACTCTGAACTGAAACTAGTCTGCTGTGCTCTTGCTGGTAACTGCTACCAGGTTTGGAAGAAATCTGCTGTTGGTATTGTAAATTTACTTCATGTATTATTATGTATATAAAGGAGTTAATGAATCCTGCTGAATCAGTTTACCTGTGTGTGCTTTCTCGATTTGATTTCTGCAACAAACGCTGATGTTCTCATCTAAGTAGCTTCTTCAGTTCAGAACGGAAGCTTCTTGGACGAGAAATGAAATGTCTTCACGGAGAAACAAAATCCAGTTGCCTCTTGCAAAAGCACTTTTGGGACAACCATGACCTGGATGACTGAGAATCTCCATAGACAATGACAACTGGTTATTCTCTTTTGCCCATGAAAACCATTTTAAGGCACTGTGAGGTGGGTGGCCGTATATATTTGTTTAATAGTTAAATAAAACTGCCCTTGCTGAAATCAATTCAGTATGTTCTGGTAGGTGATCTTTGACGGTGAGGAAGCTGTGGATGCTGGGGGTGTCACAAAGGAATTCTTTCTCCTACTATTGAAAGAGCTCTTGAATCCCATCTATGGAATGTTCACCTGCTATTCAGACTCAAATCTGCTCTGGTTCTCGGATACTGTAAGTATGGCTACTGCGTTCTTCTGAATACAGGCAATCCTCGCTTAGCGTCCGTTTGAAATAACAATGGACCTCCCTGGGGTATTTATGACATTTATGGCCATTTGCAATGCCCCATGATCACATGACTATATGTTTGGATCATTTTGCCAACTCCGGGCATTTATCTCCAGTTTTCGGCAAAAATATCTCATAACAAGTCATTGGTTTGGTTAATGGTCATGGCGTTTGCTTCGTGACCAAGGTAGCTGCTTTATCACCATTGTGTTTGCTGAACATCTGTTGCAGAAAAGATCATAAAATCAAGTCAGTTAGGTGGATGACCCGATTTACAACTGTAGTGACTTAAAGATTGGAATGGGGAGGTTCCATTATGATTGTAAGTCTAGGGCTATGCGTAATTGACTCAAGAGTTTATTTAGTCTTGTGCAGACATGGAGCTCTCTAGGGCAACCTTTACCGCTTGATGGCCCATTGGGCGGTGGGGGAGCAGAGGACAGATCTGTGCAAGTGGCGGGCTAGCCTGAGTGTGCACACGTGTGCATGCACCAGCCCGCTGCACATCCAAGACAAGCTGTGCATGCACATGTGCACTGGCTTGCTGCTTGTGCAAGACAAGCTGCATATGTGCCGGCCCGGCGCTCATGCAAGTGAAACTGCATGCATGCATGCTGTTGTGACCCAGGTTCCTGGACCCGGACTCCTGGACTCAGATGATTCAGAAAGTGAGGGAGAAGACCTGCAAGCCCTGCTTCTCTTGGGCCCTCTCCCTCCCTGGCACCCACTCAAAGGGAGGAGGAGGGGCCGGCAAGGCCTGATTCTCTCGAGCCGCCTTCTGATTTGGCAATGCCCCAAGAACAGTTTTGGAGTGATGCAAGACTGCGCAGACGTGACCGGCGCGCGCAGCAGAAGCAGCATTGGGATAAAGCCAAGGAATGATGGTCATGCAGTGACATCTGCAGAGACTATAAATAGGAGGCGGGACTTCCTGGTTTTTTGTCTTGGACAGAGCAATGAATTTGCGCAGGCAAACTGTATCAATGGAGGGAAGAATATATTCGTGAGTAATTCTGGCCTTATCTATAATTTCCTCGTTATCTCCAGAAACTTGGCAGGCCCGTGGGTAGACGTGGCCAGGACATTATCTATGTAAATAAAGTAGAAGAGGAGGCCTTTGACTGACTCTTTGTTGGGAGTTTTGGGGGAGGGAAACAGAACACATGCATGCTCCAGCCAGTTGCTCGCACAGCCTGGATCTGAATGGGCCCTGGACTGCGAGGGGGCTTGGAACCCCTCCTAAGGATCAGGTTGCTCTGTGTAGTAGTACATTTGGAGTATTCCAGTGAAGAAAGACTGGGCAAAACAGATGTTGGTTTGGAAGTGAATTTAACGGCTTTTTAACCTGAATTCTATTATTTTAGTTCTAGACTTCCTCCTAACGCTGCTTTCCTTCTTCCTAAAGTGTTTCGTTGAGCACAACTGGTTTCACCTAATTGGCATCATCTGTGGACTGGCTATCTACAACTTTACCGTGGTGGACCTCCACTTTCCACTGGCTTTATATAAGAAACTTCTGAATGCGAAACCCGGCCTGGATGACTTGAAGGAACTCTCTCCCCTGGAAGGAAGGTACTGTATTTTTTGGACTATAAGATGCACCGCATCAAGATTTTGAAGTGGTAAACAAGAAAAAAAAAGTTTTTGCCCTCCCCAGCCCCCAGGAGTACTCTGCAGGCCTCCCAGACACTCTGCACATCCCATTTTTCGCAAAAATTGGGTGTGCAGAGGATTTGGGAGGCCTGCAGAGTGCTCCTGAGATTGGGAGGGCAAAACGCCTGCTTTTGCAAAAAAACAAACCTGTTTTCGCAAAAAACGGGCCTGTTTTTGCCCTCCCAAACCCCCGTGTCACGTTTTTGCCCTCCCCAGCCCCCAGGAGCACTCTGCAGGTCTCCCAAACCCTCTGCGGGCCCCGTTTTTGGCGAAAATGGGACATGTAGGGCAGGAGGCCAAAAATGGCTGTATTTCCACCCTCTTTTATGGGGGAGGAAAAGTGCATCCTATACTCTGAAAAGTACCCTAGATATTGCCCAGGGATTTTATCCTGGTCATTTTGCGTGATCATCATAAAATTGCAATGTCCTCTGTTGTAGGGGAAAAGAAAAGAGTTGGAAAATATATACTTTAGGCTGAAATTCAGTACATTTCCTTGGCGACAAAGCTTTCCATCCTCCAAAGTAATATCAAAAGCAAAAACCACGTGATTATATATAGGATCATTGGAAAAGAGCCATGAATCGTGTATGCCCAACATGTGCAAAATTTGACAACTAGTGTGATGTAGTATGGGCATTCCTCGACTTACGACACCAATTGAGCCCAACATTTGTGTCGTTAACTGAGACATTTGTGAAGTGAGCTTTGCCCCAATTTACAACCTTTCTTGCCACAGTTGTTAAGCGAATCGCCTCAGTTGATAAGTTAGTTACACGGTTGTTAAGTGAATCCAGCATATCCATTGAATTTGCTTGTCAGAAGGTCTCAAAAGGGGATCGCATGATCTTGGGACACAGCAACGGTCCTACTCAGTTGCCAAGCATCTGAATTTTGATCACATGATCATAGGAAGGCTGGAAAGGTGGTAAGTGGTAAAAACGCTCATAAGTCACTTTTTCCAATGGCATCGTAACGTTGAACGGTCACTAAATTATCTGTGGTAAGTCGAGTTCTACCACAGGAAAAATAGTGGATGAAGAATTAGTCTGCCATGGATTGGCTCACTGGTCGAGTTTGGCCCAATGTCACTTTCTTCAAAAGCCCAATCTACCTCACAAAGTGTTGTGAGATAAAACAAGAGGGAACCCTTTTGCCCAAACTTGGCATTTACTAATTTAATGACTTGCAGTGATGTCGTTGGTGGGGCAAAACTCACAAAACTATTCAAACTATTCACATTAGGCTGCATTACTATTACTATTAGACTTCTCATCGTTCCTATCTCCCATCTCCTCCCACTTATGACTACATGACTGTAACTGTTGCTTGTATCCTTATGATTTATATTGATTTGATTGCTTATTGTACCCTATAACTATCACTAAGTCTTGTGCCTTATGATTCTTGATGAGTGCATCTTGTCTTTTTATGTACACTGAGAGCATATGCACCAAAGACAAATTCCTTGTGTGTCCAATCACACTTGGCCAATAAAGAATTCTCTTCTAATTTTAATTCTAATTCAATTCCTCTCACCGACCAGTGCGCTCTCACAGAGAGGGCCTCCTTCGGATACCGTCAGCTAAACAATGTCGGCTGGCGACCTCCAGGGGGAGGGCCTTCTCTGTGGGGGCTCCTACCCTCTGGAACGAGCTCCCTTTGGGGCTTCGTCAACTCCCCGACCTCAGGTCCTTCCGCCGCGAGCTGAAGACGTTGCTGTTTCGAAGAGCAGGACTAGCGTGAACGTAGTTTTAAATTGGGGTTTTAAATCAGGGGTTTTAAACGGGGTTTTAAATTTGTATTTAAAAGTTTTAGGCCATCAATTGAATTAATTTTCTATTCTTTTTGCTGTTTTATATGTATTATATATTTTCTATTGTTTTATTGGCTGTGAACCGCCCTGAGTCCTTCGGGAGATGGGCGGTATAAAAATATAATAAATAATAATAATAATAATAATAATAATAATAATAATAATAATAATAATAATAATAATAATAATAATAATTCCATTCCATTCCATTCCATTCTATTCGCAAATATCTTCTCAGCAACAGAAATTTTTGGCTCAATTGTGGTCATAAGTCAAGGGTAACCTGTACATAGTTAAAGCAACCAGTAAATTTCTCGCTTTTTCTTCCTGCTATTTTTATCCTTCTGTTTAGGAGCCTCCAAGAGCTTTTAGATTATCCCGGGGAAGACATCGAAGAAACATTCTGCCTCTCCTTTACAGTAAGGACAATTTATACCTACTTTTTGTGTTTGTGAAAGCCTAACAAATACCAGTGCTTCAAAGCAATATTCGTTCCAAATTGGTTGGAAGTAGGAGATTTTTCTACAAGCTGCTCTCCCATTTCCAGGAGGTACTGTACATCAAGAGAAGGTGACCTCTCTTAAAGCTTTAAGATTTAATTTAAATTAAATTAATTAAATTTAATTAATTAAAAAAAATCATTTTTTAAGACTTGTGGTCTTCAACTCCCAGAGTTCTGGGAGTTGAAGTCCACAAGTCTTAAAAGAGCCAAGTTTGCAGACCCCTGTCCTTGTGTAGTTTTTCTTCTCAGCTCCATAACTCCCAACTCTCTTATTTTTGGATCCTTCCAGCTGTAAGTTTGAAAACACATGGTGTTGATCTGTTCTCAACAATGTTGGAGTTTAAGAGGCAGTTTCTGACTGGAGAAAAAATGTCTCAACTGTAGAACATCCTAAAAGTGCTTTTTTCAAGAGGCAACTGGACTTTCTTGTTTTTCTTTGAAGATGTTTCGCTTCTCATCCCAGAAGCTTCTTCAGCTCCGAAGAGGAAAACTGGACTTTTTTGTTTTTCTTTGAAGACATTTCGCTTCTTCTTGGATGAGAAGCGAAACGTCTTCAAAGAAAAACCAGAAAGTCCAGTTGCCTCTTGAAAAAAAAAGCATCTTTGGGACAACCATGACCTGGATCAGGGGTCTCCAACCTTGGCAACTTTAAGACTTGTGGACTTCAACTCCCAGAATTCCCCAGCCAGCGTTGCTGGCTGAGGGATTCTAGGAGTTGAAGTCCACAAGTCTTAAAGTTGCCAAGGTTGGAGACCCCTGATGTGGATGACTTGAGAATCTCCATAGATATTTAGTTACAACTGTAGAACATGTTTGACCAACCGTCCCCTCCCTGGAAATTATCCAGCAGGGTCTGGGTAGCCTTCTGTTTAGGATCTTAATTTGGATTCCTGTATTAAGCAAAAGATTGGACTTCCTAGGTTGTATAGTCCCTTCTAGTTCTTTAATTCGTGTTCATGGATGCATCTTCTGAAAGTATTAATTCTGCTTCCTCGCGCTGGAATATCGCAAAGAGAAAAAGAGACAGAGGCAGCCTGAAAACTTTATTAATTTGCAAGTGTCTGAGAACCCATCTGTCCCCATTTTTCCTAAATGGGCACTCTCTAAAAATATTGACCGCAATCCAGAAAATTCAAGATTGGATAAATAGCTGAGAATTCTGGGGTTTTTAATACATCTGGAGAATTTTCAGGTTTCAAAAATCTGCCCTACAGATTTTGGAATGAATTGTATACTTAGTTGTTGCAAAGTTGACGCTTCCGTATCCCTAGTATGTCAAATTAGAAATTGTCACTTGCGATAAACCAGGACTATCTTAACATGAGTCATGTTGGAAAGACAAAAGGTTTTGTTTAAAATGTGGCCCTGGTGGAAAATAATAATACTGTTGCTGTTGCTCAAGACATAAACTGGAATAATTCAGCTTTTCCCTCATTTGTTTGGGTGGGAAATACAGATATGCAAAGAAAGTTATGGAGTAGTGGAGCAGAAAAACCTTGTTCCTGATGGAGACAAAATACCTGTGCAGAACAATAATAGGTAAGTTGTTGGGTTGACGGTAAGGTTGGAGAAGGTTAAATGATTGGAGTGGAATGATTCCCTGAATGATTTTGGATCCTTCACCATGAGGCTAACAGCTTCAGTTTAGAATTCTTAAGAACATCAAATTTGCCTAATCAAGTAGGAGGGCATGTGTCCAAAAATGAAACTTAAGGAAAAAAGAGCCACATAGAAACATGTTTCCAACTGATAAATAATCCATGGTGGGATGGTGAGATATAAGAAAGACCAGGTTCTATTCTTTGCTTCTGGCCTCCTTCGTTATCTCAGATTTTGCTCTGTCCAAGGAGACATGACAGGACAGAGGAAGGAAATGGAAGGAAAGGAATCTGTGCATATTTTACTCCGCTAGTCATTGCTGACTATAGGGGGCAGCACTCGTCTCTATTTCAAAGCTGTAGAACCAGCACTGTCTGAAGATATTTCCGCTGTCATGTGGCTAGTATGACATTACAAAGCGCTGTTTCCTCCCCACAGAAGTGGTACCCGTTTATCTACTCGCATTTGCATGCTTTTCAAAGTGCTAGATGGGCAGGAGTTAGACAAAGACGGGAGCTCACACATTGCGCGACGCTCGGGTCTTGAACCTGGGCTGTCAGTTTTCTAGCCGACAAGATCAGTGTCTTATGTGTCTTATCAGTGTCTTATCAGTCTTAACCACTAAGCTAATACCGCCGTGTTAGATGCTGATACATAGATTCAAGCTTCTTTTCTTTCTAGCGCATATTGTATTCTGCTGCATCTTTGGTAGATTTCCGTAGAACACCCTTCTTCGACTTTGTGCCCTCCAGCCATGCCAGAGAGACAATTATAACAGATAGTGGGCACTGTCACATTGGAGAAACCTGATCCTACGATAGCTAATATCCCACTTTTGTGTTACAGCCAGATTAAAAGAATAGGTCATGTAGTATATACACACAGGAGAGAGAGAGAGAGAGAGAGAGAAAAAGGAAACTAGCCACAATTTAAAGTGATAAAATTTCAGCAACATGGCATCATTTAAGAGATATTTTGCATTGCTTGTTTAACTTACTTTGGCTAATAAAATGAACGGATGAAAAATTAGGCTGCACCTCTTGCCATTTCCATGAATCTCGAGTTGGTAGCCACATGGCCACATATGCTCCCCCGAGACTGAAAAGTTGTATCCTTCTTCCTAGTGCAGGGGTCTGCAAATGTTAGATTCCTGGTTAACAAAGGATCATTTCTAGTTAGAGAGAAATAAGCTGTGGGGAGTCCAACAACCTATAATATAAATAAAGAAATATGATGTTCCTTCTAATCCCCCAGACAGGAATTTGTGGATGCCTATGTGAATTACGTCTTCAACGTCTCAGTGCACGAGTGGTACACTGCTTTCTCAAGTGGCTTCTTGAAGGTTTGTGGTGGGAAGGTGTTTGAACTCTTCCAGCCTACTGAGCTGAGGGCTATGATCGTGGGAAGTAGCAAATACAACTGGAAGGAGCTGGAAGAGGTTAGTGGGCTCTTTACCCAGCACAACCAAATTATTATTTCAAATTATAATTATAATTGTCCTCTTGTTCTTAAACAACATGTTGTCATTTGCATCTGTTTTACAGAGTGCAAGTTACAAGGGAGATTATTCAGCTACACACCCAACTGTACAAATGTTCTGGGAAACATTTCACGAATTCCCTTTAGAAAAGAAGAAGAAATTTCTTTGTAAGTATTTAGGTAGAACAATAACTATTTTCTTCAGCGGAGACTCAATTCAGACTGGGGATTCTCTCATTGAGGTTTGGTAGTATAACACAGACGATGTGATGGGCAATTCTTCTAGCTTAACTGTGAAGAAGATGTAAGAAATGTAAGACAGCTCTCTTGCTCTTCCATGTAGAAAATTAGAAATGAGAAACTTTTGAGACTGCTGGTTTTCTTCTTGTTTGAAGGTTGTTGTTTTTTTTTAAAAAAAAAACTAGATAATTTTAAAAGAGAGCGGATTCTCGGATTTACAGAAGTGGCATGGGTTTTTGAAGATATTTGTCATAGATTTTGTTGGTTGGGAAGATCGGTCTATGGAAGAGAAGGGTTAATAGGAATGGAAGAAGGATAAACCTGGTCCAAATATTGTAACTCTGAATCAGGGTGTCAAACTCAAGGCCCGTGGGCTGGATTTGGCCCGCAGAGTGCTTAGGTCTGGCCTGCAGGGCTGCCCTGGAAATTGCGAAGGATTGGCCCGCGGTGTCTCTGCCAGCAAAAATGGCGCTCAGGAGGGCCACGCATGGCCCTCCTGGACTCCATTTTCGGCCAGGATGGCAGAGGTGGAATTCAGCCAGTTCAGACCAGATCGGGTGAACCGGTAGCTGTGATGATCAGCTGGCCCTGCCCACACGCCCCGCCCTATCCTGTCCTTTATTTCCTGCTTTCCAGCTCATCTCAGTCACACGGCGCAGCTGATTCCACCCATCCACCCCCTGCTGTTCTACTTGCCTTTACTGACCTGAAACATAAGCAGCTGTGCTTCTAAATGCTCCATTTTCAGTGTGAAGTTGTTAAACCGGCAGCATTCCACCACTTCACGACGGTGTCCTGCAGACTTCTGCCCAAAGAACAAAGCTCCGTTTCTGCTAGCAGAGGGCTGCAGGAGGATCCCTCCAGCCCCGCCACAGGCCACTACAGGTGCCCCTGACACAAGTGACAAGTAGTGCAAATATAATCTATCTCTCGTCTACAAAAAGTCCTTTCAACAGTTCCAAGAAGGCTCCACAGCCAGAAACCTCCAGGTGGCCTCAATGACTGCCTACAAAGAATGCAAATGACCAGCTGTCTGCAAGGAATATAAGCCCTTCCATTCCCCACCATCCAGTCGGAGCTGAAGAAGCTTCTCGGATGAGAAGCGAAATGTCTTCAAAGAAAAACCAGAAAGTCCAGTTGCCTCTTCGAAAAGCACTTTTAGGACAACTATGGCCTGGATGACTGAGAATCTCCATAGACACTAAATGAACTGTTGTAAGTCGAGGACTACTTGTAATTCTCTGCTTACAACCATTCATCTAGGGACCGTTTGAAGGCACAGAAAAGAAACTGACTTGCAACCAGTGCTTGCAGCATTCCCACGGTCGTGTGGTCACAACTGGAACACTTAGCAACTAGCAAATTATTTAGGATTGTTCCAGCATCCCAGGATCATATGATTGTCATTTGCGACCTTCGAAGCCGCCTTCTGATGAGCAAAATCTGTGGGGGAAGCGAAGCTCGATTTCCCTTAATGACTATGTGAATCATTGAACAACTATGGGGAAAAAGGTCGTAAAATCTGAAACGACTCATTGAGCAACCCGCCTTGCTTAGCAACAGAAATCCTGGTTCCGATTGTTATTATAAATTGAGGACTACCGTATTAAAGGAGGGGCAGCTCTTTGCCCGGGATACAGAAAGTGGATTTTGAATGGAGGCAGTGGGGACAGTGCAGTGCAGTGCAGTGCAGTGTTTTCTGCAAGTGTTGTTTTGTTGATGACTTTCTGATGTGCTTTTTCTGCTTGTATCCCTCTGGCAGTGTTCCTGACTGGCAGTGACCGCATCCCCATCTACGGCATGTCCAGTTTACGCATGATCATTCAGTCTACCTCCAGTGACGAGCGGTACCTGCCGGTGGCCCACACCTGCTACAACCTCCTTGACCTGCCCAAATACAGCAGTAAAGAAACCCTGAGCACGCGACTGACTCAAGCCATCGACCACTACGAGGGCTTCAGCTTGGCCTGAGCACAAGCCAACTCCCCCCCAACAGAGACCCTTTGAAACTGAAAGAAAACTCTTGTCTTGTTCTTCCTTTTGTAGGGAAATGGGAGACGTTGCTCAGGGAAGCCGGAAGGATGGGGAAAGGGAGGAAAAAGGACACTGAAAATGGTCTATCGGTGTTTCTTGGGGTTTTAACATTCACAGTTTTGACCTATCTCTTAAATCTTCTTTTAAGTTTATTGGATGACTTATTTCGGTTTAAAATGGAGAAGGTTCTCTCCTTTGCAGAATTTCTCCATTTCCTATAGTCTGCAGAAAATGATCAGTGAGGTAAATCTTAGCTTTCTGTTTGACCACACAGCTTCCTCTCTGAGAGCTTGCAAGGCAGCAGAGATCACGCAGAATTGGATTACAGGACCTGAATACTTTACCTTTGGGTTAATTGTTCAAAGGAGGAGTTGTGTTTTTGTGCAGTGTTTTTTTTTTAATTTCCCTCTAGGAATGGGAATTTCACAGCATAGTCCAGGGGTGTCAAACTCGATTTCATTGAGGGCCGCATCAGGGTTACCTCAGGAGGGCCGGGGTGGGCATGGCCAGTTCAACGTCACTCGTTTCCGGGGCACCTGAGGTGGCCAAGTGCTAAGGCAGGACTTCCCTCAGACTTCCCTCACTCTCATTATAACCTTCCTCCCTCCCTCCCTTCCCTTCTTTTTTGCTCTCTTCCCATCTTCCCTTCTTTTTCTTTGTCTTTCTCCTTTCCTGTCCCTTCTTGGATTCTCAAATGTAAAAGGGAAAACATTTCTCCTTTTATTTTGTTTTTATTTTGTTTTGCTAGCCCTCTGCCAGCGAAAATGGAGCTCATGGGGGAGGGGGGGCACCAAGCTCGGTTTTTGCTGGCAGAGAGTTGCAGGAGGCTGTCGCGGCTGAAAACTGAGCCCCGGAGGACCGCACTCCGTTTTTGCTGGCGGAAGCGCAGCGGGCCAATCATTTGCTGTTTCCAGGGCGGCCCCGCAGGCCAGATTTAAGCTCTTTGAGTTTGACACCCCTGGCATAGTCCATGTTTTCCTCCCATCTCAGTGCGCAGATGTGTGCAGATGTGTTCCTTGAAGACTGAACGTCTCTTTGCCATTCTGTCTGTCTTATCAATGGATGATGCTTTTTTTTTGTTTTGTGTTAGAAGCAGGCCTTC
Source organism: Ahaetulla prasina (assembly GCF_028640845.1). Lineage (NCBI taxonomy): Eukaryota > Metazoa > Chordata > Lepidosauria > Squamata > Colubridae > Ahaetulla > Ahaetulla prasina. The sequence goes on from NC_080546.1 coordinate 17,600,037, forward strand.
TCTGCCCCACTGAGATAGATCCAGAGCCAAATGGCAGTGGGGTGAATGGAAGAAAAAAGACGACCAGTTTCCTTCCTCCCCCACAAATCTCTCTCACACACGCACGTTTTATTATAGAAGTCACAATGAATTTTCCCTCCCCTGCCCCC